>NC_138026.1:30740592-31157614 GCF_964106645.2 Podarcis pityusensis
TTTTGCCACATGCACATGCGCAGAAGCAGCGTGTCTTGTTGTGGACTTTTCGGGTTGTGCACGGACCCCCAGAACGAATTAAGTTCATATCCAGAGGGTCCACTGTGATTCCCATTTAAAAGTACATTAAACATTTGCTCTTATTTTCTGTGTTCAGACATCAAATAAATCTCTTAATGGCAGAATAGTATTTGTCAACATCTAAGCTAGGTGAGAAGTGCATAATCCCAACCTTAGCCAAACAGGAGGAGGGAAGAGCTTTGCATAAGTTTCTGATTCCCCTTAATTGCCAGCTTCCTAGGAAGAACCTTTGACTATCTTGTGCACAATATTATAAAACTTACCACACTGTCCAAAACTTCCTCTTGTCTTTTAACAGATAGCCAACGGGGTGTCCTCCAAATGTTGATGGACTACAACTCCCATCAGCCCCAACCACTATGGCAACAGAAGAGGTACAGTAAAGGTCCAAGTGAAAAAAATATGTGTTGAAGATGAAACCAGTGGATCCAGTCAATCCATTGTTATTTTGCAACTGTTGGTAACATTTCAGGGAAGCAAATGCTCAGGAGTTTAAAAGGACAGCAGAGAAAAATGAAGGAACGGAATCGCTGGACCCAGATGCAGACTGTGAGCAAACAACAAATCAACGTGATCCTGTAAAGCTCAATAACACCCCCCCATACACACACACACATGCTATGTTTTCCTGTTTTAGCAATGTCAACTTCATTTAAATGCATGCCAAGCGATTTTGAATGGCTCATGAGCCAGAGAGAAAAACAGGAAGCAAACAGAACAAATTGCAAAATCTTAAGGCAGACAAAAGCTGCTGTCGAGTAAATGAAACATGTTGATACACCATTAAATGCCGTTTACAAATTCATCTGTGTCATAAAACCAGCATAGCTGGCAGCATCCCAAGAGTAAGCAGAATAGGCAATCTGCCGTAATGTTCCCCCTCACCAAACTACTGGGCATATTGACGTAAACTCTTGTATTTGTATTGAAAAGGTTACAACCCTGAAAATCAGTTTCTGACAAGCGGTCCCATTAATGTCAATGGAACTACTGACAAGTAAGTAGTGATTGGAATGCTTCCCCTGGCTCAGTTGGTACTTGGGTGGTCACTCTGAGTTCTTCTGGTGAGCATTTGGGCAAAGCTTGTGACCTTCTACTCCACCCCACCCCCCAAAAGAGAGAGTGCTCTCCAGGTTTGTAATCTTGGCTTATTCACTTTGATGGTGCCTCACACATGCTCAGTATCTATCTACGAAAAGCAGTATTGTTCTGTGAATTACACATCAAGTTTCAAGAAGAATTCATAGTCGGTGAAGGTTTTACGAAACCATTCTGCCCCAGCTCTGGTGGGCAGCTGGTCTGCAGGAGGCTCTTGCAAACAAAGTACTTATCTCCACTACTCACAAACTACTTCTAGATATATCTTTGTGAATCACAAATAGATGGAATAAGCTAAAGGATTTTTGAGCGATCAAACAGAAGGACCGTTCAGTATGGTTTGCACATAAACCTAATCCATGGTTTAACAAACCACGAGGTAACCATGTGTTGTCTTATAGATGATCAAACAAACCATGATTTGTTTCTCTAAAGTTCTAGTTGCTCTTGCTCAGTGGAGAATTTATTGTCTATGGGATCCAAAGACTACATCTGAAACTATGACAGAGCTACATACATAAGATTAAGTTAGTTAATAAGATGGACAATCTTTTCATGAACCTTTAAAACTTCTGGTGCGCTATTTGGTTTAGTTTTGTTTTTTTTAAGGTGTTAAGACTGTTAGAATTCCTGCTCCATGATTGCAGTCATGGGATTGTTGTCTGTCACATGACAGTATATGTTTTGACTCCACAGAGTGGGAAGTGACGGAGACAGGATGGTTGTGTTACTGTGTTCCGTGAAGTGGGACTATTGTCCTTTGTTCTTTTTCTCTTTGCTGTCTGATGCTAGATAGATGCTAGATCTGATGCAGTGCTCCGTGTGTGTTTATATGTAAATAAAGTAGATTAGCCAAAATGCTGAGTTGCTGAGGTCTGTTACGCAACTACGAAGACTCTACGGATCCCAAAGTGTGCTGATGTCTGTGGGCATCGATCACTGTGATGTTCGGGTAGAAGAAAGCCTTTGAAGCTCCCAAACGATTGACCAAGAGGGAGGGAACATGCCAGTCAGGTATGTGTCTCTACCAGGGTCCTACTCAAGTGTAGACTGAGCTCCTGACAAAGACAAGGATCTTTCCAATTGGCTTACTGAGAAGGAAAATGTACAGGTAGCATTCTGCCTTATCAAAACATGAAGCAGCTGAAGGATATTAAAACGAGAGGTGATTCAGAATTATGAGCTTCAAAAATAAATAATAATGTGCAGAGTGCATCTGCCTCTCCAGCGAGGAATTTATGTTGGTATTTATTAAGAATGATTCCACAACAGTAACTTCAGTTGAAAATATAAACTTAGGGGCTTGTAGCCAACCCTAACTCTACTCAGAGTAAACCCTTTTGCAGCCAATGAACATGGTTATTTTACATTCATTAATTTCAGTAGGTCTACTCTTCTTTGGGGAGATGGCTTCAGGCACCAGGCCCATTAATAGCAGCTCTGAATTACAAAGATCCCCGCAAATGTGACACGAAGACTGACAACATCAACCCCACCATACGGGAATCCCTTGCAGATGGTCGCAGTGCCTGGAGACAGGCAGTTGGGTTGTATATCCATGGCAGTGACCAGAGGAGGAATGACCACTGGGAGGAGCGCAGAGAGAAGAAACAGCATGATGCATCTGCAGCAGCACAACCGGACACCTTCATCTACCCCAGCTGCAACGAAACATGTCTCTCCTGTATTGGACTCCACAGCCACAGCAGGTGCTGCAATTTCCCAAAACTCACCCCCAAAGGCACACTCTTCCATTGTCTCCTGAGGCAGATGGATGCCAACAACTCTGTGCAGGACTAGCACTGGATACAATCCTTCAGGCGGCCACATGATACATGAAATTTGACTGCTGTTTCTTTTGCAAGGAAAAACTCCAGAAGCAAATAAACACCAGAACCAGCAGAGTTAAGGGAATCCAGTCTAAATGTCTTATGCGTTCCACTTCACCACAACCTACAGCAGCTCCAGTCCTGGTTTTACAAAAGAAAAAGAAAAAAGGAAGGTGCAAGGCACGTGTTTAAAAGATGTTTTCCACCCAAATCTCAAAGCCAAACTCTTTTCTATCCCACAGGCCCTTTCACAACCCACAGCAATTTAAGAGAGGCTCACGAAAACGTCTGTCAATCTTCCATTCTCTGGCCAATCAGTTCTCTGCACCAATCAGCCAATCTCAGTCTAAAAGTATTGCAATAGCCAGGAACCCCATCCATTAATCTCCAGGCAGAAAAAAATAATGTGATGCTATATTTGTATGTTAATGGAGCTGCTGGCCCTTTGCCCCTGTTTGCGCAGTTTTCCCCTCCCTTCTGTTGCCTTGATGGTAATCCAGGCACATCAGCAGGTCTACTTTTATAGTAGGCCCAGTCTTATGTCTCTGATATATATAGAACTGAGAGGGAAAAGTAGGACTTCACACTAGTAGGTTCCCATTTTCCCAGAAAATATCTTCTAAGATAGTGATCTTAATTATGTTGGTCCTTCAGTAAAGCTATTAGGATATGATAATGATGAGGCCATGAATCATCGTGTATGGAGAGCTTAAATTACAGCTGACTGGTACACTTTTAACAAACCATGTTCTCCAACCTAGTAGCACAATATCCTGTTTCTGGGCATTCCTCCTTATATCTCTATTGGTTCTTGGCAGTGCTTTTTTTCTATGTGCAGTGCTTTTTTTCTAAAAAAAATAAAATGTTTAGGGGTGCTCTCATTTCCACTCAGTAAAATCACCATTTTATAGTTTAAATTGGAAAAATGAATTCAGTAAATACAATGAAACTGGCCGTTCCCCATGCTAGATTCCAACTCCTACTTCACACATTAAACGCTCGCTTCCGTCTGAGACTCAGGAAACACCATGACAGGAAATGAGGCCGCCATTGGGGGTAGCAATGGAACTTATGATTCACCATACTAGAGAAGGAAATAATGTTTTGTTTTGTTTTCATTTTTTTAAATTAGTTTCTTCTCCCATTAGATTCACAAAATGTTTAGGGGTATGCGTACCTCTTCGTCCACCCAGAAAAAAAGCACTGCATACGTGGGCCTGTGTCAGTAAAAGGAATAGAAGCCACATGCTCTTTTGGAGGAGCCTATTCCCCAGAATTGGCTGATCCGTGCCTAAAACCTGGTGTGGAGACCCTGCTTGTTGCTGCAGTCTGAAACAGAGCAGGTCTCCTCTGCCATGGCATCACCAGTGGTGGAACCCCTTCCCACTGAAGATATCGCTGCCACACTTGTTGACATCCATCATTCTTGGGAGACAGTGAAAGAGTGTGCCTTTGAGGGTGAAGTCAAATTACTGGAGAGTTGCAGTGCTAAAAAACTACCTTCCTGTCACCCTCCTGATATTGGTGAGTTACCATTCTCATCATCCTTGACCACTGACCATGTTGGCTGAGGCTGATGGGAGTTGGAGTGCCACAGAATCTTGAAGGCCACATATTGCTACTGCTTTAGTGAATTTCCGTCACCTTAACCTTTTTTTTTTCAAAAAAAGAGAAAAAAATAAAAACCTATGAGCCTGGAGTAGCTTATGTTCTCATTGACATACAACTGAAATATTTTGAACTCCCTTTTTCCAATTTCTGATTAAGAACATTTCTGAAGCCTTTCTTGCCCTAGGGAAGACAAGACACTGCATGAAGGGATTTTAGGGAGTGAGAACGTGATAAATTTTTGGTGACTCATGAGTGCCACCTATTGGCTTTTGAATAAGATTTGAAATCAAAATACATATGGGCCACCTCACAGGGCCTTCCTGAGGCAATCTGGCAGGTATTACATTTCCTCACTTATACACCTTCCATGTATTATAACACTTAAAAAAGTAGCCATTGTTTTATCTGAAGGGGTAAAAAAATAAAAAAATCCCATGAATTATTAACATGTAATTATTTGGCAGAAAACACAAGCTACAGGTTTTTCATAAAAGGGGATTAATACTTATTATCCGACCTGGGCTTCAAACTGGCCCGTTTCTGTAGTCAACTGTGTTTGGGAAGCTTCTCAGCATACAGTGATGAAATATTCATCATTTGCTTCTCCCCGCTTCCCCAGACACACACACACTCTCTCTCTCTCATAGGCAGCGAATGTTTTTTATTGTTATGACAAAGTAAAATACTGCATTTGTCAGGGAAAGGGGGGGTGTTAAAATGTTACCAGAGAAGAAGCACAAATTAAACATAAAAAGGACAAACCATAGGAATACAAATAAAATATATAAAGGACAAAAAATAGACTGGATAATATTTTTCAAACTAAAAATAGGGCTTGTGTGGATGTTTGGAAAATTCCATTTCTGTAACTTTTTTAAAGGAAAAGAATAATGCAAATCGCAGTGAGAGATTGTAGAGACCAGTGCTATTTTTACAGAAAAAGAGGTGCCGAAACTCACCATGAACACCTCCCTTGTTCTCTTATAATAGCAATGACGCCCACCTGAGAGGTGCTGGAACTGAGGTCCAGCTGAAAAAAGCCCTAGAATTCCCACCCCACCTCCTCTCTCCTCCCCCGGCTTGTGGGTCTGGGAGGGATTTAATGAAGAGCAGCCAGCAGCTGGGATTGTCAATGAGAGCTTCTCTTGCTGTTGGAAGTACGTGTGGCAGATAAACTGTGCAACACAAAGACACACTTTGCAGAAGCAGCCAGAGAATGCAAATCTCAGTTTCCTCTTCTTGTTTGGAACACTGAGGTGCCAGGATTTCCACTGCTTGCTCCATCCCCCACTCCACATACCCTTCTAGCTCCAATCACAAGGGCTGTAAGAAACAACGTCAGAGGTTTTTGCCCAATCCCAGCTCTCTTGCCATCCAGCAACCATTTTACAATTCATTTACAGGGCTTGTTGGGAAATGAAATCCAAACATGGAAAAGAAAGAAAGGCAGCAATGTCCATCAACTTTGTGGGGATTGGTCCCTTGAAATATTTTATTGGAGGGGAAAGAACCTAGGCCCCAAGGAGTTCACATCTATGGGCGCTATAGTAGGGTTGCCATATTTCAAAAAGTAAAAACCACGACACCTTGAAAGGTTGTTGAGCTTTTTTTAAGGAAACCCGAAAATGGTTGACAAAAAACTGATTTCTCAATTCACTTGCCTAAGATCCACGACAAAGCGCCACATTTGGGAAATTCCCCACGGACGTCAATTCCCCCTTTGAAATCCCAGTGTCCAGGAAAATCCTGACATGCACCATCCAACATCTGGAGGGTCAAAAGTTCCACACACCTGGTTGTTTATATGATCACCTTCAACTCTATGGTTCTATGAGGTAACATGCACTCCAATTGTCCCTATTTAGGTTGGTGGCCATCACTGTTTCCTGTGGCACAGTGTTCCATAGTTTAACTACGCATTGTGTGAAGAAGTACCTTCTCTGTCTGCATGTTCAAAATACCCCCCTCATATGGATTCTTGGCAGGAAGCCATGACAGTTTAAAGTTATATAATACTGCTTTAGATTTATAATGGAGGTAGGCCCAAAGACTGCCATCGTATACACACTTCCCTAAGTCCCATTGAACACAGCTGGATTCACAGCCAAGCAAATCTGCAAAGGGCTGCACTGCAAGGCTAACCAGGAAGCTTCAAAAGCTTGCAGCTGTTAGCACGGCTTAGCTTACACTGCTGGCAACACATTATAAGGCAATTAGTATATCTTTAACTGAAAGAAGAAGTGCTATTTGCTTTTTTTCCAAGTGTGGGACAGATTATCGCCTCATAAATGAATCGACCATATGTTACGCAGAGAGCCTTTCCAAATGTGTAGTAGGAGTGGGAGGAGATCCTTAGGGAGAGATCCTTATGGAGGAGCAATGGGGTAGTAAGCATCCAAATACCCGTTGCTGGGAATTGCAAGAGAGGAGAGTGCTGTTGCACCAGGGCCTACCTGCGGACTCCTCAAGAGACATCTGTTTGACCACAGTCACAACAGGATGCTGGCCTAGATCATACCCTCCAACATTTCTCCAGTGAAAATAGGGATGTCTATCATCATCATCATCACCATCATCATTTTGTTATTTGTATCCTGCCCATCTAATTGGGTTGCCCCAGCCATTCTGGGCAACTTCCAACGTATATAAAAACATAATATACATTATTATATAATATTCAGTACGTTTTTGAGCACAGTACATTTCCGAGCACAATTCAAAGTATTGGTGCTGACCTTTAAAGCCCTAAACGGCCTCGGTTCCAGGTGACCCGGAAACTACAACTAATCCAGAATGTGGCAGCTAGACTGGTGACTGGGAGCAGCTGCCAAGACCACATAACACCAGTCTTGAAAAACCTACATTCACTCCCAGTACGTTACCTGGCACAATTCAAAGTGTTGGTGCTGACCTTTAAAGCCCTAAATGGCCTCAGTCCAGTATACCTGATGGAGCATCTCCACCCCCATCATTCTGCCCAGACACTGAGGTCCAACACCGAGGGCCTTCTGGTGGTTCCCTTGCTGCAAGAAGCGAAGTTACAGGGAACCAGGCAGAGGGCTTTCTCGGTAGTGGCACCCACCCTGTGGAACACCCTCCCACCAGATGTCAAAGAGAAAAACAACTACCAGACTTTTAGAAGACATCTGAAGGCAGCCCTGTTTAGGGAAGCATTTAATGTTTAATAGACTATTGTATTTTAATATTCTGTTGGAAGCCGCCCAGAGTGGCTGGGGAAACCCAACCAGATGGGCGGGGTATAAATAATACATTATTATTATTATTATTATTATTATTATTATTATTACTATTACTATTAAAACATTAAACATTTTAAAAACTTCCCTATCCAGGGCTTTCTTCAGATGTCTTCTAAAGGTTGTAAAGTTACTTCTCTCCTTGCTTCGGGGCACTGGTGGAGGAAGGCGGGTGCGGGAGGTGCGGTGCACACTGGGTTTCAGCCGTGAGGGCGGGTGACATCGCTGCACCACCCCCACCCTCACTCGCTGTGTGGGCAGCACCCCCGGATGCTCGCTGCATGGGCGGTGGGCCACTAGGGACGATGCTGCTGCGGGCGGCTAGTGGCACCCCCCCCATGCTCATTGCACGGGCAGCTAGAGGAGCCCCTCCAGACGCTCACCATGTGGGCAGCTAGCCCCACCCTCGCAGTGCTCCAGGTGCCAGGGCAGGTAGCTCCGCCCCTGCCTCTGGGGTCACGCAACTCCACAACCCCCAACATTTCTCCGATGAAAATAGGGACAACCCAAGAAAAAGCAGGACATTCTGGGGTCAAATCAGAAACTGGGATGGCTTCTGTAAATCCGGGACTGTTCTTGGAAAATAGGGACATGTCAGAGGTCTGCTAGATGGACCGTTGGCCTAATTCAGCAGGACTCTGCTTAGGTTCTTTAATGAGGGGCATGCAAATAACACTCTTTTGTTTCGACATTGCTACAGCATAATAATGTATATGAAGGCCTGGACTTCTCCTGTAAATTAATGAACTGTGCTGTATGTGATTGAACTGGCAAAATTTAGAGAATCTTATGATGAGCATTTTATGGAAGAACATATGCCTTTTTTGGACTGTTTAAAGAAATATTATCGTATTGCGAACAGGATTGGAGCTATGAGCAACAGAAGTAATTGGATTACAAGATTGTGTTTTTGATTTGATAGATAGGGTACAGCAGAAGAGGAGAAACAACTCCATGGGGTGGACAAAAATAAGAGAAAAGAGGAAATTGTGTTTTGACTGTATATGTTAAAAATGTTTAAACTTAATAAAATATAACTGAAAAAAAGGAACTGTGTTTTATGTGCTGCAGAGCTTTCAAAGCTCAGTCTTAGTGTTTTCCAGAGATGGGCAGTCATTGCAATCCTGTTCTCCATTATCATTGCTGTTGTTATTAAGTCTGCAAGCTTGCAGTCTGGAATGGAATGACTTAGAGGGCTTCCTTCATTGCATTCCCTCAGCCTATTATAATCCCTTCCTCTTGTCCCTCTGTCCTTCACCTTCCCTCACAAGCCCCTGCTAATGCTTACCAAAGACTTCAACAAGGAGAGTGGTCAGTTCCTCCACAGGCAGCCCTCTGCGTTTCCATGTTGGGTTTTGTGGCCGCTTGCACATTGCCCAAAAGAGAGAGGCTGGGCACAGACCCACATAAAATTTTCACGTACTATTTAATAGGTGCAGAGATGCAAATTTTGAAATCATTACCCAATATAAATAGAAATATTGTGGTGCTGTGGTCTAAACCACTGAGCCTAGGGCTTGCCAGTAGGAAGGTCGGCGGTTTGAATCCCTGTGATGGGGTGAGCTCCCGTTGCCAGTGTGAGAGCCAGTGTGGTGTAGTGGTTAAGAGCGGTAGTCTTGTAATCTGGGGAACTGGGTTCGCGTCTCCGCTCCTCCACATGCAGCTGCTGGGTGACCTTGGGCTAGTCACACTTCTTTGAAGTATAATGGAGCAATTATCCCAATACATTACAAGCAGCCTATTGTCTCTAGAACTGTGGGCAAAAGCTATAGGTATGTGAATCATTGTCTGCTCTGGTGGCTTCAGAGCCAGTGTGGTGTAGTGGTTAAGAGCGGTGGACTCGTAATCTGGTGAACCGGGTTCGCATCTCTGCTACTCCACATACAGCGGCTGGGTGACCTTGGGCCAGTCACACTTCTCTGAAGTCTCTCAGCCCCACTCACCTCACAGAGTGTTTGTTGTGGGGGAGGAAGGGAAAGGAGAATGTTAGCCGCTTTGAGACTCCTTAAAGGGAGTGAAAGGCGGGATATCAAATCCAAACTCTTCTTCTTCTTCTTCTTGCTCGGTCCCTGCTCCTGCCAACCTAGCAGTTCGAAAGCACATCAAAGTGCAAGTACCTTCCAGCGGGAAGGTAAACAATGTTTCCGTGCACTGCTCTGGTTTCGCCAGAAGTGGCTTAGTCATGCTGGCCACATTGACCCGGAAAAACTGTGTGCGGACAAACATCAGCTCCCTCAGCCAGTAAAGCGAGATGAGTGTCGCAACACCAGAGTCGTTCATGACTGGACTTAACTGTCAGGGGTCCTTTACCTTTTTATTGTATATCTCACCATAGCGGGAAGAGTGTGAGAAAGACACTTGTGCCTCTCTGCACAGTCTGCTGCCCTTCTGTGGCTCACTGTTGATGGGCAACTCAAGTTCCCTCCTGTTCTCCCTTTTTATGGTTACTTTGTGTCTCAATTAGATTTGGAAGCACATCCATTCAACAGGGGACTGTCCTCTGACAGCCCTTCAAACAGAAGACATGTCCTAAAGCTGGAAACAAGGCCATATTTGTACTGGATACAGACACTTTCTCAGAGTCAGACAATCTGGGAAAGTGCTCTGTATCTCTGTATACAGATTGGTCTGTATCTTCAGCAGGTAAGCTCATTTTTATTCCATGCTCAGTGTTCAGAAAAGCAATGATCTGCTGTTCTCTGGCAGCTAATTTGAGGCAGGAGTTGAGGGTGGAAAAGCAGGTGGTTTTTTGGGGGGGAGGACTCAGGAAGGATGGCAGATGGATTAGGTACATAGGCTGATGGTTCCCCACTCTGAGTTTGTTAAAGTAATGGCCCCGACTTACATATGCAGACAGTGTATACATATTGAATATTCAGAGCACTGAAAACCATTTATGACTGATATGTAAATGAAATAATGTGATTATTGAGTGAAGAGATTTGTGGAAGTAGAGAAAAAGTATGTAAATGTAAATAATCAGCAAATGAATGCAAAAAAGGCACCACTGAATGATTTCTAAGGGCCTATATATATAAATGCTTGCATTTTCAACTAAAAATATAACACAGCAATTGGAATTTTTGTATGTCATCTATTGCTATTGTGAGTACTGTACTAGCTACCTAGTTGTACTGGGTAGCTTTTTAAAAAAGCATGCAATATAGTATGAATACATTTTAAATATTGTATTCTAACAAAAAGATAGATGTTATGATCACTTGTTCCACCTGTGTTACAAATAGGTCCACAAAACCCATCCTGGAAAATAAGCAGCTTTTAATAACTTCGTTTTTTAAATAAGGACTTGTTTTTAAGAAGACCAGCAGGCCCCAAAATGTGCTCCTAAAACACAACAGAAGCTTCCTCCTATCTATCCAGGGGTAAGGCAGAGTAAGTCAAACTTATGAAGCAGAGTGCTAATTCTTAAGATCTGCTATTCATAGTATTAAAAAGTTCCTTTTCCCTGTTGCTCCATAATGACATTTTAACAGATCACAGCTCTGCAAAATACGTTCTCTAGTAGACTCTCCAGCACCATGAAAAACAAGGCTGTGCTTTATGATGCATCAGTTACCACACACTATTAATTCTTGAGAATTAATCACAGGAGATTAATTAATACAGCATTGTTATCCCTCGGATGCATAGCGCTTAGGTCAGCAACAGTGGCATTTGCCAAGACTTCCTAAAAGGTGCACTGAAACTTTGGTACGGTACTTTATGAACCAAACAAAAAGATAAATAAGGGACCAGTCCACGATAAATTATAGAACTGAAGGCCTGTAAAGGACATCATTTTATTCTCTCCCCCGCCCCCCAGTGTAGGAAGAGAATAGCTAATATGCTGACTGAATTACCTATCCATTGAACTGGTTTATGTTGTAAAAGAGACTCAATAGTGTTCTCTGGCTACTAACCAATGTAGTGTGGCCATGTGTTCTACTTTACAGAGGACAGTCCTCTATTTGAAGGCACCACTCTCTGCTTGAAGGTCTGCCCAGTCCAAGACCAATTTAAAGATAATGGGAAGAGGTTGCCGGCAACAACAAGTATCACCTGGAAAGCAGGTAGTCAGGTCATCTGGTCAGTCTTTCATATTAAAGAGAGTTATAGTGTATATCTGCTTAAATTATTTCTAAATAATACTGTATTTTATGCTGTTTTTTGTTGCATCAATTAAGTGTTTTAAATTTGTTGTTAGCCACCCTGAGCCCGGTTTTTTGAACCGGGAAGGGCAGGGTATAAATTTATTATTATTATTTATTATTATTAAATAATTATTTCTAAATGTGTATCCATACATATACATCAATATATGCAATTTTCCTTCTACTTCTGTGATCTTTAAATGGTCATCCTGCATGAATGACAGGCACATTTAGGACAAAGATGCAGAGGAGGGCAACCAAGATGAGCAAGGGTCTGGAAACCAAGTCGTATGAGGAATGGTTGAAGGAGCTGGGTCTGTTTAGCCTGGAAAAGAGGAGACTGAGATGAGATATGATAGCCATCTTCAAATATCTCAAGGGCTGTTGCATGGAAGATGGAGCAAGCCTGTTTTTTCCTGCCCTGGAGGGTAGGACTCAAACCCAATGGCTTCATGTTGCAAGAAAGGAGAATCTGACTAAACAGCAGGAAAAACATTAGGACAGTAAGATCTGTTTGACAGTGGAGCAGTCTCCCTGGGGAAGTCATTGGAGGTTTTTAAGCAGAGGTTGAATGGCCACCTGTTGTGGTTGCTTTAGCTGAGATTCCTGCATTGCAGGGGGTTGGACTAGATGACCCTGGTGGTCCCTTCCAAGTCTACAATTCTATGATTCTAACACACCTTGTTCACTCCTAACCTCTGTTTGCAGCACATTGTGGACCTGCCGTAGAATTCTAAAATATTAGCATTTCCATACCATGGAGTTGGCAACAGGGAGTTTCTAATGGTTCTTTGAAGGTTTTTGTGGCATGTGTTCCTCTTTGCCTAGTTCTACTGCTGTGCTTTTGTTATTAATTAGATCAAACCAGATATCCACCGAGACTGCAAGAATGGTGCAAATCTGTCAAGTCCTCGTGAAGACTTCAATTGCTTTTGTTAGCTCAGTACCTCGTTCTGATGACCCTTGTTATGTAAAGTGTGCTATTTTGATCAAAGTCCGCCGTGCGCTCAATGCAGATTTTGACAAATTTACTGCTGCTATGTGCAAGCGTTATCAATGGGCCTAATTCTGGGCTGCCAGAAAAGAGCAGTTTAACAATCTAAAAAAATGTTACCGAGAACAACGAAACTTAACACATGCCCATGTTGCAAATTATACCAGTTAACTGTCACAGCTTCTCCAACAGTGAAGTATCAGTTCATGAGGGTGCTGAGACAGAAAGGAGATTCCAACTAAACATCAGGAAAGATAATGGTGTTGAGGATAGAGAAGAGGAGATCATTATTATTTTATTTATTTGTAGGCATATTCACCGAGGAGAAGGATCAACAAATTCATGACAGCTAAAGAGCTGTTTGGCAGTGGAACAGTCTCCCTAGGAGGTTGTAGACTCTCCTTCCTTGGAGGTTTTTAAAGCAGAGGTTGGTTGGCCATCTGTCATGGATGCTTTAGCTGAGATTCCTGCATTGCAGAGGGTTGGACCAGATGACCTTTGGGTCCCTTCCAACTCTCTGATTCTATGATTCCATGAATTCTTCATTTGAGAACCGTCCCCCGTTCCTGGCAAAGAGGGAGGGGGAAGGGATAGAGGGTGGGATCCTACTGTGGAGGGGGCATTGTTTTTAGTGGATCCCACCAGCAGAGTGCCAGAGTCATGAGCAGGATGTTGGCAGCACAGGGAAGGAGCTCACATTCCAGTGTCCTAGCAGCCGCACCTCTCTTTTCAGAGTGTAAAGAAAATGTAGGATTATATATCCAAAGGATAACACAACTGCCCCCCCCCTCCTGTCTGTTTCAAGAGTGTGCAGCCTGTGGAGCCAGACAAGGAGGAGGAGGAGGAGGAGGAGGAGGAGGAAGAGGAAGAAGAGGAAGAAGAGGAAGAAGAAGAAGAAGAAGAAGAAGAAGAAGAAGAAGAAGAAGAAGAAGAAGAGTTTGGATTTGATATCCCGCTATATCACTACCCTCCCTAAGGAGTCTCAAAGCGGCTAACAATCTCCTTTCCCTTCCTCCCCCACAACAAACACTCTGTGAGGTGAGTGAGGCTGAGAGACTTCAGAGAAGTGTGACTAGCCCAAGGTCACCCAGCAGCTGCGTGTGGAGGAATAGGGAATCGAACCTGGTTCACCAGATTACAAGTCCACTGCTCTTAACCACTACACCAATGAACTATACAATCGACAATGCTAAAAGCACCTGAAAGATTTAGCCACATTAGAGTAGGCATTCATTGGCTGTGTTTAGCTACAGTTAGGTTGCCTGCCTCCTTGAGTAGTGGATGTTAAGAGGCATCATTCAAGCAAGAGGAAACTATTGTCTTAAGCTGAAATCACCAGTGGTTCCAAGAAATGCATAAAGCAAAGTCTGCAGGGGAGGGGGGAATATAATGTACTCTTGGTTCAGTCAGTTCTTTTATAGCTATGCCAAAAAAACACGAGAGGTATGATTTAGACGTAAGCCATGTTTATGTGTTTCTGTCCATGGCCTTCATCTTTGTCTGCTGTGCAAATTGGTATGGACTTAATTGTGGGCATGAGTGAGCTGTAGAGATGAGGGGATTCAGACCACTGGAGCTGGGTGATGATAGCTCCTTAAAAGCTTTCTGCATGACTCAGAAGTACCACGCATTTGCAGCCATCCAAAGACTTAGGAAAGCCAAGGAGCTAAAAGGCCAGGCTATATACACAGCATGCAGTTGCACATAATTTGACGGCAATCATTTCTCATTCCGAAAATGCAGCTGCGGAGGAGGAGGGAAGTGGAAGACTGGTGCAGGGGAAGATATCCATTCCCCACACTTTGAAGGGCAAAAAGCAGCTGGTATTTGTGTGATCTTTTCCACCAGAAAAGCCTTCACTTTTTCATGCACCCTACCTGCCTGTAGACTGTCTTGCCAGAGTGGTGCATGCTCTGGTTATCGCTCGCTTGAATTACTGCAATGGGCTCTACGTGGGGCTACCTTTGAAGGTAGTTGTAATGCAATCAGTGACTATTATCCGGAATCTGTCAAACAGAAGACAAGCCACACTCTCAGATTTCTGTTTTAGACCAACTCTTTCTGTGACACATGCATGATGTTTTGGGGTGATCTTTGGCTAAGGGGTTGGGCATTTGCAAAAGTCTTTGCACACCTTTGTTCTGGGTCCTCCTTGTAAGGTGGGAGGGGGGCCCTGTTGCAACAGAAAAATAAAGGCCTTCCTTGCTTTAACTGCAACTTGCCTCCACTCAATTTTCTCTAACTGATAACAGACTTACAGGGACTCTGAATCCATTGGTGGAGAGTTGGGCTGTAAAAGCCAACCCCAAACTTTTCATTAACAGCACAAAATACATTTAGTTTAAAAAGGAAGAAGAAGAACTCAGGCGTCTGGTGTAAGAGGGGGCATTAAAGTCACTGCAAGAACTGCAATGTTAAAATTGTGTGTGTGTGTGTCTCTCTCTCTGTGTGTGTGTGTGTATAAACAAAAAGCACAGCATTTGAAGAAGGTCTCTAAGGTTCTTTGCTTAAGTTAGGGGAAGATTTCCTACTGGGTTTCCCGTTTAAGAAAGCTGTAAGCCTTCAAAGAGTGTGCACTAATCTATCACAGGGTAATATTTATTGTACTCCGGGAGACTGGCAAACTCTGTTGACCTTTTCAGAGTGCTATATCTACATTGTCTGATCGTTCCATCTTCCATTCGCTAGGCCTTCTTTTTTTATACCCTTAAATAGCTTGACTCCAGTGCAGAAGACACAGGGGCCAAGTGATATAAAAACAAACTCCTGTGGCAAATCATTCTTTCTCCAAAAATGGCCAGCTGTCTGAAGCACCTCCAATAGGTATTTCCAAGCTCCTGCTGTTCACATTAGGGGTTGTCTAGCTTTGTTGCTCTTGAAAACTGTAAGAGATCCAACATAATTTGGACTTTATTCGGTTGGATAGTGTACCTGGGCACCTGATATGTATGGGAAAGAGCTGGCTTCCTGCTACTTAGTAACATTCTCAGGTTTTGTGCCCCAATGACCCTTCCTCCCCCATTTTTTGAAGGGAAAGAGGAATGCTTGTTCACAATTCACATCTTATTCATAGCTGCCATTTGACGCTCTGGGCCTATTATGCTGGCTTCTGGGACAGGCAGAATGCACACCACAATTTTACGAATGTTCCATGGGAGCAGGGAATTTCTTTTTGCTCACTTAATCCAACACTGAGAATTTTTCAGCTTTTCCTTGTTAAAAAAATGTAAGTTTCTAGACCTGAAGGCATATTCATACCCTCCAACATTTCTCCGATGAAAACAGAGGTGTCCTATTCAAAGAAGAAGAGGGGGAAGAGGAGGGGGAGGGGGAGGAACAGCAACTCCATAGAAAAGGGGGTGGGGCATCAACAGAAATAAGAAAAAAGACGAACAACAATGAAGAGATACATATGACAAAGACTTGGAACTTTTTCATTCTGAGGGAAGGGCTGGGGCGGGTGGAAAGGGAGGCATAACTGAAATATACTCTGACTCGAGAGTGGATTTCATGCTCTTTATTCAGCTCATAGTGGTGAGGAGGAACGGAAGTTCCCCCAGAATGTCTGCTTTATATACATTATTTATACAATGGGCCCCACATGATTGGCTAATTCCGGGATTCTCCTGTAGGCCAATCAGGTTGCAGATTCCCTTCCACCTGGAGCTGGATTGGGTGGCTCCTGTGGACCAATCAGACTGCTGCATTCTGAATCCTATTGTTCTAGGACCAATCAACCTGCTGCCTTTTGGATCCTATTCAACTCAGTACATAACAATAACAAATGTGACTTTTACCTTTCTGTGATAGATTACATTCAAGGTTTCTACACACAAATATAAGAGCTGTGATCATAGCTCAAGGACACTTTCCAGCCAGATAAAAGCACTCTGAGGGCACACAGTAAGGGAAGTGAGAGTGATTGGCCTAGGAAGGGGCTATAGCCCACGGAGAGTCACAATGGCCAGATAGAGAGGGTGGGGTGGGGCTGAGATATTCAACCCATATTATGACATTAAAGAGATATAACAACATAACATAGGAATTAACATAGGAATCTGCCTCATACCAAGCCAGACCACTAGTCATTGTTGTCGGTGTTGTCTACACTGACTGACAGAAGCTGCCTAGTATTTCAATCACTCAGATAACTTTCCCAGCTCTGCTGGGACATGGAGAGGATTGAATTTGGGGCCTTTTTTATTGAAAACATATGCCAATCAACTGAACTATGACCCTTGGTTTTGAGTGAAAGTACAATGTACATGGACGCGGGTGGCACTATGGGTTAAACCACAGAGCCTAGGACTTGCTGATCAGAAGGTCGGTGGTTCGAATCCCCACGACGGGGTGAGCTCCCGTTGCTCGGTCCCTGCTCCTGCCCACCTAGCAGTTTGAAAGCATGTCAAAGGGCAAGTAGATAAATAGGTACTGCTCTGGCAGGAACGTAAATGGCATTTCTGTGCGCTGCTCTGGTTCGCCAGAAGCAGCTTAGTCATGCTGGCCACATGACCCGGAAGCTGTACGCCGGCTCCCTTGGCCAATAAAGCGAGGTGAGCGCCGCAACCCCAGAGTCGGTCACGACTGGACCTAATAGTCAGGGATCCCTTTACCTTTTCCTTACAATGTACACTGTGTTTGACCAGGGCTTTTTTTCAGCTGGGCCTCATCAGAACTCAGTTCCGGCACAATGGCATTCTAAGAGAATGAGGAGGGCGTTCATGGTGAGTTCCAACACCTCTTTCTCTAGAAAAATAGCACTGGGTATGACCAATGCAGAAATCTGTTAACATTCTCCCTAGAGAGTTCCTCTCCTACAGTAACTAGAATGCAGAGCTTCTTAATTAATCCCAGCCAATAAATACGGAGTGGAAAATATTTCTGAAATATTCTCTTGGAAAAAGCACACACGCACACACAGCAAAATAGATAAGAGAAAGAAATGAGAAAATAAGGAATGCAATGAGTGGCAGCAACTACTAGATGAAAAGAAATTGAAAATGTGACTCTGGCACAGCTTCATCTGCAATAGCATGATGAATTTGGGCACCACATTAACAGGGGAAATTGGCAAGTTAGAAGAAATTCAGAGAAATACAGCAGATTATTCAGGAGGGCAGAGTAAGCAGGAAAACTTAGATGAGCATAAGATGAATATCATGACTAAAGCAGAGACTGCGGGTAAACCAGGACAACAACGGCACATATATCCCCTTTTCTTCCAGATTCATCTGCACTGTGATATTAATTCTGAACAAAATGTTGCATCACAAATGGTTCTCCTTTGACATTATTCACACCACAAATCCAAGCAATTCTCCCAAAGTGCTTTTATATAACCAGCAATCACCCAAGTGCCCAATAGTTGCTTCTCCCACCTCACGGCCTTTGGCTTTTGAGGTGCCACAAAGTTAAATCTTGATGCCCCTTCCCTCCCCCAAGAAATATAGCCACATTTGGCCAAAGAGGAAGCCTCAGTGTTGTTTTACCCCTGAATAAGGAAAACATTTGCCCCTGCTCCCAAAAATCTGAAGTTCATAACCCTGCAGCAAGGTTAAAAATAGAAATCTTTGCATTCCATGGGGCGTATCAGCAACTGTGCAGCCATTCTAAAAGCACTATATGCTGTGAAAGGCAATGTGTAGGTGTTTAGCTGGGTGACTGCTGTTAAATAGCAATGTGAATCCAATCTCCTCTCCAAAATGTAAAGAGAATGTGCTCATTGAGTGTTACTGGGCAAAGCATGTTATAAAATGCAATGATCCTATGCCCTTTTAAAATATATTGTTTGTTTTTTGCAGGGTGTGTGTGTTATTGGGTTGTTTTTATTTTGAATATGTATTTTGTGGTTTTATATTTTGATTTTATTCTGTGAACTGCCCTGAGACCTCCGGGTATAGGGTGGTATATAAATTCCAACAACAACAATGCAGCATTTCACAATTGTTTTTGGCAGGCTTTGCTGGACTGAAAGGCATTTAAAGGTTAAACAATGGGTTGTTAGATAATTGAGCTGACAAACACATGTCAGCATTTAAAAACAAGTGCTTTACGCAGCCACAGAGACAGTGGCTAATCTTTTGGGTGTAAGCATCAATTGCTGGGCATCAGAAACTATGTGCCATATGACCCAATATCCCCAGGGGGAGGGGGTGCAGGGTGTATCTTCTCAAATCTATAGGAGACATAACTTGACATTTTGAAGTGCAGAACTGCTAATACTGTGGGATAAATCCGGCCTCATATAACCAACATGCTTAACTCTAATTGATGCATGAAGGGGCTAAGACCATAAAGTAAGCTGTCCTGCCAGGCTTAGCTAGGTCACACCCTCTCACCTTGGGAGAAAGAGTTACCAAACACTTTGTTATCCCACTTTCCACCATCTTTTTCCACCCTGTGAACCAACCAGGAAGGATGTATAAGCTAAATGCTCCAAACTTAGACAGCATGGCTTCAGCAAGCCATCTCTGTGTTTATATATACAGTGGAACCTCGGGTTGTGGATGTAATCCGTGACAGAGGCACATCCACAACCCACAGCATTTGCATCCTGAAGTGCCACGTCTGCGCAGGTGCGATTTAGCACTTCTGCACATGCGCGAGCGGTGAAACCTGGAAGCAACCCATTCCGGTACTTCTGGGTTCCCCTGGTCCGCAACCCGAAAATACATAACCTGAAGCGTCTGTAACATGAGGTATGACTGTATATCATTTAGAAACTTTTACCACTTTTTGAAACCAAGTTGTACTGCCTCTCTTTTCTTACTGCTGTATGGAAAAGCACATGAATCTGTTCTTTGATGATTGTAAGTAAACCATTTTTGACTTCTCAAATGTGTGCTCTCTTTCTCTGCTAAGGGGAAGTAGGAAACTTTGGAAGAAACTTAGAAGGGGGTATTTTAAAGGCCCAAAAGGCTATATTTCCATGCTTTACTTTGCTGCATATTTTGTGATTTTAATTTTCTGTTGGGGCTTTCTCACCAAAGAGTACTTGCCCCAAATCTGGATCTAGGCATCCAAGGAATTCTCCTTTTATTCTTTACCCAGATCCCCCAAAACCAACAAATAGCCTATCCATTTGAGTTGCTCCCAGTGCAGTCATTACAATGACTCACCTAAAGGTTCAGAGGTATATTTTTTCCTCTCTCTCTAGGCAAAGAAGTTTGAATTCAAAGCCCCAGAGGGAGCACTTTGAATCCAAATCACTTGCTCTGCAGGGAGCGGAAATGTCTAGAGAAAGCCCTGCATTGTGCTATGAAGCTCTGACAATCAGCTGGTGTGCTTCCAAATACAGCAGTTCTTTCCAAGGATATCAGGACAAAATGAATGAGGAGGTGGAAGGAGAACCAAAACAGTTTTATTAACAAATAAACAGCAGCCATACAAAGCATAACATAAAATATACCCGACAGGGGCTACCCAATCTCCCCTTCAGCTGCCCGGAGCCCCAGGTAGAGCAGCAGGAGAAAGACCCTGACCATCGGTCTCCCAGCATCAGGTCCTTTGATCTGGGCAGAAGCTCACCTGGCCCCTCCCACCTATGACTTTTATTTTTTTTTTTAAATGATATTTATTAAAGTTTCACAAAAATACAGAAAACAAAGAAAAAAGTGTAAATTACAGCAAAAAAGCAAAAAGTAAGAAAAAACATACAAAATAAAACAGATAAAAACACCCACCTATGACTTTTATAGCCTGCCTTGATATAATCAAGTGCACCTGGCATTAAGGTAAAGGTAAAGGGACCCCTGACGGACGACTCTGGGGTTGCGGCGCTCATCTCGCTTTATTGGCTGAGGCAGCCGGCGTACAGCTTCCAGGTCATGTGGCCAGCATGGCTAAGCCGCTTCTGGCGAACTAGAGCAGAGCACAGAAACGCCGTTTACCTTCCCGCCGGAGTGGTACCTATTGATCTACTTGCACTTTGACGTGCTTTCGAATTGCTAGGTGGGCAGGAGCAGGGACCGAGAAACGGGAGCTCACCCCATCGCGGGGATTCAAACCGCTGACCATCTGATCGGCAAGCCCTAGGCTCTGTGGTTTAACCCACAGCAGAGCGGCTGAGAGTCTCCCACTACCTGCAGCCGCCATCCAGCCAGCACTTTCAACACAGAAGAACCCAATAAACTCCCGACAGGTGTGTGAAACACAAGAATCAAACTGGGGATGTTAAAGGGAAGGGGACATGCCACCTAACTCCTCGAAATACAATTGTCTTCTGCATTTCCACTACATCTGGTAGTTGGAATTTCAATGCCTCTTGCAGCTGATCGACCATGCCTGCAAACCCATTTTGAACCCAGCCACAACTTTCCCTACCCCACACCTGATGTTTTCCATTAACAGAGGCACCCAGTGGATGGATGAAAGCCCTCCTTATGAGTGCAAAGATACCAAACAGGATTGCACCCATAATGTGTCATTTTTCTCAGGAGCAATGCACTGTACCTACACAAGCTATTCAGTCTTTTAGCAGCGTATGGAGACAGTAAAGCTGAAAGCAGGGGAAGAACTGTATGATCTCTCTGTAGTCTGCAGAATTTACTGCCCAACTGTGCCATCCTACATATTTGATATACTAAGGCCCCCAACTGCTTAGTTTCTGAAATCATGATTAGACTTTGAAGCTGCCAGGCAGTGAAGGATTCACTGCCAAAGGAGAAGCAATCCGAATTTTGCTCATACAAAGGCTCCAGAAGACATTTCAAGGGGGAACAAAAGAAACAGTTTCTATAGCTACTTCTCTCAGTATATGCCAGCAATATTCTGAAATCCTGTCAATGTGGAAGAAATATTCGGTGCAATGTCCTTAAAAGCAATCGAGTAGCGGTTCGAGATAATGCGTGAATACGGGCACCTTTCCCAAAAGGCTGCAATATTGCTGGTGCACCATTTATAAGATGCCTAGCAGCCATGCCATTAATCCCTGTATACACTTGTTTTCATAACTGTAGCCCCGGCATCATGTTTTTAAAATGGTTCACAAAAGGAAGAAATTAGCTGTGCTTTAAGTCAGGATGTTTGAGATACGTCATTTACAACAGAGACAGAACATGGATCCCCAATGGTTCAATTAAGTTTGTCGACAGGATGTATTTTAGCAGATTAGGATAAAGTGATGTCTCGATGACGTGGATTGTGATTATAAGAGATGCATCGCGTGAATTACTGCAGGGTATTAGCTTCCCTTTCTTTCCCCTCCCTTCTATCCATTGTAGTTTTCCTCCCCCCCCCCTTTCGTTTCAGCATGTTTGATGTTGTTTGTATTTTGACTTTATTTTTAAAATGAATAAAGTTTCCTTAAAAAAGAAAAAGGCAGAGTGGTGTGAACCCCCCCAAAAAACCCCCAGCAACCATAGAAATGGTTTTCCTTTGTGGATGAAAAACAAAGTCTGACAAGAGATAAGAATACAGTGGTACCTCAGGTTAAAGATGCTTCAGGTTACAGATGCTTCAGGTTACAGACTCCGCTAACCCAGAAATAGTACCTCGGGTTAAGAACTTTGCTTCAGGATGAGAACAGCAATCGCACGGCGGCAGCATGGCGGCAGCGGGAGGCCCCATTGGCTAAAGTGGTGTCTCAGGTTAAGAACAGTTTCAGGTTAAGAACGGACCTCCAATATGAATTAAGTTCTTAACCTAAGGTACCACTGTATGAATTTTGTTGTGTGTAGATCCTCAGTGAATCCACTGAGGATGAATGGATTTAAGTTTGTTGTTGTTGTTTAGTCATTTAGTCGTGTCCGGCTCTTCATGACCCAATGGACCAGAGCACACCAGACACTCCTGCCACTGCCTCCCACAGTTTTGTCAAACTCATGTTGGTAGCTTCGAGAACACTGTCCAACCATCTCATCCTCTGTCATCCCCTTCTCATTGTGCCCTCAATCTTTCCCACCATCAGGGTCTTTTCCAGGGAGTCTTCTCTTCCCATGAGGTGGCCAAAGTATTAGAGCCTCAGCTTCATTAGTCATGTGGATTTAATTAGACATGCCTAATAAACACTCAGATGGGAAAACAGGATCTGCAGAGGGGTGAGAGAATACCAGGCCAACATGCAGCCAAGGAATCCATGATAACTCTTAAGCATGTTTTCTTTTGCCATGGTTGCCATATTTGGAACCAGGGAAGGTCCCTCTGGCCTATAAGCCCCTCCCAATGCTCAAACGGGACATGAGTCGAGCTGAGACCCAAGGAAATGGCTCTCTTTCACCAGCTGGTCTCAGAGAATCCTGAGATTCTTGGGCTGGGGGCGCTGCCAAGGAGTCACTTCCAGAAACCATTGTGAAGATCAGCACCTTGGTCACCACCCCTGGTCAGCTGTGTCCTGCTGCAAGTGACAGAATAGCAGCTACATTACCATTCACATATGGTGCCACAATTTGGCAGTTCTTAGGGCGCAGTTCTAAGGACTGTGATCACGTGGCGTTCAGTTGTTGGGGCAGCTATTTTTGTGTTTATATACAGGATTGCACTTGGCCGAACTGTCTGTGCATGTTTACATGCCATTGGTTTTGTGTATATTGGACATGCTGTCTGTGCCTAGTGAGTGAAGCATGCTGACTGGGTGACATTGACAATGCTACTATGAATTGCACGACTGCTATGAATATCATGTGCAGCTTTATTTTCCTTTCATCAGACTCTTTCCACTGGCCCTAGCTCTTCCCAAATAGAGTTTGGATACAGCAGATTTTAAGCCAGAGTATCCCCAATGTGTGAAGATCAAACCTATCCATTCTTAAGGAAATCAGCCCTGAGTGCTGACTGGAAGGACAGATTGTGAAGCTGAGGCTCCAATACTTTGGCCCCCTCATGAGAAGAGAAAACTCCCTGGAAAAGACCCTGATGTTGGGAAAGATGGAGGGCACAAGGAGATGGGGACAACAGAGGACGAGATGGTTGGATAGTGTTCTCGAAGCTACCAACATGAGTTTGACCAAACCTGTTTCCTATGTACATAGCTCTTGCTATTCAACACGGTGCATTATCAGGAAATCATTTGTTAGGTGAGCATTCACATAACAAATCAACAATGTCCATCAATTCCTATGGAAAACTTTCTAATGTGTTCCTGACTACTCAAATTTTGACCCCAAGATAATGGAGGGAAACCAAGGAAACCCCTCTGAAACCTTGCAAAAGGCAGAGAATGAAGGGGGAAATGCTCTCATTTGTCCAATCTCTTCCTTTCCCTCACTCCCACCAAGGTTTCTAGAGAAATGGCTGCTGTGGACCAGCAAAACACAAAAAGTAAGACTTGCGTAAGGCTGTTTCCAGTACTACACACAGGTCCGGCTGTTTGGATATCTGAAGCTATGGTGTGTATAATGAGTTTGGGGTGCTAATTCCTCATGTTTCAATAAGTGGATTTCCATATAGCGAGTGTTTGGATAGAGGGAACTGAGTGGAGTTTGAATTACTCTGCCTGTCAGATACAACCCTCTATCTGCCTGACAATTCCCCACTTCCCCAATATCCCCCACCCACCCACCATCCCATATTGCTCAGGAAGTGCCTCCTAAGAGGTATTTTGGAGGGGTGCAGTTAGCTGCAGGTCGGAGGAGGGCATCGAAAACTCTCCTTTCACCATCTTCCTCCCATTCACTTAGGAATGAAGCCACAGAGTTCACTAAGAAAATGATGAGTAACTAATTATTTATTATTTCAGATAACTAATTATTTATTAGAACATTAAAGTAGTATTAAACGAAGATTAATCATCAAGTCGGTTCACAGGGTGCCCAGTAAATCTGCTACAAAACTAACTGAGTCAGGGAAGAAGAGAATGAGGCATGCGCCATTCTCCTTAATTAGGATGTTAACTTCGTTGGGGGGGGGAGGGTTGTGAGGAAACGGTCTGTTTCGAAACATCACATTTGATATGCACACTAAATCCTAAGAAGCAGATGGATTTTAATTGGGAAAGAAAACAGGCTTTAGAAGCTACATGAATTAATAATTAGTTTCCTCTTTGAGAATTAACCTTTTTCCAGGAGAGTATCTTCACACTGTTACCCTCTTTGTATGCCGAGAGATATCCCCAGAACACATTTAACTTCGTTATTTCTGAAAAAGAATCAAAATAAAACTAAGTACAATAGCGACGGCTGAATTTAGACTTAAAGGAGCTAAGTCTCTGGAAGTTTTGCTCTCGGTATGCTGCCCTTGAAGCCTGTTAGACGTAAGAACAATATTTGTATTTCCGTTTTTGAACATTCATGACTTTGTTCTCTCTCTCCCATCCCACCCCCTTCAAGTGGTTCAGAGCAGCTGGAGACATCCTGTTTGCCTGCTTAGCACAGATTGGAGTCCCCCTTGCCATGCCCTCACCTCGATGATGTCATTCCACGGGCAGAGGGCTTCTGGGAGCTGGGATGTGCTATGGCATGTGTCCAGTAAGTGCAAGGCTGTACTGGCAGAGCTTGGGAGGCTCACTTGAAACTCCCCAGTCAATTTGAGGGAAGCAAGCAGGGGGTGGAGAGTGGGGGAGAACCCTGTTTTGCTAGCAGAATTGATTGCATCCATGGCTCTTTCAAACAGATGCAGAAATTAGCAATTGGTCTTACCGCTTCTTTTTCCACCCCAATTTTTTTTATTGCTTTTCCAAAATTTTAAACAAACATAAATCATAATTGAACATAATCCAATCTTAGTAACATTGTTAGATGACTTCCTAGGTGAATTTCAGTGTATATCATTGTAACAGTTTTCCAAAACCAATTTTTCTCGTAATATTAACTTATTCACTTAACATCTTTCTTTCTTTTCATTTTACCTTAAAACATATTATTCTCTAACATCACCTATTTAAATCCTAAGCCTATCTGGTATTTGCAAGTTTTTCCAATTAAGTTATCTTAACATATTTAACTAGATAGTCTTTGAATTTCATCCATTCCTCCTGGTACTCCTCCTCCTTTGGTCTTACCGCTTCTGTGGACTATGTGTGGGCTAGTAAAACAAGTCTCTCACCTGCTACTTCTGCAAGGTCAGATGTTCATTTTGAACACAGTTGACTCAACTCCCCAATGTAGCACTGGCTGATGCCACTGTTGGCTCCACAGGGTTCTTTCCTTTTCATGGTCTCTGACCTGGTTCCATGCTAAGAGCATCACAGGGTAACCCTGGGCGTTCATCTTATTCCACTACCATCACTACAGGGGTCCGCTTCTTCTTCTTTGTCTTTCTGGAACAGTGCTCCACTTCCCCTCTGTAAGTAACCTTGCTGTGTAGGTCATGTTGAAGATTATAGCACCCTGCTGAATCTAAGAGCAGCCCGGTAGCGTCATAAGCAGCCAAAGAAGATTGCGTGCTGAGGTCCCCCAAAACACCCCTACCCCAATAACTCACACATCACTCATAAATTTTTGTTTAAGGTTTTTGGCATAATTTTGGCCACAACTTTATTAAACATACAAAATTGTGAGTGGTTGCTTAGGCATTGGTTAAGACTATCTGTCCCCCCCCCCCCCCCCGCCTTGGGGGACAGCACTGACTCCCGGATTCCAGCGAAAGCCAGTGTGGAGGAACAAGATCAGGGATAACTGGAGCTGCAGCACAGACCCTCAGCTACTCCCCGCATGCTCCCAGGGGCTTACGCGGCCCAAACCCGATTCCAGGGGTTTGGACGAAAGGATGGTAAGCCCCTGAATTCCTTTAACGGAATTCCCGTGCAGCAGCAGCATTGGAGGGGCAGGCACAGCCAATCCATACCCCTCCACCAACCAATTTAAACCAATGCCTAACCGCCACTCGAGCCCTTACGCTCGCCGCCAACCACTCACAAACTAAACCACACCCTCAACTTAGCCACCACTGCATTCAACCAAACGTCATTCCCAACTGAGGAAAGATGAGCCCCATCCATCCTATATAATTCAGTGGCTTTGAACGTAATAAAAGGGTGAGGAATCACAAACCCACCCAAACCAACCACCAACTTGTTCACCGCAGAATTAATCCGCTTCCTAACTCGTTCGGTGGCAGCTGGGCAGGGACTACCCCGCCATATGTGGCGTTGAAGCAACTGTGACCAAATTATTTTAGTTGCAGGCACCATGGCCACCAATTTTCTCAAATCTTGTAAGATAGCAACACACAATACATAACAAGAAGAGGAACCCATATCATTCTCCCCAAGCTGCACCACGATCGCCGTAGGAGGGCCATCCAGGAGAACGCGCCTCTGCATAAGTGGTAAGAATTCCTTCCACCGCATCCCCCTTCTGGCGATCCAGGACACCTGTACGTGCTGTGGAAGGCCAAGGCCAACTCCCAATCCGGACTGACAAGCTCTATCAGCAGCCCAATGCACAATACTGTGCCCCACTATCCAGATGCGGATAGCGGCTAGACCTAGGGTTAAAACAAGAAACGTAAGTACACGAAGTCAAAGTCATTTCCGCACATACCCTCTAAACGCATCCGACTTCCACCGGCCCAGGTCTTTAATCCTTTCCACCGATAAACCCCAATGGGCAGCTGTTGTTGCAGCCCCAATCCGGAAGGAATGAGGAGCAAATTCAGAAGCCACATGGCCACATGCAGCAATAACTTTGCGCAACACCTTGGTGAACTGATGATGCGCCAATGGATGCCCGTTCTCATGAATAAACAAAGGGCCCTCACCTGTAGGTCGCAGGGCCAAATATTTCTTGAGATCCTTAACCGGGCAAGGGCCCCCCAACCCAGTTGCCGGGAGCCGAATAACCGCTCCCCTACCTAGTTGATCAGTTTTTGAATTCCTGACATTGACTTGCAGTTCTAACGGAGACAGACTCACGTCCTGCAACAACAAACCCCTTGAACCTCCGTCCCGCTTAGGCTCAAGGACCACCTCCCCCACTCTCAGGGCTCCAAAAAAGGCTAATGAAAAGGCTGTGGAAAATAGCCAAGCCTCAAACCTGGACCAACAGTTGCTCCTCAATTTACACTGCATCTTTGTCAGCAAATCAAATGTGATGGGACGCCTGGAAATTGGCCTGGAAGGACAAAGACGCCCCCAGCCCTCAAGTGCCTTCCGCACAACAAACTTCCCACATGGATCCTTGTTAAAAAACGCCCTGCTAAAGAAAGAAATTGCCGCTGAATGAATTCTCAGCGTCCTGGCCGCCCGATGCATCTGAAATAGATGTGCCAAATACTGGAGCACCTGAGTGGTAGAATGGGGGGAACTAACTTCCCCTACGACCGGCTGTCCATTAAATCGTAAAAAGTCAGTCCAGGCCTTTTTATAAGACCTAAGCGTGGAGGGGGCAATAGATGCAGCTACTCCCTGTAAAACTAAGTGCTGCCAAGGTTCCAGAGATGATCCGGGAAAAATTCCGGACGGTCTCGAGCCAATGGCGCCAGGGACCTGAAACGCTCCATCTGAAAACGGGACAGAGCATCAGCGATCTCGTTAGATATGCCAGGAACAAAACGAGCAGAAAATACAATGTTAAAACGCAAGCAATGTAAAACAAACGCCCGTAACAGGGCTGATATGCTAGGGGATCGTGAAGACTGCTTGGCTAGCACGTTCACCACCGCCTGGTTATCGGACTAAAAACAAACTAGACGGTCCCTGAAATGCTCAACCCACAAATGCACGGCCACTACAATGGAAAAAAACTCAAGAAAAGTTAGGTCCCGAGTTATAGCTTCCCCACGCCAAGCTGGAGGCCAGCGCTCCGCACACCACCTACCGTCCCAAAACAGGCCAAACCCCAAAGACCCTGCAGCATCGGAGTGCACCTGAAAATCATTGTGGAGGTTCAAAGTGTCCTGCCACAGAGACACCCCGTTGAATTCCTCCAGGAATTCCAACCAAATACGAAGGTCAGCCCGCACCTGACAAGAAAGGCACACCCTATGCTGAGGGGCCCTCAAGCCTGACATAAGTCTGGCCAAGCGGGAGCAGAATGGTCGCCCCGGGGCGACCACCCTGCAAGCAAAATTCAGGTGACCTAGCAACGACTGCAGCTGCCGCAAGGTAACCTTCTTCAAGGGAAGCAGTTCCTCAATGACCCCTTTTAATGTGATTATCTTATCCGCCGGCAAGCTGGAAGTTTGGGCCACGGTATCCAAAAAGATACCCAAGTAAGTCAGCTGCGTAGAAGGACCCTCAGTCTTCTCCGCCGCCAATGGCACCCCCAGTTCTTCTGTTAAGGAAGCAAAGGCCTGCAATAAGACAACGCAGTTCCCTGTATCGCTAGCCGAGGCCAATAAAAAATCATCCAAATAATGCGTGACTCCGCCCAAACCAGTTCTTTTGCTCAAGGCCCAATCCAAAAATGAACTAAAACACTCAAAGGCCGCACAGGCTACCGAGCAGCCCATAGGCATGGCCTTATCAAAGTAAAATCCCCCTTCAAACTGAAAACCCAGCAACCAAAACTCATCGGGGTGAATTGGAAGCAGCTGAAATGCAGATTCAATGTCGCATTTGGCCAGTAGGGCACCTGTCCCAAATTTCCGTATCATCTTGATCGCTTGATCAAGAGAAGCATACTTCACCGAGCAAAGCTCTGGGGGAATAACATCATTTACTGATGTGCCTCTAAGGTGAGAAAGATTATGAATCAGGTGGAATTCCCCTGGGGCTTTTTTAGGCACTATGCCTAAGGGTGAAATATGCAAATTGGGAAAGGGAGGAACAGCAAAAGGGCCGGCCATACGACGTAAGGCCAGTTCGTTCCCGATTTTCTTACGTGCCACCTCTGGCATGTCCTTAACGGACTTCTGGTTCACAGGCTACCGGGGTTGAGACCACCGGAATTCTGAAGCCTAAAGAAAAACTATCACGCAAATAAGATGCCGAGTCCCGGTCAGGGTATGACTGCAACAAAAAAAGTAACGGCTGTAGCCGTACTGGGGTATAGGCTAAGGAGGACAGGATACTACTTTCCTGCTCCCGCAGCTGGGGCCTGGGGAGCGGCTTTTGAGGGCTGCTGAGAGCCCCCCCCCTTTCCGAAAGGGCCGCTAGCCCCCCACACAAGCGGATGCCGGATGGTTCCCTGAACACTTCTCACACACATGTGAGTATCTGCAGGGTTGCCGCTGGCAGGAACCCTTGTTGAAGTCCCAGCAAAACAGCTTGCGACCCACCTTTGCTGGGACAGCCTTAGGTTTCTGTGGTTCTGGAGCCTTTTTGTCAAAGCGTGGAGCCACATACGTGGTCCACACATCCAAGTCCTTCCGATCCCAGCGGGCCGTAGGAATCTTGGCAGCCCTGCGTCTAAAATTCTCATCATAAGATATCGCAGCAGCTTCTCCGGCCATCGTGAGGGCCGCACGGAATATAGACAAATACACCCACAAGTGCAGAGATCTCCTAGGATAGGCTGCAGAAACCACTCCAGCAAAAACCTGGAAGCTATCCAACCAGCATTCAAATGTCCTGTCTGCTTTAGCTATGCCCACCCATTTTTTAATGGTGGCAAAGCCCTTTTCTTGGGGCTCCTGACCGTCAAGCGGAGGGGCCAGGCTAAAGATATCAATGTAACGGCCATTCAAAATCCTGGACCTCAAATTGGCAGACAAGTGGGCACCAGGTATAAGATCTCTAGCCGAATTGGTGGAGACTTTTACATCAGGCACCAGGACCCCATCCCGACACTCTTGCACCGCCCCATACTTGGCCCTGTGAGAATTTGCCCTCCGCTCCCAAACCCACTTTGGGAGCCCTGAGGTCTCCCCAAAGCCCCAATAAAGCTTAAGAGAAGCTTCCTCATCACTACTGGAACTCTGGGAAGAAGTACCTGAGGAGGACGAGGTGTCCCTACGTCTCTGCTTGGCGCGCCTCCTGGAGCTCTTTTTGTGGCGGCGTTGCCCACCAGAAGAGGTCTTTGGAGATGGAGGAAGGCTGTCCTCAACCGAAGACTCAGACATATCGCCTTGCTGCACAGCGCCTGGAACTGACTGAAAGGAGACAACCTGTGAATGATCCGGAACCAAACTCACAGCTACTGAAGACTGCGCAGGAGAACCCCGCGCAGCCTGGCCCCAGGTTGAAGCCCTTCTCGTGGCCACACCCCTGGTGCGACCCCGACCCCTAGGTGCGGCAACCTGAGACACAGGTAAGACCGGGGACTGGGCCAATTGTGTGTTAGGTAAGAAACCACCGGCTGATGATAGTTCTCTCTCATCTTCACTAGATGATGACACCGGAGAAGATGCACCCACAGGAGGAGCCGGCCTTGCAGAAGAAGTTGACGGAGTTGAGCAGTGTTGCATCATGCCATCCATCTCGGCCTCAACTCGCGCCAGTGCCACTGGGTCATGAGCCAAACTAGAGACCATGGATTGGAGGCGTCTCAGCGACTGGCTAGGCTCAGGGGAACGCAAGGCCTGGGACGGGCCTCTTATAGGCCGCTTTGCAGAGGTCACAGGTCCAGGCCTCTTTGGTGCCTTCTTTGGAGCCATTCCTACTACCAGTGTAAAAAACAAAAATTTAAAATTAAATTAAAATATGATACATAGCTAACAAATAATTAAATCAAACAAAATAAATAAATAAATTAAATTAAACCAGTAAGGTAAGCAACAACCCAACCGTACAAATAATCACCAACCAACAAAATTATTCAATATAATTTGGCAACCAATATAGGTGGCTATAGGAATACAAATCACCACCAGGTGGCAAAGCGAGCAACCTAAATTACAGTGCAGTTACCCAGAACAGCCACTAGAGGCCACCACCGAGATTTAGATATACCTTGCACTTACCCAAACGGCCACTAGAGGCCACCACTCAATTCAAGAAGAAAAACAAAACAAAACAAAACAAAACCCTGCAGTTACACAGCTTGGCCACTTGAGGCAGAAAAGAGGCAAAATGGCGCTCCCGCCAAAACGCCTCAAAATGGAGGGGTCTCCAAGCACCCTCCCACCCAATGCCCTCCGAAGCCCCGGAGGTGGAAAGGGGGGCTCACAAAGCAATATATAGCGCCGAAAATGGCACCGTGCAAATCAGCTGCGCTAACACACTCACGCAGCTCCTCCGGCCTGTAAATTAAAACTCGGAGGCACCGCGTGCTGGCGCGAGCCAGCACCCGCCGCTAGCGGCGGCGATGAAGAGGACGGCCTGAGAGGCCCGCCACGGAGCGCGGTAAGTCACCCCGCAACACCGACGGCCTCCCCGGCCGCCTCCGGCGGCTCGGGACAAGCGTGGGGGGGGAGGGGCGGGAGAGGGGGGAAAGGGCCAAGCAGGGCCAAGCCAGGCCGTGGGGCGATCCCCCGGCGCCCGCAGGCCGCAGAATGGAGGGCGGGCAAGCCCCGACCAGCTCTTTCCTGAGGCGCCCTTTGGGATCCCCAACACGGCGCGGCCTTCAGCACCACGCCAGCACCCCCCCCCCGAGATGCTCAACCAAGCAGGGTAGAGCGTCAGCTGCCGCCGATGTCCCTAGGCAAAATCCCCCGGCCTGGGCCTTTAAGCTCAGCTGAGAATCGGGCCGTAAGCCACCTGGGTCCAGGAGCCCCTTCCGCCAAAGGGCGGCCGGGTAAAAATTAAACCAGGACCAATAATAGAGGTTGATAGAAGGCAAGGATGAATTAAAGAAGGAATAATAGCAAAAGAATGGAGGGAGGGAAAGGAAGAAAGGGGAAAAGAGTATACAACCAATCTCCAGCTGAAATCGCTCCAGTGCTTACAGGGCAGCGGCAGAGCTTACAGGGCAGCGGCAGTTTGATCCATCTTTTAGATTTAGGGGAGCTAGTCTCAAACGTTTGTTGGGGGAGACCTAGGTTTTTTTTGTGGGGGGAGTTATTTTTCCTGTCTTCACGCTTTTTATGATGGAGGACCGCTGTAGCCACCCCCAACGACACGTTCTCAAGATGGAAGGGGAGGGAACAGCTGCAGTCGCCTGCGGTTCCTGCGCAATGTTTGCCATCTTGCCAAAGGTTGCAGGCAGCTTTACCTGCAGCAATTGCATGTTGATTGCCCTCTTAAAAGACAAAGTCCAGCAACTGGAGGAACGTGTAGCTACGCTCCAAAGAATTAGAGAGCTGGAGCTCTTCTTGGAAGCAACAGAGCACACCGTCTCCACCAAGGAGGAGACAGGGGACTCCCCTGAGAAGGACGCTAGTTCACCAACACAGGAGCCAGATATATGGAGAAACGTGACTCAAAGAAGTAGGAGGCCCAGGGTTCGCTCTGATTGTTTAGAAATACACAATCGCTTTGAGGTCCTCTCCCCTAGCATGGAAGACGAAGAGCAGACTCCATTTGAGGATCTCTCCCTCATTACAGTCGATCAGGTATATGAAGACGAGCAGCAAAGTCAGTCCTCAGGGAATGTGCAGGCAACCTTGGAGCGGACAGCTCACGGAAGAACCCCGACCAAACCTAAGAGGAGGCGTGTAGTGGTGATAGGGGATTCCCTACTGAGGGGAACAGAAGCAGTGATCTGTGGGCCTGACAAGATGTCTCGGGAAGTGTGCTGTCTCCCCGGGGCTAAGATCCAAGATGTAACTGAACGACTGCAAGGAATCATAAAACCCACTGACAAATACCCCTTCCTCTTGGTTCATGTGGGAACCAATGACACTGCAAGCAATAGCCTCCAGAAGATCAAAAGAGACTACGAGGCTCTGGGCAGGAAATTGAAGCAATTAAATGCACAAATTGTGATCTCATCTGTCCTCCCAGTTGAACGACGTGGCCCAGGGAGAGAGGGGAAAATAGTGGAAGTGAACAGCTGGCTTCGCAAATGGTGTAAACAGGAACGGTTTGGATTCTTAGATCACGGACTGCAGTTTCTTGAAGATGGACTTCTGGCAAGCGATGGGCTGCACCTCACAACGGTTGGGAGAAATGTTTTTGCCAAAAATCTCAGAAATCTCATCAGGAGGGCTTTAAACTGACTAATGTGGGGGAGGGAGACAGTGCTCCTGAAGGTAGGAGTCTATCAATTGATGAAGATGATCATCCAAATGTCATAGACCAAATGGAGCAAACAGCACACAGACCTAGTGGTGGGAGGAAAAAATCCTTAAATAAGAGTCGCGGGGGAATGATTAATGGACTTCAATGTCTGTACACTAATGCGCAAAGCATGGGAAATAAACAAGATGAGCTTGAGCTCTTGGTACAGCAAACTAAATATGACATAATAGGCATCACTGAAACCTGGTGGGATAAGTCCCACGATTGGAATGTAATAATGGGGGGATACAATCTATTTCAGAGAAACAGACCAGACAAGAAAGGAGGAGGAGTGGCGTTATATGTCAGGGATGTGTATACCTGTGAAGAGATCCAAGATTTAGAACCTCAAAGCCAAAGTGAGAGCATTTGGGTCAAAATTAAGGGAGAGAAGAATAACAGTGACCTCATTGTGGGAGTTTACTATAGATCCCCAAGCCAAACGGAGGACATAGATGATGCCTTCCTGGAACAGATGGCCAAGCATGCAAAAGGAAGGGAGATAGTAGTAATGGGGGACTTCAATTACCCGGATATTTTTTGGATGTCAAACTCAGCCAAGAGCATAAGGTCAAACAGATTCCTCACTGGCCTTGCAGACAACTTCATTGTCCAGAAAGTGGGAGAAGCAACAAGAGGAACAGCCATTTTAGATCTGGTCCTAACCAATGTTGATGACCTGGTTAGTGGGGTAGAAGTGGAAGGATCATTAGGCGCGAGTGATCATGCTCTTCTGAAGTTTACTATACAGCGGAAAGGAGCAGCCAAGCATACTAGGACTCAATTTCTTGACTTTAAGAAAGCTGACTTCATAAAACTTAGGGAAGTGCTGGGTGAGATCCCATGGACAGTAATACTAAAAGGAAAGGGAGTTCATGATGGCTGGGAGTTTGTTAAGAGGGAGATACTAAAAGCACAATGTCAGGCAATACCAATGAGACGGAAACATGGAAGGTGCCTAAAGAAGCCAGGGTGGCTATCTAAAGAACTTTTAACTGAGTTAAGATTAAAAAAGGATGTGTACAAAAAATGGAAAAGGGGGGAAACCACCAAAGAGGAATTCAAACAAATAGCCAGCACGTGTAGACACAAAGTCAGAAAAGCTAAAGCACAGAATGAACTCAGGCTTGCTAGAGAGGTTAAAAGCAACAAAAAAGGCTTTTATGGGTATGTTCGTAGCAAAAGGAAGAACAAAGAAACAGTGGGGTCACTCAGAGGAGAAGATGGTGAAATGCAAACAGGGGACACAGAAAGAGCTGAACTCCTCAATGCCTTCTTTGCCTCAGTCTTCTCCGATAAAGAAAACAATGCCCGACCTGAAGAATTTGGAGCAAATGATTCAGCAAAGGAAACACAGCCCAGAATAACTAAGGAGATAGTACAAGAATACTTGGCTAGTTTAGATGTATTCAAGTCTCCAGGGCCAGATGAACTGCATCCAAGAGTATTAAAAGAACTGGCAGATGTGATCTCAGAACCACTGGCAGTCATCTTTGAGAATTCCTGGAGAACAGGCAAAGTCCCGGCAGACTGGAGGAGGGCAAATGTTGTCCCTATTTTCAAAAAGGGGAAAAGAGAGGACCCAAATAATTACCGCCCAGTCAGTCTGACATCAATACCAGGGAAGATTCTGGAGCAGATCATTAAGCAAAGAGTCTGTGAGCACCTAGAAAGGAATGCTGTGATCACCAATAGTCAGCATGGATTTCTGAAAAATAAGTCATGTCAGACTAACTTGATCTCGTTTTTTGACAGAATTACAAGCCTGGTAGATGAAGGGAACGCAGTGGATGTAGCCTACCTTGATTTCAGCAAGGCATTTGACAAGGTGCCTCATGATATTCTTGTAAAGAAGCTGGTAAAATGTGGTCTTGACTATGCTACCACTCAGTGGATTTGTAACTGGCTGACTGACCGAACCCAAAGGGTGCTCATCAATGGTTCCTCTTCATCCTGGAGAAGAGTGACTAGTGGGGTGCCACAGGGTTCTGTCTTGGGCCCAGTCTTATTCAACATCTTTATCAACGACTTGGATGATGGACTCAAGGGCATCCTGATCAAATTTGCAGATGACACCAAATTGGGAGGGGCGGCTAACACCCCAGAGGACAGGATCACACTTCAAAATGACCTTGACAGATTAGAGAACTGGGCCAAAACAAACAAGATGAATTTTAACAGGGAGAAATGTAAAGTATTGCACTTGGGCAAAAAAAATGAGAGGCACAAATACAAGATGGGGGACACCTGGCTTGAGAGCAGTACATGTGAAAAGGATCTAGGAGTCTTGGTTGACCACAAACTTGACATGAGCCAACAGTGTGACGCGGCAGCTAAAAAAGCCAATGCAATTCTGGGCTGCATCAATAGGAGTATAGCATCTAGATCAAGGGAAGTAATAGTGCCACTGTATTCTGCTCTGGTCAGACCTCACCTGGAGTACTGTGTCCAGTTCTGGGCACCACAGTTCAAGAAGGACATTGACAAACTGGAACGTGTCCAGAGGAGGGCAACCAAAATGGTCAAAGGCCTGGAAACGATGCCTTATGAGGAACGGCTAAGAGAGCTGGGCATGTTTAGCCTGGAGAAGAGGAGGTTAAGGGGTGATATGATAGCCATGTTCAAATATATAAAAGGATGTCACATAGAGGAGGGAGAAAGGTTGTTTTCTGCTGCTCCAGAGAAGCGGACACGGAGCAATGGATCCAAACTACAAGAAAGAAGATTCCACCTAAACATTAGGAAGAACTTCCTGACAGTAAGAGCTGTTCGACAGTGGAATTTGCTGCCAAGGAGTGTGGTGGAGTCTCCTTCTTTGGAGGTCTTTAAGCAGAGGCTTGACAACCATATGTCAGGAGTGCTCTGATGGTGTTTCCTGCTTGGCAGGGGGTTGGACTCGATGGCCCTTGTGGTCTCTTCCAACTCTATGATTCTATGATTCTATGATTCTATGATTCTATGATTCTATGCTGATCCGGTGCCCACAGCGAAAGAGAAAGCAGCTCGCTGTGCACCCTGTTTAAATAACCTCTGTTCCCACCCCCAAATTGGCAACATCAAATTTACCCCAGCAACACCAACCACCAATCCAGCAAGGCCCCTTCAATCCATCCTGCCTGGCAGCTACGGGGTGCTTTGCCTGGCCCCATCCACAACACGTGCTCTCCTTTAAAGAGAACACGCTTTACAAAAATGTTCAGATGTTCTTGAGAAATGTCTGGACGGAGATATTGGAAGTCTATAGCTCAGTTTTATAGACTTGCCAACATGCATCCTGTTCTACAACGTACAAATGATGGCATGTGGAACAAAGACTATGGCTGTATGTACACCCATATTTAGAATGGGGGGAGGGGTGTTTTCAGTTCATTTCTATTGTTTTATATGTTTTGTAAACTACAGTGAAGTTTCCTGCAATCAAATGCTATATAGATTTTATAAATATTTCTTTTTAAAAAAATAGAGAGAGTAGGAGGTCATACAAATTGGATGTGTTATCATATAACTGAACACACCAGAAATTATGTCAAATGTTACTATATGTCCATTGGGGGTTACAGTATTATTATTATTATTATTATTATTATTATTATTATTGGTACATTTAGGGTTTGTTGTTGTGCAGGGGAAGGTTACTGATATTATTTTTTTATCTTGATTTTAGATGTCTTGAGTTATGTGGAAATTGTTTAATTTGGTTGTGTGATAGTAATAATAATAATAATAATAATAATAATAATAATAATAATAAATTTATTATTTATACCCTGCCCATCTGGCTGGGTTTCCCCAGCCACTCTGGGCAGCTCCCAACAGAATATTAACACGATAAAACATCAACCATTAAAAACTTCGCTAAACAGGGTGGCCTTCAGATGTCTTCTAAAAGTCAGATAGTTCTTTATTTCCTTGACATCTGATGGGAGGGCGTGCCACAGAGTGGGTGCCACAACTTTTCAATGTTTTGTTTATTTTCTATGGCTGCTTTTGCAGTTATGTAATCTTTTTCTTTTTATGCAGTTATGTAATCTTTGGCAGTTATGGAATCTTTTGTTTATCTTTTATGGCTGCTTTTGTAGTTATGTAATCTTTTTCATGTAAGCCGCCTTGAACATGGTTTTAGGTATGGAAAAGCAGCATACAAATAAAATGGTATATGCATGATGTATTGTTGGAGGGGAAAGCACCTATATGAGTATATGAACCAGTCCTACAAGTCTATCCCATGCTATCCTGGAGGGTTGGCCAATGGTAAATGTGTTCCTCAAACCACCCAAGTTGGTACAGAGAATGGTTTAGTATTGCTTTAACCCACAAGTGATCTCCAGAGCATAATGTTCACTAGTTTCCAGATGGGGTCTTCCTAAGAGGAAAAGCTGTTCACACCAAGACCCTTCTTGGATTTTGCTTGACACTGGTGGCTTCTGATGAGCAGTAGCAATAGAGCTCTTTAATCAGCTGGGACACCTTCCAATATTGCTCTAATAGCACATAGGACTGCTTTTTATTAGATGGATCTCTATAGGAGCCTTGGCCATTTAAAAAGAGAGGGACTGGGGTTTTCTGCTATTGCCTTCTGAGATGCCTGAACTGGAACATTATAACTGCCCAGTGTTTAATCCAATATGTACATTTGGGTCAGCTCAAAACCAACACAGACCCTTTAAAATAAAATAAAAATATTTTTGAAGTATTATTAGGTTTTACTATTCTACATAACCTTAACGTTTCCTTCTCATTCCATTAGCGATTTCCCTATCCACATTTCCGCCCCCTCCCCCCTTGCTGATTACATTTCTTCCATTAAATGGAAAGAAAGCAAGAAAATTACTTTTGTCACTTTCTGAAGGTTGGTGCTTGAGTTTCACTTCCATTTATGGTTTTATCCTCACATTTGGGCTTTATTTCCGCCAGCCTTTTATAATTTCCGTAGTGATTACAGTCCCACTTACCATTTATAGATTTTAGCAGCCTCAACAAAGCTTGCTGCCTATTTTTCTTTTATCTGACTTCTGGAGCTCTTGCTTCTGTTACACTGTTTATGGCTGCTCAGAAGGTGACATGCCAAAAAGCTGGATATGGGCAATTATCCCAACGCCAAATACAGACAAAAGAAGGACTGTAAGAGCTCCCCCAGTGTGACACAGTCTCAACAGTCCTGAAGGGGTTACTGCATTAATAATGGCCTCTTGCCCATAAACATCCCAGAAGAATGACAATTTTTTGGGCTGGTTTCTTCGTTACTTGCCTTTTGAGGTCAGGGCACCTGCCTGTTTAGATCGAAATCACCAATTTGTTTTATAAGACTACAGAGTAGACATTCCTCAAAGCTTTATGGCTTGCAGTCACCGCCACAGCTTGTTCATCTCTTGAGTCTAAAACTGCAAAACAATATCTTCCTTTGCACTCAGCACAGAAACACAGGTTGTATAAACTTGGTAATGGTCATTTATCTAGAGCAGGGCGTCCAATGTGGCTCCCTCCAGATTTAGCTGGACTACAATGCCCATAATACCACTCAGAGTCAGGCATGGGATTTGAAATTGTTTTTAAAATATTTGTTATACATAACGATTATTTTTATAATTTGTTTTTATTGTGTTGTGGAATTGCTGTAAGCTGCTTCATTGGAATTGAGCTATAAAATAAAATAAATCAACAGCATTCCTGACCATTGGCCCTTCTGACTAGAGCTGAAGGGCTTTGAAGTTCCTAATGTCAACTCATGTAATCCTTCTTTTGTTTTTAAACTTTAAAAAAGCACTTTGTGCTTTGGGAGCTTTGAAATCCACCACATATGAAAGAACATTCCCTCTCCCTCGAACCCTGAAGCAGTTCCAGCCCTCTGGCACGTGGAAGATCCCACCACAATGTTACACGGCACTCCGGGTGTGGCGCCAAAACAGTTAGCTGCCATGCAGCTGGGGCAAGAGCCAATAGCCGAGCCGAGCCGAGCCGAGCCGGAGCGCCGCGGGCTCGTCTGTTGCTGTAGCTCGGTGTGAGTTCAGGGGTGAGCGTTGGAGTCCGGGGAAGAGCCGCCTGCAGCAGAAGAGCCTGTGGCGCTCCGACGGGCTCTGCTCCGCTCGACCATCGGCGGCTCTTCCCCGGACTCCAATGCTCGGCCCTGGACTCTTGGCCTGGTGTCCCTGAGAGCCCAGCGCCCTGGTGTCGTGCACCCCTAGTGCCAACGGATAACACGGCCCTGCTCCTGTATAGGATATAGCCAGTGCCAGATTTATGTATAGGCTAAGTAGGCTGAATCCTAGAGCCTCTAAATCTAGGGGGCCTCGCCAGCCTGCCCGCTCCCCAGCAGGCAACCTCCCCCCTCCCATCTCCCAAAATTGCAAATCCAATACTTCATGCAAGGGCAGGGAAACTCAGGCCCAGCAACTATGAGACTCAGGGCTAGCCAGTGGGGGCCCAAATTGAAGAAGTGGGGCCCAACTTTAGGGGGTTTTTTGTGTGTGTTTTTGTAAGGCCGCAGTTCACAACCAAAGTCTGCAAAATCTCATTGATATAAATAAAATCCATCTAGATTGCACTGGTGTGGAGGCCTCTTTAGGAGCGGCCCGCAGGGCCCAATTTGGCCCAATTGTTCCAATTGCCTTAAGGTCAGCCCAGGCCGAGAGTCCGGGGCTGAGTGTTGGAGTCCGGGAAAGAGCTGCCAACAGTCGAGTGGAGCCGAGCCTGTCGGAGCACCACAGGCTCTTCTGCTGCAGGTGGCTCTTCCCCGGACTCCAACGCTTGCCCCCAAACTCGCACCGAGCCGCAGAAGCAGAAGAGCCCACGGTGCTCCGACAGGCTCGGCTCCGCTCAGCTGTTGGCTCTTACCCCAGCTGCACGGCAGCTAACTCTTTTGGCGCCGCATCCGGAGTGCTGTGTAATGTTGTGGTGGGATCCGCCATGCGCCGACAGCACCGAAGGCAGCAACAAAACCCGACGAATAGGAGCACACGGATCCTGTCCAGAGATGTTGCCTCTGCGGCAGGCAAGAATGAATATACACCCAATCCCTGACCCAAAATTCCACCTATACCTCTAATCAATAAAGTTGTGGCCATTTTTGACCCAGATCATTGTCTGTTGGGTTCATTATGTCACACATCACAGTACTCACTGCATGGGGGAGGGTGGGACTGCGACTGGTATCACAAAGCCCTTGGAGGCTCCACCTCCCACTAAGCCATTCAGGATCCACCAGCATACATCATCAAGCACTGCAGCTGAAAGCAAAAGTTAGAAATGTGTTGTACATGTACTGCAGCAATTTAGGCACACGCACTGGGCCATTTGGACCTGGTCTGTGTATCAATCTGTCTCTAAACACTTATTTGCTTGGGCAGCAGGTCCTGCGAGCTCCTCTAACTCCTGACATGCTGCAAATTCACATGCTGAAATTTCACATGCCAAAATCATATTTAGTGTTATTCTAGCACACAAATATGGCTCGCTGTGCAGCAACTCAACAAATAAGTCCAAACAATGATCTTTAAAAGCAAGATGAATACGCCTGTAACTACAAGGTGATTACAATTATATGGCATACAGTTTGTATAATTACAGGGGAAACTTCCCCTCCTAATTGTGTTAAAACTCAGAGAGCAATGCATCAATGCTAAAAAAATTAGTCTTAAATGACATTTTCAGAATTTACTGGTGGAAAATGAAAGGAGATAATTGCACTATTGCTGCCCAGGTATATTTGTACATGTTTGAGATTCTATTTAATTCCCCCTCCCTGGGACATGCCAGTTCAGAGGGGGAAAAAACAGGTTTGGGTACTCAGGCTGAAGTCTGTGTCACTTACCTGGGGTCACAGAAAGTCAAGAAACCCTGAATGAGTTAGGGTTTATAAATGCCTTGAAAGAGAAGAGAATTGGGGGTGGGGAGAGAAAGAGAATGCTGTTCTTCCCAGTAAGCTTTTCATAGATTGTGATCAGTACAGAAAGCCTGTTGGAGGGTTCCCCTCCCCATTCCCTGGGGGGCCACGTTGGTGGCTGTTCATTACTGAGGGTGACTAACTCAAGGGAAATGGCATCAGGTCACAAAAAAAATAAGTATACTGTGGATGTGATTTAAGCACTCAGTAGCCCTGCAGTCCTGTAGATGTGATTTAAGCAGCCAGATATATATCTAAGCAGACATTTTAGTGCACCTAAAAGCCATCTTATTCAGTATGTCAGGGGTGTGGGTGGAGAGTCATTTTTTTTTTATCAAGCATAGCGTGAGTTCAGCTGAGAAATATATGTAGGCTTTGACTAATGGAGGTAATTGAGACAACTTAATTCTTAGAGAGTGGTTAGATTTGGTGCTTATTATTCTATTACTGGGGCAGGGGTGTGTGTGGGAAGAACCATACATATTCCCTTTGCAAATGCAGCAGCTTATAAGAATACCTGTTAACAGATAATGCCAAAACATTGGGTCAAGCCATGGATTTCATTATTATTCTTACTAATTTCCTTCCGATAGTCTACGCCTAGGCAAAACGAAACAAGCAGCTTCAGAATTCTAGAACGTACAATTAGAAATCAGCACAGTGACATATTCCAAATGAAGAAAGTCTAGCATCATTCCAAGTGGTAATTGGCTCACTAATATAAGATAGGAACGTAGTACTTAACCAGAGCAACAACATCTCAGGTTTTTTTAAAAAATCTAAACAAAACCCTTTCAGGAGGCACAACAGCTATATAAATCAGTGCTTTGTGCAGTTGGAGTTGTATCTCTGGGGTGCCTCCCAGCAGAGCTAAAAGAAAAGTACCGTATTTTTTTGCACCATAACACTCACTTTTTTCCTCCTAGAAAGTAAGGGGAAATGTCTGTGCGTGTTATGGAGCGAATGCCTGCGGGTGGCGGGGGGATCTGCTGCAGTCGTGAGCAGAGGATCCATGGTTCCCCTTCGTTCCCTCCTCCATGGTTACAAAGCATGGATCCACATGGATCCTCAGGATTTTTGCATTGGGCTACTCCAAACTCACTGTCAGATCACATGTCTGTGGCCACAGCATGAACCACAAAAATCATATATCCACTATTTCGTTTAGAATATTTTTTTTCTTGTTTTCTTCCTCTAAAAACTACATGCGTGTTATGGTCTGGTGCGTGTTATAGAGCGAAAAATACGGTACTTCAATTATTTGTAGATGGGCCTCTCTAGTTCATCCCCTAAAGGGCACCATAACTATATCGCTCTCTCTCACACACACACGGGGAACGAATGTATTATATGAAGAGAGTGGCACAATTCATTGTACTCCATAAATAATAGGAAAAGGAGACTATCGTTTTCCGAGTTTCTTGCAGAAACTAGATGACCCACATTCATCTGGCGAAGTAGGCTCTGGCTGATGATAGCTCCTGCTATTATATATTGGCTAGTCTTCAAGATGCCGGATGACTCTTGGTTGTTATATGCCGAAAGAGACAAAAAAGGCTGCCCTCTGAAACTTTTAGTCATGAAGATATTTTCGTGTGAAAAATCATATACAGTGGTACCTCGGGTTAAGAACTTAATTCGTTCCAGAGGTCCGTTCTTAACCTGAAGCGGTTCTTAACCTGAGGCGTGCTTTCGCTAATGGGGCCTCCCGCTGCCACTGTGCCGCTGGCGCACAATTTTCGTTCTTATCCTGGGGCAAAGTTCTGAACCTGGAGCAACTACTTCCTGGTTAGCGGAGTTTGTAACCTGAAGCGTCTGTAACCCAAAGTGTCTGTAACCTGAGGTACCACTGTGTGCTGTACAAGGGGTTTGCAAATGTTTATTGTGGCACAAGTTTAAAGATTGGTGCAATCTTGTGCCACATGTTAAATGCAGGACAAATGTCACACCCCTCCACACAAAAACTTTCATTATATTTCACAGGGTGGTTTCTGAAAACAAAGCAAAATGTATCATTCCCTCCAACCTGTATGAACAGATTAGTTTTCTTCCCGCAGTGTGAATATTTGGAGGGTAGCTGTAGGTTTGATGTATGGACACAATGTAGCCCCCAGGGCAAGTGCAGGAGCTCAGCTTGGCTTGAATAATCCCCACCCACCCACCCACCCACTCACTCATATGCACGCAAATGAATATGGCAGCCAAATGGTTGTATCCAATGCTTTTTTCAGCTGAAACTCATCGAAACTCAGTTCTGGCATGTCCCAGGTTTGTGCCATTGCCATTCTAAGAGAACAAGAGAGAAGTTCATCATGAGCTCCGGCACCTCTTTTTGTAGAAAAATAGCACTAGGAATAGCCATGTACAGAATGGGACCACTTGTGGCTGGCAATGGAGTTCTAAGAGCTTACAAAAATGGAACTTGCAGTTCTGTTTGCAACGTTTGTCAGGGAGGAAGCTTTTCCCAATGCCGGCTTCTGGTATTTAGGGGGCCCCTGCAGAGGAAGATTCACTAGGCAACTTTCCTGCCAGCAGATGAAGGCATTTTTATTTCAAAAAAATCTCCCCCTGACTAGCTGTTATTGACTATCCATCTTATGTGTAGAATTTCAATTATGTTGTTGCCATTTTAGTTCGTTCAGGAATTCTATTTTATCTTAATTGCGCTGTACTTATTGATTGTACTTGTATATGGGTTTTACTCTTGCACATTCCTGCACAGAAACGGCTAATAAGTGTACGGCACAAAAACAATAATAACTTGGTTATTTATATTGGTCTCAAGCTAATGTAATCCCAGAAATAGTAAAGAATCTATAATTATGTGAGCAATTAGTACCAAAACAAAAACAAAACCCACAGACTTCTCTCCTCTCCGATACATCCTGCACACATCAGACATATGAATATTGGTTTCCTTCAAGCTATTCAGACAGCACCTTCTTTCATTTGCTCTGAATTTCATTTCTGAGGGCTTCCCCCCCCCCCATTTCTAAATCCTTGCTGCATTTAGCATAAACTACGCCAACGTCAAGTTAGCAATGGTGTTACAAACAAAAAAACCATTGTAGGCGTTTTAATAAGTAAAGGGAATTTATATCTGTTGGGCTGAAGGAAGGAAATGGGGGGGGGGACAACCCCAGAAAGCAGTGCAGTCTTTAAAGAAAAGAACCTCAAATATCAGAATCCCTTTCAAAAGTTATTTTGCTTTGTACTGAATAAATCTACTGGAACACGTTTAAAAGGAATCATTTTGTTACTTGCAGTGGAGAAACTGACAGGAAAGCACAGAAGCTTTATCTGTCTTCTTCAGAGGTCTTTTTTCCCTCACAGACAAGAGATACTGGATTGCTTGGACCAAAAAAATAATAATGCTATATTAAATGCCTAAATAATACTCCTGCCCTCTAGTTTTCGTTTCCTTCCGTATTCACCAGCACAGCACAGTGTCAAGTGAGCAGAGCTTTTAGCTGGCTAGCACAATTAACTCTGCGCTAGATTATTGGCCCCTGTACTTTGTGACTTCAGGAAACTTCCTTAACCTGATCTTCATAGCCTGTGTGGGTGCACACACAGGGGAGGGAGCTTAGTTCAAATTTGGATTGGCTCTAATTAAATAAACATAGATAGCCTGGTTTTGTGAAAAGGTTCACATCATGAACACTTATGGCAGGCTTTGAAGTTAAGTGTTTCATTCCCCACACACAATGCTCATGGGGATTTGAGCACCTAAACACACCACCAAGGCTGCCACCCATAACTTCTGGGCCACCCATAACGTCTGTTGTGCAGGACCCGTGTCTGGGTTTGTGAGTCATCAAGGCTATATGACAGTCCTTCAGTGAACTCAAGGTTCTAGACAGCCAATATTCACCCGAACTGCTTTCTGCAGCCATACACATAACCACCCTGAATCTAGGAATATCACTCGTGAAGAGAGGGGTTGGAGATCCTGTCACACTTCTGATGGCATTAGTGGGAATATAATAGGGTATACATTTCAGAATGGGCTGGGGGAGGATATGAACTATTTTCCCATATTAGCCAAGATCCTTCTGAACTTTGCTAAAGGATGCTTATTCACCATTAGACCAGACTGAAAACTATCTCAATTATGCAGCCGTGACTAAACCTACCTCATACAAATAAGGGTAGGGGAAGCGGGTTTTTGAGGGGGGAAAGCTCAAAATTAACTAGGGCTAATTCTAAACGGTAAACAGAGCGTTCGCGGGAAATTTAGCATATAATTACTTCTAATTTTCAATGGGATCATTACTAGTTAATTAGTGATTAAATTAAAAGCACTTTTCCTTGTGAATATGAATGTTCTTCGTGAGTAGCAATGGTTCAGCAGAACTGTTCTCCTTTCAGCAAGTTCACAGATGTATACAGATTTGCACACAGGTCATGTACTTGGTTCGCTGAAGTTGCACCATTTAAAGAGTGAACGCAGTGCCATTTCCCTAGAAAGACAGGTGCCAGAACTCACCATAAACACCTCCCTCATTCTCTTAGAGTGGCAATGGCACACACCAGGGAGGTGCTGGAACTCAGTTTCTGTGAGTTCCCCTGGAAAAATCCCTGGGCTAATGAATAGACAACTCAGGGTTGTTGTTTTTCTAATGCATCTCCTCCGTCCTTTGGAAAGGTCATCGCTACTTATTTGGGACTCCCCAGTGGAATTTGCTGCCAAGGAGTGTGGTGGAGTCTCCTTCTTTGGAGGTCTTTAAGCAGAGGCTTGACAACCATATGTCAGGAGTGCTCTGATGGTGTTTCCTGCTTGGCAGGGGGTTGGACTCGATGGCCCTTGTGGTCTCTTCCAACTCTATGATTCTATGATTCTAATTTTTCACCCATGGGGCCAACAATAATCCATGTTCTGACTGTTCACACATGAATTTATATCAAGGGCTACCAACAGAGAAACTACCTACATGACTTGTTATATCCTGTTCAGAAACAGTGTTATTATCTTGAAAGACCTACATTGGCTCCCAGTACATTTCCAAGCACAATTCAAAGTGTTGGTGCTGACCTTTAAAGCCCTAAACTGCCTCAGCCCAGTATACCTGAAGGAGCATCTCCACCCCCATTGTTCTACCCGGACACTGAGGTCCAGCACCGAGGGCCTTCTGGCGGTTCCCTCACTGCGAGAAGCCAAGTTACAGGGAACCAGGCAGAGGGCCTTCTTGGTAGTGGCACCCGCCCTGTGGAACGCCCTCCCACCAGCTGTCAAAGAGAACAACAACTACCAGACTTTTAGAAGACATCTGAAGGCAGCCCTGTTTAGGGAAGCCTTTAATGTTTGATGCATTACTGTATTTTAATATTTTGTTGGAAGCCGCCCAGAGTGGCTGGGGAAGCCCAGTTTCTTCCCTCCACAGGAATAACTGTAAACTGTAAAAACAACTGAAAGTTTGCATGGGCATCCATATTCCTTGCAGGCTCTGATTTCCAAAGGTGCTCTTTTTGACAAAAACTAAGGTGCTGCTTCGCATATAAAAATGTCATGGATGGCAATGTGGGGGGGGGGGGGAGCTGCCAGTACTCTGTACCACTGAGTACCATCACAAAAAGCCCTGGTTTCCAAGATTTGGCTCCTTCTCTGGCTCGAATTTAGCAGCTGTCTACATTTTGGCATTGACACTGTATTTCTCTCTTCCGTTGAGATGCTGTCTCCACCTTCTGCCCCTTTGGTTCCGATCCCATCATTTGGCTTCTCGATTTTCCGTGTCTATTAATGGCAGAAGCCCTCCAGAGCTGACACATTTACACTTCTATATCTTTATGGATTGTGATTGGAGCCCTGTTTTCACCCGAGGCCTCTGGGCATCGCCGTAATATAAATCATAATGTATCTTTCCACTCAGGTGCTTTATCTCTATACTGGGAGCATCACCTTGAAGGTGAAAAGGGTACATCGTGACGTTGCCCGCCAATATCAATTTTGCCTCTGGCTCTCCTCACCACAAAGGTGCCAATCATTTAAAGGCCTGTATAAAATGGAAATAGGAGAAAGTTTCTGCAAATGTCATGTCTCCGGCCTTTGAGCATCCCTGGGAAAGTTATAGTTTAAAAGGCCTTTCTGGGTAGAATTGACACATCACATAACATGATTGTTTGAATTGAGCTACCTAGACCCCAAACGACCCATTCAAAAACTATTAGTATGCTACCAGCAGTGAACACAGCCATTTCTTCCCTGTTTTTGAAGCCAACAGATTGTCACAAACTGCCTCTTTTTTTGTCCAAAAAAGCATTCTGCCTAAAGAGCAGAATCATTTGTTTCCTCCTAGAGTTAATGATCTCGCACTACAGATGAACAAGCTGATGATCTTTCCTTATGACTCCAGAGAGGAGGAAAGCATCTAAGAAAATACAAACAAATCACAGTTGGTCATTTGCCAAAGCATTCAGAGATAAGTCTGGCTATGTGAAAACTGACAGAGCAAACAACTTCTGCAGTTTACACACACGCCTGTGAAGTGGAGACACCTGCCAAATTCATTGCCGGGCTGACATTATTAAGGCATCAAACTGAGAGACTGCTGTGATGCACACCAGTGTGGTCCTTCACACAACACCTCCAGGTAATGCTGAACTACCACTGCCCCCCATGACTCCTGACCATTGGCCATGCTGGCTGCAGCTGATGGCAGCTGGAGTTCAATGACAGCTAGAGCTAGAGGCCACAGGTTCTCCATCACTGACTTAGAGAATGTACCTGGTAGTCCCCTGTTCAAATCTCATCTCGTCCATGAATTTGCTAGGTAGCATTAGGCAAGCCACTCTCACCCTCAATATTCCATGTGTATAATATGGAAACTGCAATAGGAATGTTCATATGAATACCTTCTGTGAACTGATGGTGTGGGGGGTGAGGTCATCATCACCGTCTGCCATACGTTCAGCCAGCACAGGTGTGGGGAACCTTTGACACTCTAGATCAGGGTTTCCCAAACTTGGGCTTCCAGCAGTTTTTGGACTACAACTCCCATAATCCCTAGCTAGGAGGGCCATTAGTCAGGGATGATGGGAATTGTAGTCCCAAAACTGCTGGAGACCCAAGTTTGGGAAACCCTGCTCTCTAGATGTTGCTGGATTAAAACTCCCAGTGCCCTTGGCCAATGACCATGTTTGCTGGGACTGACAGGAGTTGCCGTTCCCCATCCCTGAACTTGCATGTGAAGCAGACCTATGTGCGTAGAGTGGCTCGGTGTGAAGGAGGAGGCTGATTGATTCAGGATCATTCCTCATGTAGGGCCACTCTGCACTCAGAGCTGCATCACACTCTGATGAAACACATTTGTCAGGAGTGCGTGCAAGAGCCAGGCCCTGTGACCAGTAGGTGAGGCCGCTTAGTAACTCACTGCACCTGGTGGCAAGAGCCAGGAAGGGATATAAGGTCAGCATTTCCCTTCAGCTCTTTGCCACAGCAACATGTTTCCTGCCTCAGATCTCAGCTTCTTGACTCCTTGCTTCTCGACCCTCGGACCCCTGTCTTCTTGACTCTCATTCCTGCTCCCACCCCGCCATCTTGCCCCCAGTCCCAACGAACTCAGCCGGGACTTCAATCTCCCGTAGACCGGACCGTGACAGCATTGCCAGGAGGTGTAACTTATTCCCTGTTGTCAACATGTGAGGGGTTTCTATGAATGCCCCTGTCGTGTAGCTTTGTGGCCTACTCTGACAGCTCAGCCAGGCAGGCTCTTCCTCAGCAATTATATTCTAGGCATGGATGCCAAGGTAACATGCTACTCCCTCCATAACTCCTATGTCTTCTGACCCAAGGCGGTGTGTCATGCTTTGCTGCCTGAGGCGAAACAGAAAGTGCCTCACTGCCACTGTTGCCACTACTCCCGCCACCACCTACCTGTTCCCGCCACTGCCACCTGTTCTGCTGTCACCATGTGCCCTGCCACATCTGCCACTGGCAGAGAAGAGGCACTGCCATTGGTGCTGATTTCAGGCAAGATTGAGTCATGTGAGATCTTGTGCACTTCGTAGCATCATGCCCCAAATGGATACAATCTTGCCCGAAATCAGGGCTGCTTCTCTGCTGCTGGTGGAGGCAGTAGGGCAGGTGGACCGCCATGGGGAGCTTCTGTCACCTGAGGCAGCACTCTCACCTTTCCTAATGGCTCAGCTTCTGATTTCTCCTAACATGGCTTTCTCTTCTAAGCAACTCCTAACAGGCAGAAGTCACTTGGGCTTCCGAAAGAGACTCTCAATACACTCTATCTTCCTCATACACACAACAATAAGTGGGATCAGCAACAAAATGTTGGAGCGTGGAGTGCTTCAGGGTTCTAGTCAGGACCTCTTTCCCAGTATATACTATTGGTCTGACTTAGGCCCTGTCTGCACTGTGCATTTAAAGCTGTATAATACCACTTTAAACAGTCATGGCTTCCCCCAAAGACTCCTGGGAACAGTAGATTATTAGGCGTACTCAAAGTTGTAAGGTGATCTGTCACAGAGCTAGGGTTCCCAGCACCCTCAACAAACTGCACTTCAAATAATTCTTTGTTGGAAGCCATGATTGTTTAAAGTGGTATGACACTGCTTTAAATGTATATGGTGCAGAAAAGGCCTTATAGGACTGCTCTAAGGTTTACTGATAGAATGTGTGTGAAGCTTTTAGGACATTTGCAACACACTAGATAAACACTATCTTCCTGTTGTTAGCATTATTCTTATTGATTACATTGTTTCCTACACTGAGTCTTTGTGATACACCATTTTCTACCTTAGACAGGCATCATTGCAATTAATGGAAAAACAGGGGAAGGAATAGGCCTTCTCACCCATTAAATTGACTCCAGCATTTATATGAGGCCTAATGTGTTCCTTAGATTTTCAGATCGTCACTCAGGCCTGGGATTTACAATCTGTGGGAACAGATCTCTGCACAAAGTGAAATTTCTAAATTAGCCCTCCTTTTTGCCTAGGGAGCAGACCCTCCTTTTGGATTTATGTTCCTATGATTCCTCACCTCCTCGCTCTACATTTATTTAAGGAAGAAGACCTGGTTCTGCTGACATTCAAAGGGTACCTGGCAACCTTTCCCAGCCTCCTCCGTGGTCACTTTCTGGAGGGGTTTCTGTTGCCATGGTACCATGAGCCGGTAAATACTGAAGCTGGTTTTCGCAAGGGAGCTGCCTTGCCTCAAAGCTGTGCCTCCTGAGCTTGAGTCCTTTGCTCATTTGAAGGAATAGCAGTGAGGAGGGAGAAAGCAGGACTTGGAAGATCTCAGTCAGGAGCGCGGAGGTGGGATCAGTGAAGTCTCCTTTGCTTCCCCTTAGTCCCCAGGACTAAAGCGGCAAGAAATCCCATCTGATAGCACTATTAATGGATTGCAGGAGCCATTCACTTTGGAAGAACTTGTCCATATGTTCCTATCTGCAGAACTGGGCAAAAATCTGCCTGCCACTAACGCATTCTCTCAATTCCATAGGTTTTTCAGAATGAGGAAATAAATGTACAAACCAAGATAGACCACTCACTGGCTACCTTTCTAACTTTGAGAGTTAGAGTTGGCCCAACTATTAGGTAGTGGGAGGCCAATATTTTGTGGTTATTCATTGATTAGCATTGAATTTTTACTGTTAATGGTGATGGGGGAAAGTGCTTGTGGAAGGTTCTCCCTATGAAGCCAAAATAACATGACTGGTCCTTGTGGACCCAGAACATGGGCCTGATTGGAAGCCTTCTCCTCAACTCAGTTTTGTTTGAGTAAATTAAACTACTAGGGATACTAGGGCTCACGAAGTTCCTACAGTCAAGTTACAAGGACTTCATGAATCAGACAACAGGTCCATCTAGGTAAAGTGTGATCCGCTTTGATGGGGAGCAGCTCTCCAATGTCTCAGGCAGAACCTCTTTTGCAACTCTGCTATCTTAGACTGAACCCAGGACTTCCAAATGTCCTCTGGCACTGAACTACCATACCCATCCCTCTCTTCCTTTCCCTTCTCTGTTACACATACACACACACAAACCGAGTCTGTGTGAAATCACATGCTAGAGTCACCAACAGCATATACAATACCCCAGGGTGAGGTATGGCTGCACCATATGTTCCTATCTTTAGAACTGGGCGAAGCAAGAGCACTCCTCTTGTTGAACAGCTGAGGATACATTGGAATATTTTTGTCGCAATGTATGGTTTACATTTATTTCTCTACATAGCCTAAGAATATAGTTTTACACTGAGAATATACTCTGGGCAGAATCCAGTTTAGTCCTCCAAGTGATGTTGCTCCAGCAGGAGGTGTCTGCCAACAGAGGAGGGGAAGTGATTTTTTCTTCCAACTCTCCCTCTCTCTGCAACTCTCTAAAAATATGTTCTGGAAGGTTGTGGGGGATGGGGGACCTCTGGAACAGATCCTCAAAACTCCTTGTATTTGCACAAGGGCACCAACTGCACCATCTCAACCCCATCTGATATATGTCTCATTAATTTACAAATGAAGTTGCCTTATATTGAGTCAGAAAATTGGTCAGTCTTGCTTAGCCATTCCATGATTCCAGGAAAGGTCAACCACCACCACCTCTGGCCATTCTTTTTGAGGTCGCTTAACTGGATGTGCCGAGAAATGAGCAAAGCAAATGCTCTATCATGGAGCTTAGGCCTCCTCCCTTTTCTGCAGTTGGATTTGTTTCCAGGTATGTGGGTTGAGAATTGGCACCTCAGCCATACTTGTTTCAAATTCCAAATTCCCCCTCCCCCGCAACCAACCCAGAAAGCTTGGTGACCTTTGCTCTGCACCTTATCTAGTCATTCCATGCCAAATACTTCACATTCTTCATCAGTCCCAAGTGTTATTTATGTACAATATTTGATGAATTCCACCAGATAATCTGCTTGGGGAGATGCAAATAAACAACAAAATGGGAACAAATCTTACGATAATCACAGGGCTGTCAAACTGCCAATACAGGGAGGAAACTTAAATAGCTAATTTCCAGTGAATGGCAGATTTTTTCCTCACAGCTCCACTTTTTGGTTGCATTACTGGAAATTTTTGATATGTCAATTTGCATCTCTTCAAGTAATTGGAGCATTCGTTCAAAAATTAGACATTTGGGCAATCAAGTTACAAAATAACACAGAATAGGGTTAAAAAAAACACCTTTAAAAAAAGAGATGTGTTTCCAGCAGTTCAAATTCTGTGTTGATATAACTCAGGTGCATCTCAACTGGGAAAAGAGCTATTTTCAATTCTTCTGACACACAGGTATGGATTGGAAGATTCCATTATCATTACTCTACTAATATCTCTGCCACAACATTGAATGGTCCATTACATTCAGAACAGACCTGAGGTAGAATACATTTGGTGCCAAAAAATAGAAAGTTCCTTTTTTAAAATAATAAAAATCTGATATATCGAGACAGCTTAACTTTAGAAGGTCCTACTTATAAAATATGCCTCCAAGAACAATGTATCAAAGTTATGAAAGGAATGTGAACTTTCTTAGAGATGAGACACCACACACACACACACACACAGAGAGAGAGAGAGAGAGAGAGAGAGAGAGAGAGAGAGAGAGATACTGCTTTTGCCTTTTGCACTATTATATTTTCCGAGTTCTGTGAAATTTTATTGCCCTAGGAAAACATTGAGATTGTAGTGTTTATGCTACAAAATCTGACCCATTCCATTTCCAAAAGGCAGTTCTTCTTTTGGTCTGCACCATCTGTCAGAATTTATTGTGCTCCTTCTGAACAAACTCAAGCTTCAGAAAATGCCCCAAAGAAAATTTCTGGTTTCCACCATTCTTTATACGTTGTTCTCAAAAATGGCAATAACCGCTGGGAGACAGAGAGCCCATACGCATGACCAGACTGCCCCTCGCTAAGCTCTCCTACATTGTTGCTGTTATTTATTTTACATGGGGTCATGCCCCTGCTCACTCTGCTCACCAACCCACTGCCATTCCTCCCAAATTAACCACTAGAGTTTCCCCTTCCCAACTTCATAACTACGAAGCTCGCCTTTGCCCCATGCCCATGCTTCCTCTCTCCTTTTGCACAACCTCCCTTGCCCACAATCCACACCCACGGCAATTTCCTGCACCTTCCTCCTTCCAACTGCTAAGCACGCTTTTTACTTTCTGCCCAGTTCTGAAGCCACCATCCCCTCCTCTTCTTTAGACCTTGCCATGCCCTATCATCTTCAAACCTTTTCCCATTCCCCCACCTCTCTCCTTTCTCACAACCCATTTTAGATTCCCATTTTCACCTTCGCTCTCTTTTCCCTTCTCTCCCTCTTCTTATTTTTCCTCAGTTCTCCATTGCATGCAGATCATCCCCCAATTTCCATGTTGCGTCCTTTCCCCTGCTGTGCAGCCCCCTTTGCGCACACACACACAGTTACCCCCAGGGGTGCCAATTTGTTTTTTGTTTTATTTTTTCAAAAAAAAATATATTCATTTTATAACACAAATAAACAACACACACAGGAAAACAAACAATACAAACAGATTCTTGTCTTATCCTTATTTTTTCTAAACATTGTTAGGTGGGCTTCCCCAAGTCCCCCCATCTGATTTTCATTTTACCTCATCTTTAGCAATTTACATGTATCATAATTTCTAAGCTCTTTTTTTTATCACACTTACTTTAACCATAAAAAATCTTCACATTTTATCACTTGCAAATAATACTATTTTAAAACACACTATCTTCTACTTCTAACCCTACAGCCTAAATCCACTTCCAAAGCTATTCTATGATTTAAATATTAACATGTTTTTTCAAATATTCCTTAAACTTCTTCCAATCTTCTTCCACCGTCTCTTCTCTCTGGTCTCGAGTCTCCCGGTCAGTTCGGCAAGTTTCATATAGTCCAACCAGGGGTGCCAACTTGAATTAAATATGGGGGAGAGCCAAGTAAGCCCTGCCCTGCTTAATCGATCACAAGACATGCTATTTGAATGCCCAGCCCCCACAAGTATGTTATTGGAGGGGGAGTTGAAGGGACCTTGGTCCCTAGGAGTTGGCTCCTATGATTACCATTTTCACCTTTTTTCAAATCTCCTTTGGTAATGGCCCACCCACCATTTCCATGCCGCCGCCTCTCTCCTATTCTGCAGCCTGATTGGCACACATGCCCCATATGGATATTGTATCTTTAAGATGCATAAAATCTGAAGAGCAAGTCTCTCAGTTGGTTTGCTCAGTTAGAAAAGGTTAAGTTCAGCCGATAAATATTGTACCTATATGGCTGTTTGTTCACTTCTAAATTACTACAGTGAATCCGGAACTTCACACTGAAGAAAACAGCGTGCATTATAGTCAGTGAAAACAGATGTAGCATGCTTTATGATTTTCCACTCTAAAAATCCAACGTTTTCCTTCTCTTAAACCCCCTCCCCCGTTGAATGTTTTAGGTTGTGCTCTACCTCAGCATTATAATCACCTGTATGGGAATAAGCCCAATTGAACTCAGTGGTCCCAAGGGATGGATTGGCTTAAGTAGACACCACAATCTTGCCCATCTCAGGCCCTTCAGATGAATTTGATGGTCTATAGATGTCAGAAGGCATTGAGAGGCCAAGAAATAATATGAAAAAGATTCACACTATCTCTGCCCATCTGTAGATCATTGATCAGGGCAACAAATATAGATTGTGGCCTGAATCCTGACTTATATGGGGCCTGCTGCTTTGTGGGACATCTTTGGGAGAAGAAAAGGCTAAGATGTAAGCCCTCCAAATCTGGAGTGGAGTCCCTAAGACAATTGGATGGTGTCTTATATGCCTCCTTCAGGCAACTCCTGGTGCCAGACGTATTGCTCTGCTTTCCTTTGGACCACATCAGCAAGGCCAAGAGTGGGGTCTTGTCATCTGGGCAGCCCAGGACCTCCATACACACTGCCCAGGCTTGTGCCCCACAGAGATCACTTTGATGCTTCTATCGCAGCAAAAACAACGCAGGAAGCAGCAGTTACAAGGGACCAGTCTCTGCAGCCACAGCAGGCACCATGATTCTCCCCAGAAGCAGATGGATGCCAACAACATGGGCCCAGAAAAGCCATCTCCTCCAAGAATTTCTAGAGCAGTCCCAATACTAGCTGATCAATTACCTCGTGCAAAAAACAATCATAATTTTGACATTCTAAGCATCTGGGGCGATCTGGGCGGGCTTTTTAAAGAATGATTATATCAGTGCTTCCTTTATGACATTAGACCTTAACACCTTCTCCAGAGGTATATTCACCATAGCTGTCAAGAGAGTATTTAACCAACGCTCAGCAGTTTTCACTAGCCATGATGGGAGAGGGTCAAGTGAATTAATGGTGGGCTCCAAACCCTTCACAAACCTTAGTGGCTGCCTCAGGCAACAATAGCTGAAAGCCATCCATCAAAACTGGCTAACGTTAATCACCATGCATGACACCTCCACCATGCAGAGCCAATGTGTCATTGTGTTAGACTATTTTAGCACCCTGGTGTGTCATGTAACTATTATTGCTAATTCCTGGGTGTTTGGAGCTGAACTCTTATATCCTCATCATTCCAAACATCAAGCTTTGCTTTCATTATACCCTGGAAGCTGTTTCAATTTGTTTGGAATATCACTTGACTTAGCTTTGTCTGATTTTCGTGAGGAGGCATAATACTCTTGCATTTTTCGCTGAAGGGTGTTCAACTTCCAATTGCTTGCAAGGGTTTATTTTCTTTTTCTTTTTATCCATCTGCAGGTAAAATAACTCATTTGTTCACTTAAACAGCACCCCCTGGTGATTCTGTTTTAATTGGGGGTTAGAGACTAAAGCAAAAAAGGTACATTAACTTCCAAGAATAACTGTGGCTGTTTTTCAAAAATAAAAAAATAAAAATATGTAGTGCAATCTTTGAAGAGCTCTGCCTTTCCCCAAGTTAACTCCTTTATTGTTGTTTAGACCAGAACAGGAAAGTTTCTTTGAGAACATCCTTTATTGCTTTAGAAATAATAATGCCTCCAATGGATTGAACAAATGAGTTAGAATTGCTTTTAGTTAGCAATCATCATGGCACTGTAATAAAAAAAAGCATTGAGTTATTGGTAGATTCATTTCTGAAAATCTGTTTTTATTTATCTATTTAGGTAATTTATTTACTACTTCAAACTTCAGAGATGCCTTTATAACATCCTTAATTTTATTCTATTTTTCTTTTAAAAAATCACAAGTCAATCAATACCAAAAACACAATTTAAAAATCCAGATTTTAGAGTAGCACAGAACAATTAGATAAAGTGTCCTCTTAAACATCAATATAAACTAAAACAAAAGCAGATGGGGAACCATAAAAACTACAGGCAGATCCAATAGGCAGCAGAGTAAACCACTCACCAAATATACACACATGCATAGCACTCTCACTTCTGCTGCTGCCTGTCAGAGATTGGCTGAATGACAAAGAGTGGTGGGAGGCACCAGCTGGGGAACCCCCAAGGGAAATCCCAGAGGAGGAAGGTTCAAAGCCTGGGGATTGGTGGTGGGCTACTAACGAGGTCAGAGGGAGAAGATTGGGAGGAGGTGCTGGGCATTGAAGGGATAACAGGCTATAGTGAGCAGGAAGAACCTGTGACAGGGAGCAGTTCAGACTCTGAGGCTGAAGCAGAGGAGGGCGTGTGTTAAGATTATTAAGCAGTTATTTATTGGATTATGAACTACAACACACAGTTCTAAACATCCTTTTACTAAGTGAACCACAGGCTGTCTGAATACGGCATCGTCTGTGTATTTATTTTTATCCATAACCTGTCCCTTTCCTAGGATTCAAAATGGTTTTCGGTATATCTCACAATGAATTTTGAGATAAACAATTCATATCCTAAAACCACATTCCCAATTAATAGCTTAATCTTGACTTTAAAGAGCAAACAGACAAGCCCAAGTCAGTGTTTTATAGAGCATATACATATCTACTGAGAATTAAGTCCCATTGAGTTAAGGGGGACAGCCCTTGTGTAACCCCAGGCTCCACCGGCACTGTACATTTAAAACAGTGTCATACCACTTTAAACAGCTGTAGGAACTGTAATTCATCCCCAGAGTGGTTTAGCAATCAGTCAATCAATCTAGGAATTGTAGCTCGGGGGCGGGGATAGAGGTCTCCCAGCACCTATCAGCACCCTTAACACTTCCCCAGAATTCTTTGGGGGAAGCCATGACAGCTTAAAGTGATGATGATGATGATGATGATGATGATGATACATTTTATTTATATCCCGCCCTCCCCAGCCAAAGCTGGGCTCAGAGTGGCTAACAACAGTAAAATAATAAGCATTCTAAAATCAATTCATTATAAAATCATATGATGTGACTTTAAATATACAGTGTAGGTATGGCTCTATATGCACTTACCTGTAGCTGGGGCTCCTTTAAGGAAAATGGGACTTACCAGTGGCATGCGGTCAGTGGACTAAGGAGACTAGCTAGTCTCCTAAATGTTCCCCTGGTGCTTCCTTCACAAAGCCTGGGAAGCTTCTTCCCCGCTTAGGGAGGGAGGTGTGATGCTCACGCACACAATATCAGGACGTTACAACATCACATGCATGACATCGACCCTCACAAGCTAGTGCCTCTGGCCCTAACAGTTTCACTATGTTTCACACCACTGGGACTTACTTTATGAGAGAGAGAGAGAGAGAGAGAGAGAGAGAGAGAGAGAGAGAGAGAGAGATGCATTCAGGTAGGCAGATCACAAACCATGTAACACAACACCTTGATTGTGCTTGGAGGACAGTAAGGAACCAGTACAGAGGTTTTTCTGTTTCATGGCATTGTGCCACTTGAATCACAGTGCCTGCCATAATCCAGGGCTATCAAGAATAGCACTATAGCACTAATATAAAGCTGCAAAATAGTGTGGGTGGAGGAGGCCATTTTTTAAATAAATGACAGCCTGGTTTTTCAGAATGCGTCGCAGAGCATTTAATGTTCAGAATGCACAGCAGGCAGAAGGTTCCTTAATTTCCCTCTGCCGAAGCACTCAGTTGAAGCCAAGTCGAGATGGCCATTACCTGTAATAACCTTTCAAGGGCTAGAGTGCTGCAGGGTTTCTTTTAAAAACATAATAATAATTTAGAATTCAAAATGGAAAACTATCCCTCTTCAAAGATGCTAATTCAGCTGTAGCGTACAGAGAAAACTGGGGAGAGCCTGCTGCTCACCTGCTCTCCCCCCCCAAAAAAAACCCCTCTACCCCATGCACATGTTTGACAATTAGCACAATTGAGAGGTTTTTTTTAAAAAAAAATTAGCCTAATTTGCTGCATGGGGTCAGGGATCCAAATGCATCCTGGGCCAAATTCTGCCTGGAGGTTCCCCATACCTACTCTTGGGGAAAGGGTGAGTTCTCTCGTAAACTAGGTATGAAACTCTCTTGTTTTGAACCTGGAGCTGTGGGAATGTGTGGCTCTTCACTGGTCAAGAAATTAGGCATGGGACACCTATTAGGCTTAGGCCACTTGACTGCCTATATTCTGAGCCTGTTCTCCAATCTGTAGTACTCTCTTTCATGTTTGGATGTTACCTACAATCAGCCTCGACCAGTGGTTTTATTGACGGATACTAGTAATGATAGCAGCATGTATTCTTTTATCTCCAAATAGTGTTTGATTTCTAGATATTCTTTTCTTGCTTTATCCAGCCTTTATTCAGCCTTTTCAGCTTAGGAGGCCTATAAACAGTTGTGATTGCACTTAAGTTAATAAGATCACATATCTAAGGGAATGCACTGTCACAAACAAGGAAGCCATTACAGGTAAGGCTGCAACGAATGCAAAAATCAGCTTAATAAGGCATTTCTGCTAAATTTGTGCTAAGAAAGAATGGAAGAGCTCAACAGTTCATATGGGAAACTAGCAAGAGGCAAGATGTTTGGAAACCCTTCCAACTTTATGAGTCTATGATTGATGGATGGTTGCCAGCATCATACCATGCTTACTGATACAGACGTAGAACTCAGTATACACACATGTACGGATCCTGGCCCAATCAGGACTAGCAATAGCATAACTAAAGAATACCCAAAAACTATCAGCAACACCACTGTCAATACAGATGTTCACGCAGCAATGTGTATACCCAACTCAACATAAACAATCAAGAAATGTTTTGGTAAACAGAAAGGTCTGTATGCAAAACAACCACATTATCAGGGCTTTCCTGATCTCCACCGAGAGCTGACAAGACGGGTAGAACAGCAGAAATGTCCTTGCTCAGCCTGCAGACCTATTTTGTTTTGCTGTGGTCCATATGATGTGTTTTCTGCTTCAGCATGTTTGCTTCTCCTAGCAACATCTCAAGAGCAGGCATCACCTCTGTCACTCGCGCTTTTGCATCTTGTTCACTGGGTTACTGAAACATCACCCTGAAAGGGGATTCAAGAGTCTACAGTTTATCAGCTTCAGCAGGCGTGGAGCCCCTCTGCTTGCTGATCATTTTAGGGACTTCACATTACAGTCAGTCAACAGTACTGCATTGCACAGGAGAAAATATTAAAGACCAGCCGTTTGCCTCTTTGGTTGCAAAATACAAGGTGCACATGTTGGATATGACTGGTGGGGCTGATTAGCTATAGAAAATGAAAGGGTGGTTTCTTTTATTGGTTTGATAGACCATTGTTTGCTTGAATGGGCATTCGCATGTGTTATGGCTGTTAGAGCACATGAGAAAATCAGCAGATAAGGATACAGGGTTTAAATAAAGACACGCCTTCCCAGAGTACAGTGATGTTTGAGATGGGGGGGGGGGGATCCTCCAGGTGCACATTTTTTTCTTCTGTTACATAGCCAAATTAAGACTGAACTACTGGCAAGTAATGAATACTTTAAATACTATCATTCTCCTCCATGCCAGAGAAGCAGTAAACAGAAATATGCACTATTCAGCCATTACAAAAGAATTGGGAGGAAATGTAGATTTGGATGTGTTGTGGGATATATAACGATGGCTATTGTTATAGAGCCAATTGGGATAGTGGTTAGAGGATCTGGGAGACCAGGGTTCATTCAAATCCCCACTTAGTCATGAAGCTCGCTGGACAATCTCGGGCCAGTCACAGTCTTGAAGCCTAAGCTACCTCACAGGGTTATAGTAATAAGATGGGGAAAAGAGAATGTCCTGAACCCCTGGCCTACCTGGCAGCAAGTCAGTATGGCAAGTCTGAAGTTCAACAGTCAGGAAACATGGTCCGGGGTCAGTCCGAAGGTCAGAAAAATGCAGTCCAGTGTCAAACCTGAAGCACAGTCCAATAGAGGGACCGGGAACATCCAAGCCGAGGCCTATCAGCATGGGCAGCTGAGCAGACCCAACACCTCAGCTCTGCTGCCCTTTTATATTTTGCATGCTGATTGCAGCCTCTGGGCTTGATAAGACCTGTTCCAAGCCTACTCCAGCTGAGGAATCACGCCCCTCCTCCTAGAGCTAGCAAATCCCACAATAAATCACAAGGGATATGTGAAGTTAACTCTTTATTAGAAGACACAAGGCCTGCTCAGGGAGCCTGGTCTAATGGGCACAGCAACTCTTATCAGTAGGTCTTGCCCCTATGAGGCAGTTGTGGAGGCTGAAGATCCCTGTCTTCCTACCGCTGCCTAAATTTCTTCCTCCCTTGGATCCTTCCCAAGCAATCTGAGACTAAGACAATGCGCCTGCGTCTGCGCCTCCCACTTCATACTTTTTCTGGACCTGCTAGACTAGGAGGGAAGGGAGCTGGTCACAGCAGGAGGGGGAGACACCCTGGCTTCTTCACCAGCCTGACTCACTCTGCCTCTTGGTCTCACTCCTCTTCTGCTTCAGCTTCTGAGTCTGGACTTCAGATTCTGATTCACAGACTCTCCCTGTTCACTAACCCTCTTACCTCTTCAGCTTCCAATACCTTTTCCTCCCAGGTTTCTCCCTCTTCTCCCTCCAACCACATTGTCACCCCACCTCAGTCCCTGGACTCTGAGCCTTCTTCCCTTGGGGGTTCCCCAGCTGGTTCCTTCCACCATTCCTCTGCATCCAACCAGTCCATGACGTCTATCCTGAAGCGGGGCATAACATTTTCTAAATAAGTAAAGTATTTGTCCCACCTAGCATTTTGAAACATTGTGTATTCTATTAAATGTAGCCTTGGATTCCATAATTATTTCAGCCCTAAAGGATTAATGTGGTCTTCCTGTGCATGCACACAAAACCCATCTGGAAACCCACAAATAGCACAGATTGATTAATAGGTCTCATAAAAATGGCCTCTGAGGGAAACAGCAGTTCACTTAATATTTTGATAGAAAACTCCTACAATGTGTCCTTAAAAGAAGGTGAATTACAGGGCTGCTATGGCTCAGGGAAAGTCAATATGATTATCACACATTTGCTACAAGGCCATCAGTTTGGAATGTCAAGTTCCTTCCCATTTCATCAGGCTCATGGTGTGAATATTCAGAACTCTTCAAAACTCCACTTATCCTTCCTTCATGCACAGGACCACAAGATCCAGAAGCCCTTCTTCCACCCTCCTTTCCTGAAATGCTTCTTCAGGCTCTTAAAATGTTTTTTTTATTATCATTTATATGGGCCTGAAAAGCATCAGCAGGCTTTTAAAATGATGGTACTTGGGTGCATATAAATGCTCCCTGCATATTAGTAATCAACCACATTTCTTTTGAACGGCAGTAAATTTTCTCTTAACTTGCCATTTCTTTTCTCTGTTCAGAAGCCAATATTACCAACTTCCTTTTTTTAATTAAGATTTTTATTACATTTTCATAACTTAACCAATTAATTTCAAACTTCAAATTTGTTATACATTTCCCTTATAATTTGACTTCCCACCTTCCTTTCCATGTTCTTTTTATACCCATCTCTTTTGTAGACTGCATAATTCACCTAATACACATTCCTCTGCTACACCATACATTTCATTTAATATATAATCCTCTATTTCATATGTTACCATTTCTTCCAGTCGCTCAAATTCCAAATCCTGCCCGCAATTTCATTTGATTATTTTTTTTTTCAAAATTCCCATCATTTTGGTTTTTATTTCACTACTCTGCACCCCCACCCATCAGAAATCCATTACATGTCCACTTGGGACATTCAGTATTGATTGGTATCCCCATCATGCAGGAAAGTGTTTTTCATCTAGAGCTAAGCTTCTGAAAATCCCAAGGGGGAAAATTATTACTATTGTAATGGCATCTCCTGTGCTCATTGGCATTCAGAAGTACAATGTTTTGAACCATTTTTTTAAAAAATGTGCAATGATGTTATAACCCACTGTGGGAGCTTTGGAATAAGAACTTCTTGTGCCAGAGATTCTGCAACTGTGATGTAGTGGAAGGACTGTAGCTTAATGGTAGAGCATCTGTTTTGCATGTATAAGGTCCTAGGTTCAGTTCCTGTCATCTCTAGTTTAGGGCTAGGAAAAGACTCTTGCTTGAAACCTTGAAGAACCACTACCATTCAATGTAGACCAGAGCTTTCCAAAGTTTCCATGTTGGTGACACATTTTTCAGACATGTTTCATTTCGTGATACAGTAATCCAGTTTTGCTAGCAAACTGGAGGTTAAACTAAACCCATTCCAGCCCCGCGAGGAGCGAAGGAAGTGTTCGTGCAAAACACCTAAACACTGCAGCCGACACACTAACGTGTTGGGACACACACTTTGGAAAGCTTTGGTATATAGACAATACTGAACTCGATGGACCTTTATTATGACTCAGTGTATGGCAGCTTTCTATGTTCCTGTTCAACAGTCTGCTTTCAAAAGAGGCTCAATTATCCTTGAAGTTTTTGTTAAAAGGATGATTGAAGCAGAGCTTTTCTGTGGCTTCTTAATGCCTGTCAGTCAATTATGATGATAAGCTTGGAAGCAGCTACTTCCTGCATCCCAATCAGCTGAAAATAACACTGCATTTAGAAAATCGGTGTTTAATGAAATGGTAATTATGTTGTTAATAAATCAAACCACGACTAAATTCAACTTGGAATAATTCCTGCCAATTTGCAATTGAATTTAGAATTTGTAGCAAACTAGTAGGCGCTGTTGGTAGCCATTGAAATGAACTGCCTGTGTTTAGTTTTAAGAAAGGGGTCGTTGCAAAAGTAATTAAACTGTACATTTATTATGAAGACAACTCATTGGTGCATAAATAGCAAAGAAAGAAACACTGAACTACACACACAAAGAACGGTTATGCTAGGAAAACGACATATTGTACAGCTGTTCAACTTTGCATGTTCGGCTTTATTAGTTTTGGGGTTTTTTAAAGAAATGTTTTATTAAAACGCAAAATCAAACATGGAACTAAATCATCACATAAAAGAGGTATGAAATGTAGGGTTGCCATATTTCAAAGAGGACACATTTGCCAACTTCTGCTTTTAAACGGTGGATCTCTATGACGGCTCTCGCCTAGAAAAGGAGGATGTGCCCTGGAAAAAGAGGACATATGGCAACCCCAAACGAAATATCAAAGCCGAGACGAAGTGGGAGCTGAAGACATTAGGAATACATTCTAGACTTTTGATATAAGAGAAATTATAACAAGTTTATAACACAAAATCACGGTTGACATGGCTATCCCTCATTTTCTAGGGAACCATTGTTTGTGAAGCTCTGCACATATCCCTGCTTTATTTTATTTATTTACAGTGGTACCTCGGGTTACATGCGCTTCAGGTTACAGACGCTTCAGGTTACAGACTCTGCTAACCCAGAAATAGTGCTTCAGGTTAAGAACTTTGCTTCAGGATGAGAACAGAAATCGTGCTCCGGCTGCGCGGCAGCAGCAGGAGGTCCATTAGCTAAAGTGGTGCTTCCGGTTAAGAACAGTTTCAGGTTAAGAATGGACCTCTGGAACGAATTAAGTACGTAACCAGAGGTACCACTGTATTGTTGTTGTTGTTGTTGTTTAGTCATTTAGTCGTGTCCGACTCTTCGTGACCCCATGGACCAGAGCACACCAGGCACTCCTGTCTTCCACTGCCTCCCGCAGTTTGGTCAAACTCATACTGGTAGCTTCGAGAACACTGTCCAGCCATCTCGTCCTCTGTCATCCCCTTCTCCTTATGCCCTCCATCTTTCCCAACATCAGGGTCTTTTCCAGGGAGTCTTCTCTTCTCATGAGGTGGCCAAAGTATTGGAGCCTCAGCTTCAGGATCTGTCCTTCCAGTGAGCACTCAGGGCTGATTTCCTTAAGAATGGATAGGTTTGATCTTCTTGCAGTCCATGGGACTCTCAAGAGTCTCCTCCAGCACCATAATTCAAAAGCATCAATTCTTTATTGTATTAGCCGCAGCCATTTATATGTCAAGGGGAGGGGTTTATGTTTTGCTTTGCTGCTATTTCAATTAAGTGTATGTCAAGAATTGCCCATCAACAGATCTAACACAGGGCTAGTGAGTAAACGTGAAAGAGCTATCCTGTTGTTTCAATACAGCATCACCGATGTGTTAATATTTCCAAGAGAAGAACAGAGCTGTTTGGGTTGATTATACCGCTTAAGTGGATGCCACCACATGGGGATATTACATGGTCTTCCATACCCCTTTTCTATTTATTTTCAGTATTTTTTCTGGCCCTTAATCAACCATGCTGAAAGCACTGTTCTCATTTTAATTGGCTCCTGTTGCTTCAATGCAGGTGAGACTTAAGTAAGTTAGGAAAGGAGACAAGACAAACTCAGAGAGAGACAACCGTTGAGGACTCTTCCACATGTTCCTTGAGAATGCACCTTTTTCACACATCCATTTCACGAACTTTTTCTGCATATGTTGATTGAACATGTATTGTACTGTAACTGTATTGTAAAATTTGAATATTTTTTTAAAAAAAATAATGATAAACGAACTGAAGCTTCTGTTGGCCCACACCACAGCTGTTCATCAACTGATCTCACATTCCATTGCAACAGGACCATGTGCCCTGCTAAATTGTTTATCGGATCGACAATGAAACCTTCCTCCCTTTGCCATCAACCCATAAATTCAATGACACCGAACAGCAACAAGGAAGTGATCTGGCTCAAGAACAAAAAAAGGAAGAGAGCAGGAGGGACTCAGACCAGGTTAACAAAAAGGTACTTCCAACTGATGACCAAACTAGTATGAAAGCAGCAATTAAAATACAGAAGTGTCCCAATCACACAGAAAGAGTGATTCTGGGATCTATTATTAACAGAAATAGGGGCTTATGGAAGAGAGATGCTGACCCCCTCATCCACTGTCCTGGCTTTTGTTCTCTAAGAAGAGATGATCAAGGAGGATGCTCATGTTTGAAATAAACCAGGCACCCTTGAGCAGCCCAGTCAAACAGAAGCCATGCCTGGGGACTTCATTGACCCATTTTTACTGTTCAGGCCATAGGCGCCAAGTATAAGGGGTGCTGGGGGCCTGGGCACCCACTAAAAAAAAAATAAAGTGATTAATGTGACATCACAATGCCACGTTATGTCGCAGGTGCCATTGGGTGCCCATAACCTGGGGCCCAAGTTGGTGCCCCTGTTTCAGGCATTCCAGTGACATTACCTTACAGCCCACAAATTGGAGAGCATTTAGCGTTGTCTGTTGTTACACCTGCTGCTAAAATATGTTCAACTGTGATTTTATACTGGTTTAAAACTGTGCCATTTAGAGAACAATTATTATGAGAAATCCGTTAAACAGAGGACATAATTAAATAAGGCATGTAAAATTTTGTGCCACTCCTACCATGCACAGAAAATAGAGAGGGTATGTACGCACACCTAAGGAAGTTTCCCACCCTCCATTCAAGAAAACATTGCTTTTGGTTTGTTCCTCCAATAGTTAGCTGGGGGGGCGGGGAGAGAAGCTAACCTAAAGTAACCTGAAAATATCCCTTTTGTTCATCAACTGAAACTTGAAATAATTCACTTTAGCCAGCTAATTAAGCAATTAATTTAATAAAGTGGAACAGTTAATGAGCTAAAAACAGCAATCTTGAATCAGCCAGCACTATGAAACTATGAATTAGTGTCATTAGGTAACACACACACACACACACACACACACACAGATATATATATATATATATATATATATATATATATATATATAGTGAGAGAGAGACAGGGATTTTAAACAATGTGATTTTGGCCTGGTGGTGGTAACTGACATAAAGATGTTTCCTTCCATTTCCTGGCATGGGTGGAAGTGATGGGCACAAACAGGAGCTAATGAAGGATTGGGTTCAAAAAAGTCATTACTGCCTTGTACAGGCATCAGCTGAAAGCAATGTTTATAAGGATGCTTTGAAGGGGGTTGGAATAGAGGGTCCAGCTCTACAATTCTATGATTCTATGTTTTAGCTGAGCCTGTTTCTTACTCTAGCTTCTGCCAAATTCAATTCACTTTTGGTCCCACAGCTAGAGAGGGCATATCTGGCCCACTGGCAGTGGACGAGGAGTGCGGGGGGAGCGCACCGTCCCCTGCAGTGCGATCCTGGTAGGGGGGCATTGCAGCTGCCCCTCCTGCCCGTGCTGGGTGCCACGCCCCTGCAGGCGGTGTGCCCCGCCCCCGCCTGCTCTCCTCCCCCCGGTGCCGGAGTATGAAGCTCTGCCACTGATCTGGCCATTGTAGTTTCTCTCTGCTTCTCATTTTTCCAATCTTAAATGCAGTTCTCCACATTTCCATATCATGTTGCAAATTTAAACAACAAAAACCCTCATGAAATTTCTTCAACATTTTAGTACTCATTTCTCCTAATATACACATTCAGTCTCGCTGTCTTAATTTTTCTGGGACAAGATCTGTTCCTCTTAAACTGAGGAATAGCATTCACATTTCAGTCAGAGAAGAATTTTGCTTTAAGGTTATTCATGTAAGCCAGTTAGAAATATGTTCTGGTTTCACTGATCTTCCAAATCTCTGCTCGTATCTTGGTGTGTCCTAGTAGAAAAATATATAGAAAGCCACGTTTTCATTTTCACAGAACAGTTCTTACTTCCATGACAGTATTTAAATTTAATAATGCAGCAAAACAGAGCCCATAACTCAGGGCTTAAATAATAGTTTGAAAATGGCTTCTCTTAACACTACAGGCAGAGTGAAATATGTGGAGGTATAATCAAATCATGCTCACTGATCCTACTGGTGTAATAGCTAGGACAGCAAAAGGATAGCGCTCCAATCTTTTTATATTGTTCTTGCTATTTTTACTTTAAACACACACTCATTTTAAACTATGTCAGTCACAGAACAAACTTCATTTATCTAGATGCCCCTGGGAACTGCTTCTAAAGCAAGATAATCTGAATTTTGGATAAAAAGAAAGACAGGGGGATCTTTAAACTGCTGGGTGATTAATGTAGTGCAAGTGGTGTCTATTTCCCCCTCTTTCTGTTTCAGACTGCTTTTGCTGTTTTGTTTTGAAGCATGTAGTATTTATTGATTTAGCAATATTAACCTGATCCTATGCACATATACTTAAGTGTTCTATATGGGACGTCCCCCTAAGTGTGGACAGGTTTGTCAACTTTGCTAATGCAATCCTGATTCACAATCATTGGGTTGTGTTCAACTAAGCCATGCTCAGAGTAGACCCGTAGAAATTAATGGAGATCACAAGCTTAAGTCTACTGATTTTTATTGGGTCTGTTCTGATTATGACTTGTTGGATATAGCCTATTATTTTAGAAGAGAATGCTGTCATTGTGGATGCTATTTCAGAGCCAGCTGATGAGGATCATAATGTTTTATTGCTACATTAGCATAAAAGACACAAAATGATAAACATGCAAAACAGGGAAATTCTTCCTGAAGAGGCGAGGCATCACCAGTGAGGACATCAAACTTTTCCAGCCAAGGTTTCAAATGACCAGCCTGACCCAGCTACTTGTTATACCTGTTAGGAAGCAGACTTTGCACAGGTAGCCCTAGTGCATGGAGGAACTGCAGGTGAAAATGGGTTTTATGATATGTAATACCACAAGAAAACTAGCCAATCATATGGTATGCTTGTGAAACATGGACCACTTATAAACACCATCTCCAACTCCTCGGAAAATTCCATCAACGGTGTCTCCGAAAAATTCTACATATCACTTGGGAAGACAGGTGAACTAATGCCAGTGTACTGGAAGAAGCAAAGATCACCAGTGTTGAAGCAATGATTCTTCAACATCAACTTCGTTGGACTGGACATGTTGTTTGGATGCCTGATTATCGTCTTCCAAAGCAACTACTCTATTCCAAACTTTATTTTTTAAAAAATATATATATATTTATTACTTTTCCAACAATTTAAACACTACAAAAACAATACAATACAATACAAAAACACTACATAACATTGACATTAAACACATTGAACTAACAAAACAAAACAAAAACAATAAAATAAATCAAACAATTTCATTATCCCATCTTTCATTCACTTATTTCCAGGACCTCCTCACACCTCCCTTTTTGTATTCCACTTCTGTTAATTGTTTCAGCAATTCCTTTCCATCTTCCTCTGTTTTCTATCCTATAATTATCTTAACTCATTCTAACCTTATTTTTTCCTTTAATACTCTATTAATCTATTTATACTTAATTCCTCATAACATTTCTACTAAAGCCATATAACTTCATTCCAACAATTTTCTAACATTCATTAATTTTACAGTATTTCTGTAAATAGTCTTTAAACTTTTTCCAGTCTTCTTCCACCGACTCTTCTCCCTGGTCTCGGATTCTGCCAGTCATTTCCGCCAGTTCCATATAGTCCATCAACTTCATCTGCCATTCTTCCTGGGTGGGTAAATCTTGTGTCTTCCAATATTTCGCGACGACTATCCTTGCTGCTGTTGTTGCATACATAAAAAAAGTTCTGTCCTTCTTTGGCACCAATTGGCCGACCATGCCCAGGAGAAAGGCCTCTGGTTTCTTCAGGAAGGTATATTTAAATACCTTTTTCATTCCATTATAAATCATCTCCCAGAATGTCTTAATCCTTGGGCATGTCCACCAAAGGTGAAAGAATGTACCTTCAGTCTCATTGCATTTCCAACATTGTCGGGCAAATGATAAATTTTTGCAAGCTTGACTGGTGTCATGTACCACCTATAAATCATTTTCATTAAATTTTCTCTTAGGATACTCTATTCCAAACTTTAAAATGGAAAGCATAATGTTGGTGGTCAACAAAAGAGGTTTAAAGACTGTCTCAAGGCAAATCTTTAAAAATGTAGTATAAACACCCACAATTGGGAAACACTGGCCTGCGAGCACTCCAATTGGAGAACAGCCTTTACCAAAGGTGTCATGGGCTTTGAAGACACTCAGACTCAGGACGCAAGGGAGAAACATGCTAAGAGGAAGGCCCACTTGACAAATCCACACCGTGATCAACTCCCACCCAGAAACCAATTTCCGCACTGTGGAAGGACGTGTGGATCCAGAATTGGCCTCTACTGTCACTTACGGACTCATTGTTAAAACCATGTTTATGGAAGACGATCTTACTCGGCCACGAGTGATCGCCAAAGAAGAAGAAGACATCCATGTTTGAGAGAGAGAGAGAGAGAGAGAGAGAGAGAGAGAGAGAGAGATGCATGTTTCTTATCTGCATTCATGAGTGTGTGCACATGTTTGACTCTCTCTGCTTCTTGTTTTTCTCTCTGCCATGCTTGTATGAAAGGCTACATAACAATTCCGGGTTAGGTGGGGAATATATCCGTAAAATAATTAGATATTATTATTATTAATAATACCCTGTCCATCTGGCTGGGTTTCCCCAGCCACTCTGGGTGGCTTACAGCACTATTATTTTTGATAGTGCTGTAATAAAACATAATAAAATAAATAAATAAAAATAAAACATAATAAAAACATCATGCGTTTTAGTGGGTTGGGATAGGATTGTCCTTTCAGGATGAGCACTATTCAAAAATTACGTTTTATTCTTTCCGGTGTTTGTTTTAAACTTTTGTATTTGAACCTTTTTACTTCAAATTGTAAGTCACTTTGAGTCAATTTACAGCGCTGGTGACAAATAAATTTAATAAACAATAACTTTACGCTTACAGCTATGGACTCTGTTGAACAAGACACAGTTTGGCATGCAGTCCAAATAGCATGTTGTTTCTGTTGTTGTGACAGAGCAGTTGGTGTGACAGTCACCGTGCCTCGTTCTTATTAGCTAGTACATTGATCTTGATGGTACATCCATTAACATTAACTGGGCAGGGAACAGCCCTTCGAAATGTTAACAGGATGACATTTCAGCTCTTGCTCAGCTCCTTGAGGCCTCAAGAAACTAAGTGAATCTTAATGCAGAGCAAATAAAATGATAGTTTTAAATCTCATGAGTGGGTGTGCATGTGGTGATATGAATGATTCCTGTTCGCTGCAGTGATCTGTCTTATCTGTCTCTAGAGGGGAAATGGGGGAAATTACAGCACGTATTGTGTTTCTAAACTGAGGTATGATTTATCTCCACTATATATTTATCAGGGAGACCCTGTGGTTTGGGTTGGGGTTGATTTTTTTTTCCTTTTCCCAGGCAGTCATGTATCATTAACTAAAGGATTCACCTCATAGTTTTGAATGAACGGCCACTAATGTTTCCTTGTGAAGTCCTTCCCGTCTATCTGCTTAATAAATCATCCAGACACGTTCTCCATCATGGGCAGCACTCAAAACTGTGGGCAGAGCCAAAGAGCCTTAGTCTCTTGGCATACACAAGTTGAGAATTCAGGGCTTTTTTTCAACTGGGACTTGCCGTAACTGAGTACCAGCACATCTCAGGTAGATACCATTGCCATTATAAGAGAACAAGGGAGTTCATGGTGAGTTCCGGCAGCTCTTTTTCTAGAGAAATAGCACTGGTTGAGGCAATAAAGTTATACTATATTTAAGGACCATGGGCTGGCAGAGCACATGCCCCAGTCCAAATCCTTGCATTTCCAGGAAGGACTCCATTTTGAAAACCCAGAGAGCCACTGTGAGGCAGTGTAGATAGCACTCAGACTGATACAAAATAGTGGAATTATGATATTCACATCCTGGATGAGAAAGGCATTCAAGGCTGCGTCTCTCTATGGGGACACATTGGGCTGTGTCACCCAGTACCCAACGTACTCCTAAGCCACAGTCTCACCCATCTAATTTGTACAAGCCACCTGACCAAATAGACTGTTTCTGGTCACATTCTCTCCCCATATAAACCATCCCAGACCCTGAGTTCACCATCTGAGGCCCTTTTTCGTGTGTCTCCTTCACGTGAGGTCCGGAGGGTGGCAACACAAGAATGAGCCTTCTCTGTGGTGCCCCCCCCCCCACATTTGTGCAATGCCCTCCCTAGGGAGGTTTGCCTGGTGCCTTCATTATATATTTTTAGGCTCCAGGTGAAAACATTCCTCTTCAACCAGGTCTTTGGCTCATTAATATCCCACAGCCTTTTAAATGTGTCTGTGGGAAGGGGGCAGGTTTGTTTTGCTGTTTTGTTTTCCTTATTTACTTCTTTTTACCCTGTATTTTATTCTGTGAACTGCCCAGAGATCTTATGACAACAGGTGGCATATAAATCTAATAAATAAAATAAATTCCTGAGGTGACCACTTGGAGTTGCTGTGATCACTAGGCCTGAGCTGTTCCATTTCTTTGACCATCTAGTCAAAGGAGTGTGTCCAATTCTGAATGGGACTTGTCTTGGCAAATGGAGGACCTTTGTTTTTCCAGCTCCTCCTCACCCTCTGCTTCTTCATTATATTTAAATCTTTGCACCATCACTAACAATTACAGTACAGTGGTACCTCGGTTTATGAACTTAATCCGTTCCAGACATCCGTTCTTAAACCGAGGCGCGCTTTCCCTAATGAGGCCTCCCACCACCAGTGGCCTTCCACCATTCGGATTCCATTCTTAGACTGAGGTAAAGTTCACAAACCAGGAGACTTCCAGTTTTGTGGAGTTCGTATACCGAATAGTTGGTAAAAAGGGCTGTTCTTAAACCGAGGTACCACTGTACTGGCTATTTATAATTAAAGGTTTTGGGACACATCCTGTGGAGACAAGGTAGTATCGAGAACCCTCCCTAAATCTTTATCCAGTATTCGCTTCTTTGCTTTTTTTAGCTTATCGCCTTCGTGGTCTCGTCTGGCAACAGTTCTGTAGACTGTGATCCAAAGCACGGCTCACTTTCGCCCAACATGAGCTGCCTTATGAACTGGGAAGGATCATAAACCACACAGTTGGGCTGGATAGGTACATGCTATAATGGCCACAGATCAGACACTGTGCACAGATGCTCAAGAGTGAGATCAGGGTCATTAGTGTTCATAGAAATGATCTTCCAGCAACAGGAGGTTCCTGCAAGATTACAAGAAGGAAACAGCTCTTCAATCTTTGAGCCTTACAATTAGTATATTGCTCTGCCCATTATATCTGCACTCTTTTTAGCAACAAGGGATCTTAGCGGGTTTTTTTTTTATTAAAGATTTAAAAGAGTTCCCCCTCCCCAATACAAAATCTTTTACATGGCTGAAAGGGAGTGGTTTTGTAAAATAATAACTCCCATGAAAAGGGAGGCTTCTGCACTGACACTTTCAGGCATCCTGTGCTCCCACCATGCTTGCCTATATAAGGCACCTGCTCCTATCATATAATCATAGAATTGTAGAGTCGGAAGGGACCATGACGGTCATCTAGTCCAACCCTCTGCAATGCAGGAATCTTTCTCCCAACGTGGGGCTCAAACCCACAACCCTGAGATTAAGAGTCTCATGCTCTACCGACTGAGCTATCCATTAATCATGAGCCTCCTTCCTCAAACTACCCTTCCTAGTGACAATGGCATTGCCAGAATGTGACAACTTCACTGAGAACAAAAGAAGTTAGTGCAGAGTGAGGGCAAATGAAGTTAGTTCACAATCAGGGCAATCCTTCCTGAATAGGCATTGGACATTTCATTAATGTTAACGTTAGATTTGTATTTGTGTGTGTGTGTGTGTGTGCCCCCATATGTTATCCTGAAGCTAGAAACGTGTTGGGACTTGGCTATTATTTTGAATTAATCCATTTTCATGTGCCTTTTACATTGCAATGCAGAAGCGATGTAACTGATTGCAATGCAAAAGCCTAACCTTTTCCCGCGACTTACTAGTCGCGCTGTGCATGCTCTGAACATTCAAGCATGTTGATGAAAATCCGCTATCAACCACTGATGTCAAAACTGCACAGACTTTCCGGTTTCTTAGAATTGCTGAGCAACGCTGGCCGTGAGGCTGCTAGCAGGCAATAGATTCAAATTGCTATATGTTGAATTCATCAAATGTATTATTGTGGTGAGCCTACATGACGGGCAGGCTTTCAGCTCGATCCAAAGTTAACTGCACTTTTTGAAAGATTTCCCCGCATGAACTGCTAGTGCGTTTCTCAGATGAAAATAGGGGCATTTCTTACTCCTCCCCCCTTGCCATGGGCATAGCCAAGGGGAGGCAGGGAAGCCCCCTAGCAGAAGCCTGATCCCCCAATGTCCCTCTTTACAGGGTATTTTACGGGGGAAAGGAAAAGCTCAACAACTTTGATTTCCTAAAAAAGATTTGCCCATGGCTCCTGCCCCAACTGACCCTCCTCAATCCCCCATTCCCCCATCCCACAAAGCATTCCCATCACCACCACACCAATGAGACACAGCACAACATCTCCACACGGTACTGAGACAACCCGCTAAACCCAACTTGATTTGATTCTTTGGTAGATTTACAAAAAAGAAACGCACACATTCATAAATAAATTTTAGAAAGGGGCAAGATTAGACATGCTCCCTCACAGACACCACTGCTGCTGCCGTCATCGCTCAGGACAAACAGCAGCTCATCCTCCTCTGCAAGCTCAGCAGCAGTAGCACTAAAAGAGAAAATAGGGGCATTCCAGGATCAAATCAGAAGCCGGGATGGCTTTCACAATTCCGGGACTGTCCCTGGAAAATAAGGACACTTGGAGTGTATGCTACTGCCAGAATGGGACTACACATCTGAACGTACTTCTAATTGAAAGGCCCTTGGATTGTAGGCTTCTGCTTGTTAAAGACAGCCTCTTAACCTAAAACACCTACTCACTAGCAAGAACACACCTCATAAAAATCTTGGCATATCCATCAGAACCTGCAGCAGACCAAGTTGGCAACTCTCACTCCATGTTTACGCTGGCAGCATTATTATTACAAGACCTATAATTACAAGACCTAACCACAGCAAAAGGTGAGTCTTGCTTCCAGGTTTAGTTGTTTCCTGGCTAGTCCTGTGTGCTATACCGGCTTGTATATCTTCGATACTGCAGGTTATTACTGGAATGTTAGTATTGGTGCATGTTATTGGGTTCACATTATTGTAAAAATCCATTCCCCAGATTTCCTGGTTGTGTAGCTCACCTCTTCTTGAGCCCAGAAGATGCAAGCAGCAAAGTTCTGCAACTTCAGCTTCCAACTAGATAGCTGGAATCAGACATTGACCGCCAAGTCATACATCTCCTGGCACAGTGGTGTTTCTATGCTTGTTCTAAAGTAAAGACACCCCCACCCCTCTAAGAACCATGTCTTAAAACGTCTCCATTTTAAATTGAAATGGCACCCAGGGCAAAAAGGCACCTGACACCAGTCATCCCAGTTAAATAAGAACAAAGACAGCTTGGAATTGAGTGGAATGACCTCATTCCTTTCCTTGTGTACTCTTGCCCTTTCTAAAGACAGAAAGAAAATCCAATATTAGGCTGCAAGAAATACAACTTAAAACAATCAATTACTTAGCCTGCTCTGTTCCCTTTGAAAGCTATTTTTTGTCACTTTCTGCCTAGTCACCAACTGGTTTAATTGCAAAGGATTAAGTAGTTTCTGGGGGTCCCGTTTCCTCTCTTTTTCACAATAAAAGTTGAGATTAACAGGACTGCTGTAACAGAACCAAGGCAATTCTCAACCTAGGCGAGGGAGAGGGTTGGTTTTCGGGGGGGGGGGGGGTTTATCATACAGATACAGTAACAGGCTGACTAGCTGTCGCACCAGTATATATAACCCCAGGAACATGATGATGCCAACTCCCAACGTTGTGTGAATGGGCTAGGAAGACTTAGGGTGAATTCTTCATTTTGCCATGAACCTCGTTGGGAAATGTCATTCATTCATTCATTGAATTTGTATACAGCCTTTCATCCGAAGATCCCAGGTTCTTCGATCCAATTCGGATCCCAGGTTTTTCGATCCGATTCGGATCCCAGGTTCTGGGATCCGAAGATCCCAGGTTTCAGGTTCACACTGGGCCAGCTACCATCTCTCAGCCTAACCTACACAGGGTTGCTGTAAAGATTGAATAGGGAAGAACCCCGTATGACACCTTAAGATCCTTGGAAGAAATATGGTGTCGTAGTCTCGTTGCTGAGCAACAATATGCAGAGCTCAGTAGCTTGGGAGAGATTCTGAGCTTACTTGTCTGGAGGCAGAGTCGGCATCTGAAGTCAGGTCCAGTGTTAGGGTTGGGTGAACAGCCACCTGCATTTGTCAGATGGTCCAGGGCTTAGGGAACCCAATGATCATGGCGTCAAGGGTCAAGATGAGCAGGATGCAGTCAGGTAGGGCCAGGAACTACAAGTGTTGTTTCCAGCATCTGACTGCTGCTGGAAGCTCTGCCTAAGAAGGCTGGAGCCAGCTGGTTCTCATCAGTGCCTTCTCCTCTGAGTCCTTGAAGGCTGATCAGCTGCAGGTGCAGTCACTCTCCCTTCTCCCTTAATAGGCTGCTGTTTAGCAGGTGATGGGATATGAATATCATGAAAAATAAATAATAATACAACCACTAAGAATGGCAGGAACACCCTTCACATCTGCAACCCTAGTACTTGGCTGTTTGCAGCAAGAAGGGCCTTAGAAGCATTGAGGAAGCATATATTCTATGGACAGGGAACTTTAGCTTTCCAGGTACAGTGGTACCTCGGGTTACATACGCTTCAGGTTACAGATTCCGCTAACCCAGAAATAGTACCTCAGGTTAAGAACTTTGCTTCAGGATGAGAACAGAAATCATGCTCTGGCGGCACGGCGGCAGCAGGAGGCCCCATTAGCTAAAGTGGTGCTTCAGGTTAAGAACAGTTTCAGGTTAAGAACAGACCTCCGGAACGAATTAAGAACTTAACCCGAGGTACCACTGTTCTATTGGACTCCAAGGACTATCAGCCCCAGCCAGAATGGCCAATGGTCAAGGATGGTGGGAGTCCAACAATATCTGGTGGGTACCACATGGGCTGTCTCTGATCTAGGAGTACAGGAAATTGCCTTATACCAAGTCAGCAGAGCATTTGTCCCCCTAGCTCAGTATTGGCTGAGAGTGGCTTTCCAGGATTTCAGACCAGAGGACATTCCTAAACCCTACCTAGAAATGCTAAGGATGGACACTTTAGATATAAAGTGTCTGAGCTATGGCTGTCCCTTGACATCTTTTGGTGGTCCCAAGATGGCAGTTTCCTCCCTTGCAAGCCTGAAGTTCAAAACTGGTCAATTTTTAATTGTGTGAAAGGGGATAATGCACTTGGAGTTTTATACTGGGGAAAATGAAATGGTGATTAGGAAGTCAAGGAGGACCCTGCTTCTCCCCCATGTTCCAAGTATCCATAAACTTACATCTGGGGCAGATCAGAGGAGAACAAGGCAAGGCAAATATTTTACAGGCCCCAGTTTAACACGTTTGCCTGCCAGGGATAAGACTGGGACTTCCATTCTCAGACTCCTCAATGGGAAATTGGCACAATGTGTAGTTTCTGCCAGGGAGAAGGCCTTATGAAAATGTTTCAAACCCTATTAGAGAGGTCTGTCCCTACATCTCCTACCCAGCCTGATTATATAAAAATGTTGGCAGATTTCAGTGTGATTAGACTTTAAATATTTTGAAAGAGCATCAGTCACTCCAGAGAAGCTGAAAGTTCAGATAAATAAGCATGCTATTTACATAGTAGAGTTGAACTGGCATGAGGCCCCAACAGAAGGAACGCACAGATTTTGGCAAGTCAGTATCGAAATGTGCATGAGTTGGAAACTGGGATGGTTCCATGCGATCTTGAACAACTTGCTTTCAAATATTCCGGTGACAGAAAAATTGACTGTACCAATCTGATATAATATTCCCTACAGAAGAAAACACATATGGTGGAAGTTATTAAACATGAGAACACTTGCAAGTTAAATAACAATAATCCTGCCTTTATTGAGACTTTTCTCTTTCCTGAAAAAGGATATAGTTTTGGAAGGCTCATAGCTTAAGTAGATTACTCCGTGGTAGACAATCTGCCCCAGAGTCAATCCTCAGCTTCTGCAAGGAGGACTGGGAGAGGCCCTTATTCGGAACCATGAAGAGCCTCTGGCAATCAGTTCAGAAGACTGAGCTAGACAAAGCAATGGTCTGCCTCAGTATAAGGCAGGTTCCTATATACTTTTTATGTATAAATTTTATTAAGTTTTCTATTTTACAATTTAAAATACTCATTAAACAACCTTAAAATGACAATGACTTCCCTTCTTCTCTTTCTACGGTTCAATTTGCACATCATAAATCCCTGCATATTTTACATAAATTAAACATTTCAGTATTCCATTAATACACCCATCAAAACTTGTTTACACTGTTGAATTTATCTTAATGCTCCCAACGTTTTCAAGTGTACACAGTTTCCCCCCATATATTCAGTAAACATTTTCCAATCTTCTCTAAACGTATGTTCTTCTTGTTCTCTTATTCTATATGTTAGGTCTGAAAACTGTACATATTCCATCAGTTTAAGTTGGCATTCTTCTTTAGTTGGGACCTCGCCCGTTTTCCATTCTGGGGCTAACAAAACATGGGCTGCAGTAGTGGCATACATAAATAACCTTTTTTGACACCTGCGAATTTCCATCTGAATTATCCCCAACGAAAAGGACTCTGGGTTTTTTGGGAAAATACTTTTAAACTTTTATTTTCAATTCATTATAAATTATTTCCCAATACTCTTTTACCCTATACAGGTCCACCACATATGAAAGAACGTACCCTCAGCCTCATTGCATCTCCAACACTTATCAGAACAGAATCTGGTTCCTATGTACATTTAAGTCATCAGGATCGACAATACCCCATGACATAAAAAGTTACACAAATAGCATGTGGTGTTTAACTGACCCCACCATTTCTTCAAAATATAGAAACATATTGAGCCAGTGACATACATACATTGTAACGTTGCACAAATATAGCAGTGCAATAGTCATGAGTCTGTTACTGGTAACAACCACAAATCTCCCACAAATTGCAACAGGGGTGCATGCTACCTGAGCACCCCATGCGCATCACAACTACATAGGTAGCACATACAAAATGGTTACATGAAGCACACCTGCCATTGTGCCAACTATGGAGATGACACCTTCCCTTTCCTTGGAGTCAGCAGTAGGAGGCCTTACCCGTTTTCTGAGGCTGCCTCACTTGGTGTCCCAGGTAAGATGGCTGTGTGTCGACACTCAACCCAGGCTTTGATATGAAATTCACATAAAGAGAAGAAGAAGAAGAAGAAGAAGAAGAAGAAGAAGAAGAAGAAGAAGAAAGGAGCTTTGCCCTTGGGAGTAGGACAACTGGGAGACCAGGTATGGGGGGGGAAAGAAGCCACAAATTTATTGATTACAGAAAATATTTGGGAATGGCTAGGCTTGGGGTGAGGATCAGTGGTTGGAGAACACACCTGCTATCCAATGTGCTACCTTCCAGCCAGACTGCTGGAGCCCCTCCAGGGAGTAGCAAGCAAAGGTCCTGCAGTGGTGCAAGCCAGGGTTGAAGGTTAAGCTGGAGTAAGTGATGTGTGGTGCAGTATCTGACCTTCTGAGATAGGGCTAAGGCCTAATGCACTGCCCCCAACACCCCATGGGGCATTCCTCCTTATACTAACAATCCTACACCATCCTAGCAGACATCTACTTTAGTAAGATGAATGAACAGAATTCATTCTATCCATTGAGAGTGGGCATATCTTAGGGATGCATATGGTTTTCATTCAAAACGTGTCAGGTTGCTGATGCTAGCCAATATAGACAGCACTGAACTGGATAAGCCCACCCCCTTTTTGGGGGGGGATAATGCTCCTACTTCCTCTGAAGAGTAATGATGATTTTTTTCCTCCTCTTAGCATCTAATTTCCTCCCAAACCTTCCTATTGTTATCAGGTGATGCCTTAAGCTAATTGTACCATACACAAAAGATAGCTGCACTTGCTTCATGTTTCCTCGCAGTCTTAGCGAAAGCCTGTAATGCCAGCTTTTATTTTAATCCCCTTCTTCAAGTTCAATGGCGCAGCTTCAGTTTTGTTCTTCCTCCCCTCCAGGCAAGAGTCACAGAGCAATTGCCCCCTTACTTCGTCCGTGTTGGAAGAGTAAGCAATTCAAGCATATTAACTTTACAGCAGCTAAGTGCAGGGTTGCACCGTGTGAAGAGTGCACACAAATTTTCCTATCAAACAAAACATTAATTATAATAATTATTTTTAACAGCGTGCCCACTGCCACTTTGGATTCACCAAGATGCTAATGCAAGATGGAAATGGTTTGTGCACAGTGGCCCCAAAGTCAACTGGGGTGCCCACACATATTTATTAATTGCTTTTTTAATATATTAAAAAAATGCTAACGCTTCTGAGTGAACTGTATTTATGCTTCTGGAGAGACAGGATAGTAAGCTGTTAATCCCATACAAAAAGAGGAACGAAACTGAAAAGTTAGAAAAGATTGAAGAGCACCATGGAGAGGAGAAGCCATGACTTAGAGATCAAACTAAGCTAATTTGGGGGAGGGGGAGAGAAGCAAAGGGAAAGCCACTGAGAATGATAGAAGAGAAAGAAATCTGATAATTTGTTCAGCATGAGAGAGGGAGAGAGGGAGAGGGGGGATGATAGATAGATAGATAGATAGATAGATAGATAGATAGATGATAGATAGATAGATAGATATAGATAGATAGATAGATAGATAGATAGATAGATAGATAGATGATAGATAGATAGATAGATAGATAGATAGATAGATAGATAGATGATAGATAGATAGATAGATGATAGATAGATAGATAGATAGATAGAGATAGATGATAGATAGATGATAGATGATAGATGATAGATAGATAGATATAGATAGATAGATGATAGATAGATAGATAGATAGATAGATAGATAGATAGATAGATGATAGATAGATAGATAGATGATAGATGATAGATAGATAGATAGATAGATAGATAGATAGATAGATGATATAGATAGAGATAGATAGATAGATAGATAGATAGATAGATAGATGATAGATAGATAATAGAGAGAGACAGACAGACAGACAGACAGACAGATAGATGATGGGGTAATCAGGGGTCAGCAAATTTTTTTCAGCAGGGGGCCGGTCCACTGTCCCTCAAACCTTGGGGGGGCCAGACTATATTTTGAAATAAATAAATAAAAATGAACGAATTCCTATGCCCCACAAATAACCCAGAGATGCATTTTAAATAAAAGCGCACATTCTACTCATGTAAAAACACCAGGCAGGCCTCACAAATAACCCAGAGACGCATTTTAAATAAAAGGGCACATTCTACTCATGTAAAAATACGCTGATTCCTGGACCGTCCGTGGGCCGGATTTAGAAGGTGATTGGGCCAGATCCAACCCCCGGGCCTTAGTTTGCCTACCCATGGGGTAGATGAAAGAATGAAGTGGAGATGGTCGCACTCTGGTCCCACCCATCATCAGCATGTGACACACAAACAGCAGATTACCCTTTATCGGTTCTGTGATTCATTGTTCTGGACTGGTCTTCTGCTACACAGGAGCCACACCCAGCATAGTGCCTCAACACAGACCCACGAGTTCCACGGAATGCAGGTAGTTTTTATCTTTACATCCATTAAAAATAAATCTTTCCCAGTGTGAGAATGAAGCAAGCCTCCTATCTTAACACGGGAAATAAATGTTGCTCAGCTATCAGTAGCTTGGGAAACAGAAGCAAAGCCTTATAAATAATTTCAACAATGTGCTTTATCAGAATGGCTGTGTTATTAAAGCATCCCTGTTTCATTCTGCTCAGGAGTGAGTTTATACCTGTCCCATGAAAGGTTATTCACTCTGGCATTTATCTAAGCATCTACCAACATTGCTAACAACTCAAGAATGAATGATCTGCAGAGCTGAAATATCATGTCTCACATATCAGGGAAAACAGAACTGTTTGCCATGGGTAAAAATTGTGCAATTGGTTCACAAATACAATGTCTGTAAGGTTAATGCTTCCTGCTGCAGTTTTCCCTGGCAAATATTATGTTCAAGAAGTTCAGGCAGCTGCCTACCAGCAGAGCATTGAAAGTACATAATAAAGGGGGTTTAGCATCCGTCTGTACAGCCAGTCAAACAGGACTCTCCCAGGTGCACTTGAAAAATCCTTCAAAATTCTTTCAACTCTGTTGACAACTTTTGTCTTCTAGCAAGATTTACAGTAATAGATCTTACCAGAAGGACCTCTTGGGAGCTTCTCAACACATTCACCCCCTGACGTTTGGTACCCACCATGAACATTTGTTGTAACCAAAGGTTTAGCCATTTATCTCATGATTAGCACTTCAAAAAATCTTTTGCAGTCTGGCATGTTTGCTTCCATCAGGCAATAGCCTTTTGCACACTTTGGATAATTGGCAGATCACGTTTTAAATCACTATCTCCCCAGTGATCAGGAAATCAGGAGAACTGTCAAAATGGACAGTCATTCCACTGTGAGGTTCTGGAGAAGGGTCAGCAAACATCTTCAGCAGGGGGCTGGTCCACTGTCCCTCAGACCTTGTGGGAGGCCGGAGTATATTTGGGGGGGGGGGGATGAACAAATTCCTATGCCCCACAAATAACCCAGAGATAGATAGATAAAAGATAGATAGATAGATAGATAGATAGATAGATAGATGATAGATAATAGAGAGAGAGAGACAGACAGACAGATAGATGATGGGGTAGTCAGGGGTCAGCAAACTTTTTCAGCAGGGGGCCGGTCCACTGTCCCTCTGACCTTGTGGGTGGCCAGATTATATTTTGAAAAAATAAAATAAAAATGAACGAATTCCTATGCCCCACAAATAACCCAGAGATGCATTTTAAATAAAAGCACACTTTCTACACATGTAAAAACACCAGGCAGGCCCCACAATTAACCCAGAGATGCATTTTAAATAAAAGGGCACATTCTACTCATGTAAAAACACACTGATTCCTGGACTGTTCGTGGGCTGGATTTGGAAGGTGATTGGGCTGGATCCGCCCCCCAGGCCTTAGTTTCCCTACCCATGTTCTGGAGAATTGCCGAGCAGAGCATTTTAAGAAATCATGTAAGAAATTGTTTGAAAGAAGGCACATTCTCAATGAGAAACCACCATAGTCATGGTGAGGATACTGAAATGAGTTTAATATTGTGTTTCGCCTTACCAGGCTAGCTTGCAGTCAGCTATGCCCAAATTGTGTATGTAGGAGAAGGATCCAAAGGCATAGTTGGTCCATAAGAGAGAGTTGCCACTCTCAGATAGATCCATTTGGGTGGATGCATGGAATGCAAGATGACAAGTTCGGTTGCACAGAAACCAAATCTAGAATGCAATTTAGCTGACTTACTTACATTTAAACTGATTTACAGTGCAATGGATGTCAATAGTATTACTCCTTATTTTCATATCCTGGCATTTTTTAAAAAAACCCCAACAACTTCTGCTTTAGTCAGAGTACTGAAGTCATTATTGGGTCATGGCATTAGGGCCACATTCATAACATATATTTAAAGCACTGTGATCCCACTTTAAACAGCCATAGATCCCCCCAAAATTCTGGGAACTATAGTCTGTTAAGGGTGCTGGGCATTGTTAGGAGGCCTACCTCCACACAGAGTTATGATTACCCAAGTTGCCTGTGATTTATGATTAAAACACTCTTGGAATTGCTTGCCGATCAGAAGGTCGGCGGTTCAAATCCCCGCGACGGAGTGAGCTCCCATTGCTCGGTCCCTGCTCCTGCCAACCTAGCAGTTTGAAAGCACATCAAAGTTCAAGTAGATAAATAGGTTCCGTTCCTGCAGGAAGGTAAACGGCGTTTCTGTGCGCTGCTCTGGTTCTCCAGAAGCGGCTTAGTCCTGCTGGCCACATGACCCAGAAGCTGTACGCTGGCTCCCTTGGCCAATAAAGTGAGATGAGCGTCGCAACCCCAGAGTCGGTCACGACTGGACCTAATGGTCAGGGGTCCCTTTACCTTTACCTTACAACTCTCAACAGAGGCAGTTTTAGGGTAGGACAACTGGTTTGCGCCGGGGGCAGGGGAGCACTCGGACCCAGCATTTTAAAGCCTAGACCTGTGCCTTGAAGGCTCAGGGCAAGTGTGGATGAGCCTTACCTAAGATAAGTGTGGATGAGCCTTACCTAAAATATTTACTGGCATGCAAGAGCAGCAACAAATGGTGGAAGAAATGGTGTAGAGAGAAAACAACTGCCTAATCCTTAGGCTTGGAAGCAGAGAATGCTATTGCTCTCACGTCTTAGCAGGGGGAAAGGTGTAGATTTCAATAAGTCGGCAGTGGGGAGACTTGTTTCTGAAAGATTAAAGTAGTATTTCAGGGCTACAGAGATTGGAAAAAACTGGCTTGAGCAGAAAGTTTTCTTAATGACAGATTACCTAATTGGGCAAAAACTCATTACGTTCCCGGACTTTATTTAGGCTGCACCTTTACAGATTAGAGAATGAACCCACTTGTCAATTCATGAGCATGGCACAATGCCCTGGAAAATGGAAACAGGCAGCCTGAGAAGTAAAATAAGACGTTGCATTCATTTGGGGATCTTTATTTTTAATGTTCTGTTTAATATACTTGGAGTGGGAAGTATAATGGAGCAATTATCCCAATACATTACAAGCAGCCTATTGTCTCTAGAACTGTGGGCAAAAGCTATAGGTATGTGAATCATTGTCTGCTCTGGTGGCTTCAGAGCCAGTGTGGTGTAGTGGTTAAGAGCGGTGGACTCGTAATCTGGTGAACCGGGTTCGCATCTCTGCTACTCCACATACAGCTGCTGGGTGACCTTGGGCTAGTCACACTTCTCTGAAGTCTCTCAGCCTCACTCACCTCACAGAGTGTTTGTTGTGGGGGCGGAAGGGAAAGGAGAATGTTAGCCGCTTTGAGACTCCTTAGGGTAGTGATAAAGCGGGATATCAAATCCAAACTCTTCTTCTTCAGCCCCGGCCCACCTATGAGGCAAGGTGAGGTGACCACCTCAGGTGGCAGGATCCACTGGGGCAGAGCATATTTCTGGAACAATCTGCCCACCCTATTGACACAAGATACCTACAGCACTGATGGGCATTCTGGGCTGGTGCTCTTGCACCTCCTGAAATTATCTATCAACCAGAATTCCAAGATTTTCTTAAACTTTTCAGCCGAAATCTAGAAATCTGCTGCATCTCTGCTGTTATAATGTAGCTTTTTTGTTTCTCACCTGCTCCAGGCAGGACTCTGGTGGGATTCCAGGAAGAGCACAATAAAATACGTTGCAATGCACTCTATAAAATGAGATTGAATCGATACATCCTAAAGTCTCATCCCCAATGTAAATGCCTGGTCACTCAGGCAGCAAAACATGCTTCTTTCTACAGACATTGCAATGATCAGGGGCAAAGTCCCCTCCAGGTAAGTGTCTTGTTTTCTTCCGCAGAATCAAAAGGTCACATGTCTCTATATACATCTGAAACCTATTTGTGTCTTCAGGAGCAAGCCTTCAGAAACAATAGATGACTGGGGAAATTAAACCAAAGATCAGGGGAACCCTTTTTCCTCTACAACCTTGACTCTATTTCTGCTTGCAAACTGGTAAAGCGGGCTCAGAAGTTAATACACTTGCCAAATTATCAACAGCACATGTAAGGCCTTGTAGTTCAATATTAGGATGAGGAGGGAAGGTTTGGCAGCGACACAGGGGTGTGTCTTGCAGCGACCACACGATTTCTGGTTTGGACTTCAACTCAACACTTCAGAAAACAAGCTGTCTTGGTCCCAAGAACTCTGTAGGTTGCTCAGTTTGGCTTGGGATCTATCCAAGTCCATTTTGTCCTCCTAGTTTCACTAATGGGAAATAATAAAAAATAACCCTGGCTATAATTTCTCCACCCACAAAAAATAAATAAAAATGAAATGGATGAAGCCTGCCAAATTGCAGACAAGTAAGTCTAGGACTGTTTGTGCTTGGCACCTTCAGCGTATTATTATTATTGGTTAAATTTATATTCCAACCTCCTTCCCAAAGGAGGCAATAATTCACAGTCCTTCCTTCCCAGGACAGCCATCTGATCCCGTCCTAACAGCTAATTTGAAGGTAGAGGCCCTCCTGAACAATGAAGGTGGGTTTTAGGTAGCTGCTGAGGGAGGGGGGCACCTGAATTCCTCCCCAGTAATGCCTAACACCCCAGCCCACATTGGTCGGAAGTATCTACCAGAGCCTCTGAAAAAGCTTTCCAGGGAGTGACTGCAGGGGCAAGAGAGGTCACTAAATTTTCCAACTGTGAATTTCTCTAAGTATACAGTACTACCTCGTGTTACAGAAGCTTTAATTTACAGACACTACAGGTTACAGACTCCGCTAACCCATAAATAATACCTTGGGTTAAGAACCTTGCTTCAGGATGAGAATCGTGCAGCAGCGGCGTGGTGGCAGTGGGAGTCTCCATTAGATAAAGTGGTACCTCAGGTTAAGAACAGTTTCAGGTTAAGAACAGACCTCCAGAATGAATTAAGTTCTTAACCCAAGGTACCACTGTAAATCTAAGTACACACAAAAATTCTTGGAGAGGGGGGATAAAATGGCTAAAGCAGACTGCATTAATTTATGTACATAGTCATACCTTGGATCCCAAATGACTTGGTACTTGGACATTTTGGCCACAAACCCGGAAATGAGTGTTCTGGTTTGCAAACGTTCTTTGGAACCCAAATGTCTGACACGCTTCTTGCAGCTAATCAGAAGCCGCACTTCGGTTTCTGAACATTTTGGAAGTCAAACGGACTTCCAGAATGGATTCTGTTCGACTTCCAAGCTACGACTGCATACAGATAGGGCTTCATCCAGCCCAAAGCTAAGCTCTTTTAAGTTCTATCAAAATAAATGGGGAAAAACCAAACACATACCTAACTCTCACACTGAAAACATGCTTAGCTTTGGTCGAATCATGGCCATACAGTTTCTGAGCTTGACAAAATAAATGGTGTACCTCTGGAGAAGGAAGAAGCCACACAGTAAATTAATTATGTGTGAGAAATGTTAAATGCACCATACCTTGAGTAAAGACAGAAACATTTGTGTAGTTCAAGGAAGGATTTACTAACTCATCAGTTACTCAGTGGAAAAGGATTAATTGGTTTTCATTTTCTCCTACATATTATCAGCCTTTTTTGTTTTCCTCCTGGCTGTTCTGCACTCAAGTACCAATTTTCCCAGTTTTTACAGCATTTGTTATGTGTCCTACCCATCAAAGATACATTTCTCAACTTCAAAATTGCAACATCACTCCACGAGCAAACTCCCAGCTAATTATTGCCGCTGCTGAACAACAGAGTCAACGACAACATATAATTGCTTCTTGTCCTTCAGAGAGGGTAAGTGGGATGAAACATTTTGCCTTGAGGCTATTTTGAATGTTCTTAAGGATTTGGTTGTTACCTTAACTTTTCAGACTACCAGACTTTTAGAAGACATCTGAAGGCAGCCCTGTTTAGGGAAGCTTTTAATGTTTGATGTATCATAGTATTTTAATATTCTTTTGGAAGCCGCCCAGAGTGGCTGGGGAAACCCAGCCAGATGGGCGGGGTATAAATAATAAATTATTATTATTATTATTATTATTATTATTATTATTATTCAGATGGTAATTTACTGGAGATTATATCAAGAAACTAAATTATTAGTATTATTTGGGGATGAATGATCTCAAGAAACTAAATTATTGTTATATAGGGGCGAGTGATCTCAAGAAATTAGATTATTATTATTATTAATGTTTCTGCCTTTCTCCCGGAACTAGAACCCAAGGTGGCTCACAAAAATGAAAAGAAAATACACATAGCTAAAAACAGGTCTTTTTTTCAGTGGGAACTCACAGGAACTCAGTTCCGGTACCTCTCAGGTGGGTATCATTGCCATTCTAAGAGAATATTCACGGTGAATTCCGGCACCTCTTTTTCTAGAAAAATAGCACTGGCTAAAAACGTCTAAAAGGTGGTGTTTGTGATTGTTATACAGTCGCACTTTGGCTCCCAAATGTCTTGGGAGTCGAACGTTCCGCCTCCCAAACAATCAAAAACCAGAAGTGAGTATTCCGGTTTTTGAACGTTCTTTTGGAAGCAGAACATCCAACAGGACTTCCGCAACTTCTGATTGGCTGCAGGAGCCAACACAGATAGCCAACACAGTCCTTCCAGATGTGGTTGGAGTTCAACTCCCATCATCCATTGGTCCTGATGATGATGAGAGCACCAAAACATTCAGCGGGAACAGTGTTGGCTGTTCCTGTTCTAACACTACATAGCCAAGGGATGGGAGAAATAATTTCTTTCTCCAGGCTGAACAGAGAGTGCTCCAGGCCAAGTAAGAGCCAAAATGGGTAGCAGCAACTTGGTAGAGCACCCTCCCAACATTTGCCAAGACCAGAATGATACTTAACAAGTGTAGCACCTCACTTTTTGGGGGGAAGAATTATTTTAAACTGCCGTGGGCAGTGCAGCCCACCTTTGATTTAGACCCAGGATAATAATTTCTTGCTTGCCATATTGAAATAATTAACAAAGAAGCTGACTTTAAAGCAATTCATTTCTGCCTGAAAAGCAAGGGTCCTTTCATCACTTTAGGCATGATTTTAGCTGATTCTGAAAGGTTTAACGGGAACTGATGACTGCATGTCAGAATGAAACTAGGTTATTAACTATCTTTTCTGAATAAACAGATCTGTCTGGTCTCATCTAACTTCTGCTCTATCTGCGTTACTTCTTAATTTCATATAGCATTTCTCCCTTCCTTCATTTCCACCCCTCCCTTTAATATTTCATTTTATGCTTTCTCTGCTCCAGCGAAGCAGTAAAAACGTTAAGTCAGGAGATAAAAGCAGCCACACTAAATTCACGCGCGCTTTCTAAGTAACAAGGAAATTTACCCTCGCTTTTCCTTTTAACTGATAATATTAACACAATGTTATTTTCCACTGTACAAAGCCTCTTTGGTGAAGGGGCTGGACTACGAAAGATAGCAGATGGTAGGTCAAGCTCTTCATCTGGATTACGAGAGGGAAAGAGGTGGCAAACTAGCGAAGCAGAAATACCTGGTAATTAACTCTCTACAAAGCTTCTTTCAAAACTGCAGCCATTTCAAAGTGAGCCAAAGTTCCTCAGGGTGGCAACATGCTGATTTTGACTGGCTCAAAAACTGGGGAGCGAAAGAAGAAGAAAAATAGTTGCCTCCAAACTGGGATGGGTGCAAATATTCAAAAGAGAGTTGGAAATGTGAGGGCCCTTCATCATCATCATCATCATCATCATCATTTTATTTATATGCTGCCATTTTATAGTTAAAACCAGTGCTTTTTTACAGCCAAAGTACACTGGAGCGCAGTTTTGACACCTCTTAGGTGGGTGCCATTGTGGGCCAATGCTCCCCCGTCTGCTTCATGCCTTTATGTACTTCTGAGAAGCCCAAAATAAACATTTCAAGTCAAAAAGGAAGCTAGCCAGCATGTGCAAGTCTAGGCCTTTTTTTTAAAAAAAAATAATCTACGATTTTACCTAGCTCCTAACCGCTCCTGGCTGCAATTGGTCAAGCTACTGAGTGGGGGCAATTCATATTTCCTTTTCTTCAATCCATCTCCAGTGGAGCAGTGGCTGGTTTTAAGCTTTCTAGCCAGGCTTCTACACGTCTGTGCAAGGGCCCTTCTGAGTTGCCCTAGGCATCCACTTGAATCTAAGAGAACAAGGGAGACAGGGGCTGAATGGGAAATCTAGCCAGAAGCTATTTGTATTTCGAGGAATTAGTGATCTGACATGGTTATCCTTCCTGCCCCCTGTGCCTTCCTTTTCCCTATCTTTTGTTAAGCTCTTTGATGGCTGAGGACGGCCTTTAATGCCCTAATCTGTGGATGGAAGTGATAGTGTTCCATACCTTCACTTTCTTTGATGTTAGACTTTGTTTGGAGAACGTGAGGCATTGGGAGAGGTGGCTAATGGATAATCTGCACATAGCCAGTCAAGCAAGCCATGCAGGCTAACAGGCTATCTATCTATAAATCAGATGGTGTTTGGCAGAGTCTAAGAAGCTCGTGCATGGACTGATGGCCACAGGGCCGTGCAAATTGAGCGAGTCACTTCGCCACTTCTTGAGTGCTTCCAAGTGGCAGATTGAGGTGCTTGCTTGGTATGCATACATTGCTTGCTGTTCAGAATAAAATCTTTAATCTTCTCACTTACTTGTGTTCTGTATTACTTCTGAATCTCATTTAAAAGACCTTGAATCTCATTTAAATGACACCTTGCATTTGACAGGGGCGCATTTATTTGACCTGCACTAGAACCAGGGGTGACCCCCAAACCAGCTAGGGCATAGCTGTCAACTTACAGATTTGAAAATAAGGGACCAGCAGCCTCGAAAATAAGGGATTTTCCAAGCACAGATATGTTCAACTTCTGAGCCCCTCCAAGCCAAAGGCAGAAAGCCCAGCCATCAGCCAAACGAAGCCTCAAGCAGTAGTTCCCAAAGCGCAGCAACCCGGCAAAGGGGATGCAGCAAGGAGAACCACCGTCACCTCTCTGCTGGGAAGTGCTGAGCAAAGGCGAGTCCTTAGGCAATGTGGCCGATTTGATCGGCACAAGGCATGCAAGCTCCACCCCCCAGTCATTCTTAGACTCCTTACTGGGTGAGCAATGCAGCCAAGCAACACAGTTGGAGTCTCCCTCCTCCCTGGCCGGCAGGGAGGGAGGGAGGGAGGGAGAGAGAAGCTGCTTCCTTTGAAACCCGGGAAATTTAAGGGACATCATCAATAAGGGACAGCAGCGGGACACAGTGCTGGGATAAGGGACTTTCCTGCCAAATAAGGGACGGTTGACAGCTATGAGCTAGGGAGACAGTTTGCTGTAGTTTTTAACACCTCTGCGGGTAGTGGTTGTGGCTGTTGTCAAATCGGCATCTGTTCAGGGCTGCCCCGAGTTGTTAGGATCGTCCTACTCTTGTGTAGGACCCTGGTAGAGATACATGCCTGACTGGCATGTTCTCTCCCTCCTGGTCGATCGTTCGGAAGCTTGAAAAGCTTTCTTCTGCCCGAACATCACAGCAACTGATGCCAACACACATCAGCACACTCAGGGATCCGCAGAGTGTTCGCAGTTCACGTAACAGACCTCAGTAACTCAGCATTTTGGCTAATCTACTTTATTATAAAACACTCGGAGCATTCTGACTTAGCTCCTTCCTCTTTCTCATCAGACAGCAAAGAGAGAGAACAAAGGACAATAGTCCCACTTCACAGAACACAGTAACACAAACATCCTGTCTCCGTCACTTCCCACTCTGTGGAATGAAAACATACACCATCATGTGATAGACAACAATCCCATGACTGCAGACACAGGGAATGAATCTTCAACATGACTCTCCCAGCCACTTACTTTAACAACCTCTGGGTGAGTTCTAGCACCTAATTTTCTTGAAAAAAGCACTGGTTAAAACCATGCTCAAGCCAGCTTATGACATGAAAATATTTACATTATCATGAACATGACAAAAGTAGTCATTCAGAATAAATGGAACATATCAAAAAGTAAAGGTAAAGGTACCCCTGACCGTTAGGTCCAGTCGCGGACGACTCTGGGATTGCAGCGCTCATCTCGCTCTATAGGCTGAGGGAGCCGGTGTTTGTCCGCGGACAGCTTCTGGGTCATGTGGCCAGCATGACTAAACTCCTTCTGGCAAAGCAGAGCAGCGCACGGAAACACCGTTTACCTTCCAACCAGAGCAGTACCTATTTATCTACTTGCACTTTGATGTGCTTTCGAACTGCTAGGTTGGCAGGAGCAGGGACCGAGCAACGGGAGCTCACCCTGTCACGGGGATTTGAACCACCGACCTTCTGATCGGCAAGCCCTAGGCTCTGTGGTTTAGACCACAGTGCCACCCATGTCCCCACATCAAAAAGTACACAACCAAATTGAACAAACTCCACATCATAATATCTAAAAACAAAGATAAGGAAAATTAATAACAACAGCACTTCCTTCTCCAGTTCTTCACCAACTATAAGTCATATAGATGAAGAATTACTGTTTTTTTACCCCAGCCACAGATTGCTAACACATTTTACTAAGGAGGATAAACAGATGATAATAGTTTAACAATGAAGTCGTAGTTATATTGAGTACTAAATTATTTGTCCTAAAATACTTCAGCTGGCTCTTTATTCTTGTCATTTCTTAGCCGTTCTGTGGCACAGCCATTAACGACCTACAATTAATTTAAAGGTGCTTCCGGATGACAACACAAAGGCTATTCTTATTTTATTCATCCCTCAGCTAAGACTACACTAGCACTAGCCAGATTCAGTGCTAATTATATAACACATAGTTCTCAAACAATGGATAATCTGCTCTAATTTCTTGGGGGAAACTTCACCATGCCCCTTTGCCCTTAATTCTGCTGCTGCTGCTGAAATGTAAATTGGCACTCTTTTCTATATAAAGAGTGCCCTCTGCAGCCATTGTTGTGGCTCCAGGGCAAGGAAAAGCACCTAGCTTCATTCCATTCTGTCTCCCATTGGTACCAAAGCAGATTTCCCTGAAACACAGCTTTTGAGAGGCTTTCTTTCTTTTTTTATCTTCCCATGACTGTGACCAAGAGAGAAAGGGTTCAACTCCCCCATCCACATCCCAAGGCTCCTCTATGACTGTTAGGATGAAAAGGGGAACCACCTTAGAGGAGCAGTGGAATAAATGAAATATTCCATTTAGGAGTCAGGAGAGCTCTTGTGCACTTATGGTAAGTAAAGACTATCCCATTCTCTTCAATACCCGGGAGTTGAAGGGCATTTCTATACATGGAACACAAAATTAAAAGGGAGGAGGCTGTCACAACCTCCCGATCAGTACGACCCCAGGATCAGACACATTTCTGCAAACCGCCATTCATTTAATTTCTGCAAAGTTTCATCAGTATGGAAATAAATCACTTTTTGCACAGACTGTTTCTCAACACGATTACAGTTGTACATGAGAGTGAGACTAGGCTCTTTGCTGGGATTCCGAAATACCACTGCAGATTCAAAGTCATTAATAATTATAGCTGCATTACTCAACTTGTACAAAGGAGAAAAAAATTAAACTCTCAGAGGTCTGCTGTTATGTAGAATTGTGGTTGCTTAACCTTCTGAAATCTCAGTTTTGTGAAGCTAGACTAGCCTGCTGCGTCAAACCCATCAGAGCAATGTGATCCTCAACACAGTTTAAATTAATCAGCTCAAGGCATGCCCAATGCATGCAGGTGAAATTTAAGGGATGGCAGAAGCATTAATCCATTCACTTGGGGCTTGCCCACACTTCTGCTTCTCCCATGTCTAGAAAGCACAGATCTGAATGGTTTTCCCAGGGAAAACCTGCTCTTCAGCTTTAAATCAGAACAATCAGCAATTCATGGGAAACCTGAATTGCCATTTGCTCCTACTGAGCACTAAAGAGCAATTTTCCCTGGGGGAAAGCAATGAGACAAGAGGAAGTGTGGCTCATAAGCCCTTAGTCTGAAACAGTACCAGATCAAACAACACATCAACTATGTCAAATTGAGAAAATCTCTGTGGCTGTAGTCGCACTCCTTTAGGTATCGTCGTGTTCCTCTCCAGTGTTTCCCAAACTTGGGTCTCCAGCTGTTTTTGGACTACAGATCCCATCACCCCTAGCTAACAAGATGAGCTTTTATTCCTCTCTTAGGGCTAATTTTACAAATGATGCTACTGCTGTGGTGTCAAAGGGCGGGGAAGCTATTGTCCTCTAGATGTTGATGGTCAACAGCAGCAACAGAGTTTGCATTCTCCTTAACAAAGTCATGAATCCTGTGCAAGTGTCCTGGACTGGTCAAATCAGGAGTGAGGAGCCTGAAGAACTTGAGTCCGCTGATTCTGGGGAAGGTGCCAGCAGGTTAGGACTGGCTTCATTAGACCCATCAAAAGCCTTGGAGGTGGTGGAGGAAGAGACCATGTGTCCCAAGGGTAGGGGGATAGATCTTGAGGAGGGACCAAATGGGCTGCTGGGGAGGAGTCTAACTCCTGTGTCTTCTGACGTTCCCAGTTCAGCCCCTCCTGTGTCTTGAACTGGTTTTGAGTGGCTCTGACAACAGGACTGGCTGTGAGATCAGAGGCCATATTGCTTGTCACTCTCCATTCTCTTCTGTTGCTGGCCAAGGTTTTAGAAAGGGCATTCATGTACAGTGGTACCTTGGGTTATATACGCTTCAGGTTACAGACTCCGCTAACCCAGAAATATTACCTCGGGTTAAGAACTTTGCTTCAGGATGAGAACAGAAATTGTGCAGCGGTGGCACAGTGGCAGCAGGAGGCCCCATTAGCTAAAGTGGTGCTTCAGGTTAAGAACAGTTTCAGGTTAAGAACAGACCTCCAGAATGAATTAAGTTCTTAACCCGAGGTACCACTGTATTGCCTTCGACGAGTGTACAGTCTGCATGCCTGCACACAAACAGCTGAGCCATACAAGGTGTGCACTCTTTCCTACAAACTTTTATACACATAGGAGCCAACTCCTAGGGGCTGTGGTCACCTTGTCTCCCCCAATAAAATATTTGAGGCCCTCCCTCCAATTAACGGGCATTGCCATTCAAATGGTGTGCATGTGCCACATTTTTTTATTGATTACGTGGGGCGGAGCTTACCTGCCCCCCAATATTTTATTCAAGTTGGCACCCCTCCTTATACATGTGTGCAGATAGCTGATTCTATTGTTCAGTGTAACATATCAAAAAAACAAGCCTAGATGCTTCCTTGTGATTTAAAGGTGCACAATTTTCAGGCTTTTGGTTTTTTTTTACACTCCCATTTTTTGATTCCATTTGATTAATAGCACAGCAAACCTGAACTGGAAACAAAGCCATAAAAAGTCCTATCTGTGGTAATGAAGCTACAAATCCTTAGCCCAGAACCTGGTCGGATGAATGCTGTTTTGCTGGTGAAAACAGGAAGGCTTAGCAGGCCACTTCTCCAAGAGAGTGGCGGCTAATGAAGCACTGAGGAAAATGCTTCACCCTGTGCATTGCAGGAGAACTGAGATAAGAGCCATCAATGCTGCGTGACTCTGAGCTATAATTTTTAGGTGAACCTTGAGCACTTCTGTCTTTCTCTTGCATAACAAACACACACACATCTGGCATGTGGTCTCTAATAATTAATTCCCACCGTGTCCACCACACAACATTCTGCCTTCCTTTGATGTCCAAGAAAGGTGATCAAATGGGAAGAAAAGCTTCCATTTCCTCATGCTATTCTATTCACGATTCTCTTCCCCTCTGTGTTGATGTTCTAGTGCTATGTGTATGTGTTTGTGTGTGTGTGCATGAATGTGTGTGTGTGTCTATACACACAGAGAGATTGTCACTGGATTTTTATTTCAGCAAGAAACAGTCACAAAACAAATCTCTCTTTTTCTGTCTGTCCCCCTCTCCTCCCCCAAGACAGACGAATTCACATGTTTGTTGTTGTTGTTTAGTCGTTTAGTCGTGTCCAAATCTTCTTGATCCCATGGACCAGAGCATGCCAGGCACTCCTGTCTTCCACTTCCTCCCGCAATTTGGTCAAACTCATGCTGGTAGCTTCAAGAACACTGTCCAACCATCTCATCCTCTGTCGTCCCCTTCTCCTTGTGCCCTCCATCTTTCCCAGCATCAGGGTCTTTTCCAGGGAGTCTTCTCTTCTCATGAGGTGGCCAAAGTATTGGAGCCTCAGCTTCACGATCTGTCCTTCCAGTGAGCATTCAGGGCTGATTTCCTTAAGAATGGATAGGTTTGATCTTCTTGCAGTGCATGGGACTCTCAAGAGTCTCCTCCGGCACCATAATTCAAAAGCATCAATTCTTCGGCGATTTGCCTTCTTTATGGTCCAGCTCTCACTTCCATACATCACTACTGGGAAAACCATAGCTTTAACTATACAGACCTTACATGTTTACCATTATTAAAATAGCCGTCCACCACAAGTAGTGGATCCAGGTCTGAATAGACTTTCCCACTTGGAAAGGGTGTCTGATGAACATTACAATGTGAGTAGAGATACACCTGCATCCCTGTTGGGAAAGCACATGGTAAGATGGGTGTCATGGAAGATCTTTAAGGACTCTCTCCAGCAAAAAGAAAAAGAAACAGGAAACACACCATTCCAAAAATAAAAATCAGTCTTTGGAATACTGTTATTCTGTATATATCAAGCAACCTAGAGCTCTGTTGATTTCATTATTTTTTTAAAAAGAATTTTATTTATGGGGGAAGCTGGTTTAGCGTTCAGCCTGAACAAGTGTTCTGGAGAGCTCAAAAGTTTGCTCACTATTCTGTGGCTTTTGGGTTGCTCCTAACAAATGTATGAACCAATTGTGGACTTGAGGCTTTTTCCTTTGGGGCTGGTGAGAAGCAAAGATATTTCACTTTTGAGCAGTATATGATGCATAATACACAAAATTGTAGTTAGTATACACTACAAAAAACTCCAAGAACCAGGTATTCTCTTATTTATGTGTTGTTGTTTTTAAATAGATATAGATGAAGTGAAAGACTATGGAATCACTGCAAATGGAAACCACAGAACAACTATGCAGTGCATTCAACAAAATCATTGTGTGTTTTGTTAAGGCAGACAGAGGTGTTCAAATGAAGGTTTGGCACACTACAAGCTTTTATAGCACCTGCAACTTGTATCTTGAAATGAGCAGGTGGAAAAGCTGTCACCTAAGTCATACCTGACTTTGTTTTCCTCCCATTATTTGTTCAACAAATTTAGCTTTGACTATTTTCTTTGCAAGGTTTTCTGAAATTGTGTTGTTTTAGCTGCCCTTTAAAACAACAACAACAAAAAAGCAGTACATTGTTAATTTTGGAAACAGGTGTCATACAGATCCAGTATTTCTGAATTTCTTTTTCCATTTTGGAGTAGAAAGTAGAAACCATGATACTTCAAAGAAATAATCTTCAATTTCTCTCTCTGTCTCTTTCTCTCCCTCCCTCCACACACAGAGAGAATTCTTTGGGATCTGCAACATATTTATTTAAAATATTAATATAAAATGTCACTGTTGTTTACATGGTTTTGGCAATAAGGTGTAATACAATACAGAACACCCCCCCCCAAAAAAACCCAACAACAACTAGGCAAGCTGGGGGGTCCCTGTTTTTACCAAGGGACCTCCTAGTGCCAGCACCAACATGGGGCAAGAGGAATGCAAAAACCCTGCACTTGGCTGGCCAACCATGACTGACTAGCTTTACCCCATTAGAGCACTGGCTATGGGAAAAGTAGGTGCACTGGTGCCAACTCCAGGGGCCCTGGGAGTCTGGGCACCCACAAATTTTTCACAGTGTGTGTCCGTCCTCCGCTGCCCCCTGCCTTACCTCTGACTCTCCAGAATTGCAATGACAACTAGGCCAGGGGCTCTGCCTACCCCACAGGGCCTCTGATGGGGCCTACTGTGGACGTGCTTCCAGGGTGCATCTGTGGCGGGCCCCAACAGAGGCCCTGCTGTGGAGGCAGAGGCCCTGGTCCAGTTGCTGCCATGGCAGCAGAGAGGGCAGGGGGCGGAGGCCGAGCAATGCATGCACACACGCAACATGACTGAACGTCATGCCTTCACGTCACGTTGGGCACCCACCGTCTAAGGCCCAAATCGGCACCTCTGAGGAGGTGAGCTCATTGTTGTGTTGTTTGGAAGGGGCTCTCATGTTCAGAGGGCACATGCTGCTGAAAACTGGCTGATGGGAAGCAACAGGGAGGGAAGGGTTGTTGCTTTCATGCCCTGTGAGAGGGCTTCCTGGAGATATCTAACTGGCCAATGTTGAGAGTCAGATTCAAGACCAAGTGGGCCTTGGGTTGATTCAGCAGGGCTCTTTTAATGTCCTAAAAACAAGCCTGCTTTGCTCTTGTTCTTATACAGTGGTACCTCAGGTTTAGAATTTAATTTGTTCTGAAGGTCCGTTCTTAACCTGAAACTGTTCTTAACTTGAGGTACCACTTTAGCTAATGGGGGCCTCCTGCTGCCGCTGCGCCACCACCGACGATTTCTGTTCTTATCCTGAAGCAAAGTTCTTCACCCGAGGTACTATTTCTGGGTTAGCGTAGTCTGTAACCTGAGGTACCACTGTATTTATATGTTTAAGCCAGATATATAATCTGGCAACTCCATTATGAATGCTTCGTTACACAACTTTCAAATGAAAACGATGTTTTTCAGGACAGTAAGTTGGTCTCAGGTCGTAAGATGCCACTTGAACATGGCCGAGTGGTACCACTTCTTTTCAAGAACACACACAAGATAATACAGGGGAATGAAGTTTGCTAACTCTAAAATGTCACCTTCAGGATTAGATTGCTACTCATTGTTGAGATCTTTTTTATGATTATGCACTATAGCTGACAATGGTTTTAAATTAGAGGTTGGGTTTGATTGAAACGAGCTAATTCGCTTCATAAATGCAGATTGCTGGAAAGAAATGGCTTTCTTCAGGTCCAAAAATGCATTTTAGTCTACCTTAATTAGGAGAATATGTAAAGTAAGCATAGAGAAAATCGCTTTCAATCTGCCATAAAACTTAACGCAACTAGTTTACAGGATTACTCTTAAAAACAAGAAACGGACCATTAAAGTCTATGATACATTGTTCAGCACATGAATATATCATGTGCCTAATGCAAGTCTTCCAGGAAGTTGCTTTAGAGTGAGGTGTTCACTTTCAAATTAGGAATGGCCTCATTTTCAAGTTTTGTGGCCTGCCCTCCTTACCACGGATGCAGAGTAGACAAAGAGAAGACTGCAAGCCTAACCCAGTTATCATAGAGGAAATGGAACATTCAGGTGAATAAAAGGCAGATTAGGCCTATTGAAACATTCATTGCAAGCTTCACACAGCAAGCGTTTATCACTGCTGATGTTAATTATTTTTTTTTAAAAAAAATGCTTAAACATTTCCACACACAAAGAAATAAGATTAAAAAATACAGTCTCTTAATCAAGCAGCCCTCTTCAACCACAACACAAATCAACACAGTAATTTTACTAGCAGGATTTTGTCTGAATACTGTATTCTATTCCAGAAGGTCAAGATTAAATTCCAGTTGCCTGTAAACAAACTTCTCTTCTCTGAATTCATTAAATAAGTAGGTTTTAGTAATGTGTTTTATCCTCTCTTCTAGCCGATCTTCACTAGGCAAAATATCTGATTTCCATTTAGAAGCTATTTCAACCCTGGCTTTTAGCAATAAATTAAACATATTTTCTTTTCTTCTCTCACTAGAATGATTTAATTCATTTAATGGAAGCCCTTGACCTAGTATCTCTTTTACATCTTTCCAGAAGCAAACATTTATAGGACAATCCTACCAAGTATGCTAATAATTTTTATGTCCATATTTTCAGTAATTTGGTTTCTATATAAGCATAGCCGTCTCAATTTAATTCACACCATAACATCTATATATCATATTAAATATATATTAATTTAAATTAGTTGTTGTAGGGTTTTTAATTTCTTGAAATAACTGCCTACTTCCACAGATATATTGGCATAATAATTGACTGGTCTGTGTGCATTTGCTAGGAGGAGGGAAGCCTTTTTCTCTCTATTTTCCCTTTGCTGGGGAAAGTATCTAGCAAAATATTGACCACAGGACACACTTATTCAATCAGGGTGCTTGCAGTTCAGAGATTACAGTGGGAACTTAATTTGCATGCCACACGAGTGTGCTTTCACATTGCAGTAAATTCACACATTCCTCAATTGCCCCAATTAAATCGGGACATAAGATTTTTGGGCACCGGGCTCTCAGCATGACACCCCAAAATGCACAAGATTGCAGAGCCCCCATTTTGGGGGGCCGCGCTGTCAGTTGATTTTTTCCCCATGGCGGCAATTGGGAGCTGAAGACAAAATTTATTTTAGAATTATCCTCAATATTATTATTGTTGAGCACTGACAGTCCATTTTTTGTGCTTCGTAGATTCATAGAGTTGGAAGGGAGACCCCAGGGTCATCTAGTCTAAGCCCCTGAAATGCAGGACTCTCAACTAAAATATCCATGGCAGGTGGCCATCTAACCTCTGCTTAAAACCCTCCAAGGAAGGAGAGGTCATCACCCTCCAAGGGTGTCCATTCTACTGTTGAACATCTCCTACTGCCAGAAAGTTCTTCCCGGTGTTTAGTCTGAATCTCCTTTCTGTAATAGCTTCTGTGGAAATTTGATCACTTTCAGTCAGTGCTTTTATATATACAGTAGTACCTCGGGTTACATACGCTTCAGGTTACATACTCTGCTAACCCAGAAATAGTACCTCGGGTGAAGAACTTTGCTTCAGGATGAGAACATAAATTGCGCAGCTGCAGCGCAGTGGCAGCAGGAGGCCCCATTAGCTAAAGTGGTGCTTCAGGTTAAGAACAGTTTCAGGTTAAGAACGGACCTCTGGAACGAATTAAGTTCTTAACCAGAGGTACCACTGTATATATAAAATGTTTAGGAGTACTCTCATTTTGACTCAAGAAAAACACAATTTTATAGTTCAAATTGGGGGAAATAAATACAGTAAATGGACAAAAGTACAAAGAACATGCATCACCTCATATTACGCAGCTGACAGCTCACAGTAACTTCCACACTGGCATGAGGTTGTATGCACTAACATCTTCCTGAATTTCATCAGTAAAGCATCAGACATCCATATTCCACACTGCTTCACATATTAAACGCTCACTTCCGTCTGAGACTCAGGAAACACCGTGAAAGGAAAGGAAGCCACCATTGGGGGTAGCAACGGAACTGATGAATCACTGTGCTAGAGAAGAAACTTTTTTCTTTCTTTTTTAGTTTCTTCTCCCGTTAGTTTCACAAAATGTTTAGAGGTATGCATCCCCCTGCATCCCCCCAGAAAAAAGTACTGCTTTCAGTATAGAATGGGCTGAGAGAGTGACTGTATCGGGACTGGATGATGGGAGCAAGCCGAACAGGGGGATGTGCAAACTGTGTTATCTTTTATATTAATCCCTTTTAAAAAAAAACCACACACATAACTAATGCAGGAAAAAAGTATTAATACAACCATGCTGTTGTTTTAAAAAGTATGCCATGAAACAACAAAGTTTTGTATGGCTTCTGAAATCTTTTTATGAATGCAGCTTAAAAACAGAAAATGGGCATTTTGCTTAACAGGCTGCAGGTTCTCACAGGCAGGTCACCTAATCAGGTGCACACAGTATAGAAAGCACCATCCCTACAGCCAAACATTAAACTATTACAGGAGGCTCAATCTTAATGGGTTCCCCCTCTTAATTGTTCTTTAAAACACCTCAGATCATTTCAAACCAACTTTGAATTGTACAGTCTGAACAATCGGCTTTCTTTATTGATAGGTTTCCTGCCCTGGGATTGAATTAATAAGACACAGATACCAACCGCAGCATGTGAGGCAGCTGTCTGCAAGGACATAAGTCTTGGAGAGGGAACAGAGCAGGAAAGGACTAAATCTCTGATCTGAAGTGGATGGCAATGTCCGCTGAAGTGGTTGGCAAGTCACTAGCTTTTATTCAAGGAAGCTTCTCCAACACGTGTCCTCACACATTCCCTTCTCACACGTGACGCGTGAAGGACCTGCAATTCAGAGTGCTGCAGCCCAGTAAATCATGTCAAATGCATGTGCCGCAACATCTGTTAGTTGGTTTGGACACCTTTGGAAAACATATCTTTTTGCCCAGACTTTCCCTGCCACTTGAGACTGAATCATAGAAATGTGGAGTTGTGGTAATCTGGTCCAACCCCCCACAACCACAGCTAAATCAAAAACTGAAACCTGTTATTTCTGAATTCCTGTATTGGATTTGAATTTTTTAAAATATATGTTTAATTGCTGTTTTTTATGGTTCTTCATCTTGAAAGCTGACTCTTCCTGAGCCATCTGTCACACCCAGTGATTTTTTTCTACGGGGACACAGTGGTGCACATACCCCTAAACATTTTATGAATCTAAGTTTGGTCTCATTGAGGGGCATTATTTCAATATGAGTAGGAAGATGGGAGTACAGTCGTATCTTGGTTGCCGGACACCTTGGAACTCGTACGTTTCAGCTCCCGAATGATCAAAAACCGAAATTGAGTGTTCCAGTTTTTGAACGATTTTGGGAAGCCAGACATCCAGTGTGGCTTCTGTGGCTTCTCATTGGCTGCAGGATGCTCCTTCAGTCGATTGGAAGCCACATCTTGGTTTTCAAACACTCAAACGGACTCCGAGAATGCATTCTGTTTGAGAACCAAGGTATGACTGTGTCCCTAAACTTTTTTTTTTTTTTAAGAAAAAAGGCACTGGTCACACCAACTATTTTTCTAAAGATTATACAATCACAAACTACAAATGTAAATAAAATACCAAAATATATTGAGTTTTTAATATTGGGAACACTGGAAGAATAACACCTGCCACACAAACTATCATCTTGTTTCTTTGTGATGATTTGCTACTATCTTCTTTTGTCATCACCTTTTAAAACTATGGTCACAGTCGCAGCATACATTGAAAGCACAGAGCTCTAACTCCCAGCACCATTAATCTACATTTCCCATAATTCTTTCAGCATGAGGGCCAGGAACTTGCAAATGCCAGGATCCCAGAAACAGCAAGCAGGATTTAAAAGTGACACCTTGTGAAGTTAAGCTGTAGAAGTCATGTACTGAGTGCTGCCTATGCCAAATATTGAGCTCTGTCAGGAGTTTCTGCCATGTCAACAGTAAATCTTGAATTCTGTTAATCTTCTCTATATGCAACCCCGATAGCAGATAGTAATGAAACGTAACAAAGCCAGAAATGAACATGCAGCTAAATTGCACAAGTACAAATAATGTAAGGCCATAGCGAATCTTATCCCAGAAGATCTGTTCATGACAATTAAATGGAAAAGAACGAAGCCTGCATTGGCTGCATGACTGAAATAAGAGAGTAGGGACTCTGTGGCTGAGCAGCATTTATCTTCTGCCCATCTTGAATTATAACAAACTAATAATGTCAAGCCTAGTCTGCACAGATTGATTTGTGATTCGGAGGTGTGGGAGAAGGGGTTGGGAAGATGTGCTTAAACTCTTGCCGCTCAGTTTAAGAAGAAAGTCTGCTTTCTCCTATTCTGCAGAAGAGGGGGAATAAAACAATGCCAAGTTCACAGACGCACATACAGTGGTACCTCGGGTTACATACGCTTCAGGTTAAAGACGCTTCAGGTTACAGACTCTGCTAACCCGGAAATAGTACCTCAGGATGAGAACTTTTCTTCAGGATGAGAACAGAAATCATGCTCCAGCGGCGCGGCGGCAACAGGAGGCCCCATTAGCTAAAGTGGTGCTTCAGGTTAAGAACAGTTTCAGGTTAAGAACGGAACTCCAGAACGAATTAAGTACTTAACCCGAGGTACCACTGTATATATATAAAACGGCGGCTATCTTAGAGGCGGGATGATAAATAATTGTGTTAACCATGGCTAAGGCAATGGGATGTCTGTAAACAGCTCTTCTAAGATGTTTTGCTAAGAGAGATCTGCAAAATCATTTCATCCCTTTTTTCCAGGGCGTGCCTCCATGACCATGAATCTGAGCCTGTGCAGAAACAGTTTTAGATCTGGCTAGTGGGAACAGCTACAAATGCATAGACCTTCAATAGTCCAGCTTTGGTTGTGAACAATGGAAGGGCTTGGCTCCCCCAGAATCCGTAGACTCTCCCTTCCCTCCCTATTCCACACATCAAGCCCACAATGGAGGCAGGCAGATAGCAGTGCCTGAGTGAATGGGCAGGAGCGTATTTCTTATGTTTGTGTAAATATGCATGCCAAACATTGATGGGTATTAGTTAAAGCAGAGTCCGTTGTTTGCCAAAGACTCCTTTTTCTGGAAAGAGGTGAGGAGGAAACAACCCGAGGCGGTACCTCGGGTTAAGAACTTAATTCATTCTGGAGGTCTGTTCTTAACCTGAAACTGTTCTTAACCTGAGGTACCACTTTAGTTAACGGGGCCTCCTGCTGCTGCCGCCGCACGATTTCTGTTCTCATTCTGAAGCAAAGTTCTTAACCCAAGGTACTACTTCCGGGTTAGCAGAGTCTGTAACCTGAGGTACCAATCCCAAGGCATCAATTCTCCACCCCCCAAAAATATTTCTTTTCTAGGCCCAAGGTGGGGTCCAAGATTCAAATGAAGGTTACTCTCTATCTTGACCCTCAGGATACTCTAGGCCATTTTTGTATTTTTATGCTGTAAACCGTCCTGTGACATTTAGCCAAAGGATGGTATATAAATTTAATAATTAATAAATTTAAATTAATAAATAGGCCACACCTTCACCCCAGGCCATGCCCCTCACGAGTTTGGCTCCACAAACTCCTTGAATGCTTTCACCTGGATGGCATGGGACCTTGAACTGCAGCCATGACTCTTGCTTGCCTGGAGAGATGTGTAAGGGTTAAGGAACCCGTGGCTTGCGTGTGATTTCCTGATTCCCTCACAACTGGCTTAATTATCAAACGGCACCTGAAAGCTAGGAATTAGGTAGGTTGAACTGTGAGTAGTGGCTCTATAGTCCTGTTTGGAGCAATCCTGTAATTCTAGATGTCTTCACTCCTACAAGACATGCTTCAGGGTGGAAGTAGTTTATGTATGTAGTTTATATTGCATTTTATAAGACATCTGGGTTTTTTGGTGGTGGAGGGGCAAGGTGGGGGGAGTTTGCTTTTTAACACTGCTGTGGTGGAGAGTTTAACTCCTGCCAACATTGCCAGCATAATTGTTTTCCAATTGATTAAAACTAACTGTTCAGAAGATTCCATTCATTTCTCTGCCCTATTTTTTACTGTGTAATCCTCAGCTATAGATGTTAAGTTTCATCAGCCAGATGGTGCATTCAAAAAACAGAACAGAACACACAACAACACTACAAGTTACGGAGCCAAAATAAAAATAAAAATAAATTACAGGAGGTTTATACACCACTGCAGAAAGGTATGTAGTTGCCTTTAGGATAATAAACGCCGCTTTTGTTTTATCTTCTTTTTCACAATGAAGGTTCTTATAGAATTACAAGACATTTGGCAGGCAGTGAAAAGGACCGTTTTTTTTCCTGTCACGTCAGCAGTTCTAGGACTTTGGTTTCAACTCAATATGCCTCTTAAGGAGGTGCATGTAGGGACCATTCTGAACATCTAAAAACTAGATTAGCAATTAGAGCTACTGTAAGGCAAATCACAGCTGTATTCATTTAAAAGCTGGCACATTCCGAGAACATTTTTGAAGCGGTTAGAAATAAATCCTAATATGGATTGCAATGCACTGTACTCTGGCATGGATATCTATTTCCCACAGACACACCATGTAAATACAGAAAACAGCACTGGGTGCAGAAATCTATAACTTGACCATTTCGACTTTCATTTTTTTTTGGGGGGGGGGAACCCGTTTAGTCTCTAAGGTTACACACAGAGAAAAGTTTGAAAGGCGTGTGGTCACTGCCTTGTAAAATCTCAGATCATTGGAAGGTGGCCATTTGCTCTTTCCATTCAGTAACTGGAACTAAGGTGTACATCGCTGGCTTTGTAAAATGGGGGGAGGAAAGATGTTTAGCAGGAAGAACCACAGTGGCTTGGTTTTCAGACAAAACAAAAGGAAAAAATTCATATGTATTGGAATGTGTATGTGAAATTTTTGAAAATTTAATAAAATATAATTGGAAAAAAAGAAAAGAAAGAAAAGCCTCAACTGTGGACTCAGCAATACAGCAGCAAACATAACGTTTTATTTTAATTTTTTAAAATTTTATTTATTTATTAAAGTTCTTATGTTACATTGGTAAACATTATCATATTGCACCACAAGGCTTATTATACTATAATTTTCAACATGTATACAAAGTTTATATACTAAAAGGGGGAAAAAATAACGTTTTAAGCGTGTTTTAAGTGCCTTATACAAAAGTGACACTAGATGGCGATGGTAAGCTAATAGGAAATTCCATATTAATCTTTTTTTAAAAAATAAACAAAGCATTTTCACAGCATTTTATTTTATATATATATATGTATGTCTAGATTCAGCCTGTTACTGCAGAAAACCATCAAGGGAACTTAACTTCCAATACTGCTTGTCAGTTCCTGTGGTACACGACACCATGTTTAGGAGCGGTGCTTCCCCTTTCATTTTACACAACTCTCCCTTCTTCAGAAATACACAATCCTTTTTTAAAAAAGAAAGAAAGCTGCCTTGGATGGCTGCAGCCTCGCCGAATCCCTCACCGCTTCCCAGAACAGAGCTGCCATCCTAAAAACAGCAAAAGCATTAGCTGACAGGAACTTGACACTGATTAGCACCAGCACGCCACTGGCAGGAACATGACACACACAGCAGCTTTCAGAAAGAGAAATATATTTCGAAAAATAATAAATATTGAGAACTCTGCTCAAGCTATCCATCCACAGTGATGCACAGCTACAGGCTTCCCACGACGGAGGGTGGCACAGAAAGCCTCTCAAGGGACACACATTTGGGAACATGCTGATTCCTGAGCACAGACAACTGTCAGTCTCTATTTCTCCTGTGTTTGATCACTGACTGGGACCCGCCATTGCACAGGCCCCACACTCCCGGCTGCACTCGCTTGCATTTCTCATGCCGCACACCCTCAGAGGCCTAGATAAAAGTGTAAATAGTACACCAGAGCTGGAGGCAAGTGGGGAAGACACTACTCACTTCTGAAACGTCTAATTTCTCTGACAGTCATAGCCTGTTTCATGCGGGGGAACATGCAGTGACAATTCTAAAGGGGAGAAACCTGTCCACACATCATCCATCTCTCTCACACAAACACAGAAACACACACACTTACCTTTCTTATACAGTGGACGCTTGGGTTGCGAATGTGATCCGTGCAGGATGCATGTCTGCGCACGCACGGGTTGCGATTCGGCGCTTCTGCGCATGTGTGACCGCCGAAACCCAGAAGTAACCCATTCCGGTACTTCCGGGCTTCGGTAGTCCACAACCTGAAAAAATGCAACCTGAAGCATCTGTAACCCGAGGTATGACTGTAATCCCATAACTTTTCATGTGCTTAAGCGACATATCAAAGGACAGGCCTTGTCCAAGGTATTCAAGAAAGCATCGCAAAACCAAGGCTTCTTATCAGCTGGAACTGAGCCCCGGAACTTCTCGGTTGGGCGCCATTGCCATTCTAAGAGAACAAGGGAGGCGTTTGTGATGAGGTCCTGCACCTATTTTCCTAGAAAAATAGCACTTCACAAACCCCTGTGCTTCAGTTGAGATCCTCCTTTGTAAAACATTTAAAAAGATCAGGTATTCAGAACTGATGAGGCGCTGGTAATGTGGCAAGTGAGTGGGAAGAGACAGACAGACAAAATGAGATCCCAATGTTGCCTTCTAAGAATGTGACACAGAAAGCAAGCAGGGGAGAAAATGTACTCTCGTCGTGGCTTGCAAATAAAACAAAACTCGGCTCCGGAAGACAAGATAAAGTTTCATTTGTCACTCTAAAGTGCTCATGCATAATGGAAGGAGATATTATTAAATGGAGGCTAGGCCTAGCTCCTTACATACATTTAGGAATCTGGGCTTGAATAGGCAGAACGAGAAGTGAGTGAGTGAGTGAGTGAGATTTCAGACAGACAGATACACACACATGCAACACACACACATATGCAAGAGTGAGTGAACATGTGAAAAAAAAGCAACATGGACATTCCTCCCACTGGGAAAAAGAGCCAGCCCAATTATAGGGCTGGGTGAAGTGGTTGCCTGGGCAATTGTTTTTGATGGTCATGAAATGGTCACCAATTGTTACTTGTTTCCTAGGAAGGAACAGAGAGAGAGAGACTCCTCAGTTGCCAAAATGACACATTGGCTGAGTTGGGTGTGCCATTTTGCTACCTAGGCAAGACAAGGAGCAAGACACTGTCTCGTTTTAATCTCCTCTCTCACCCTGCATAGCATCTAAATCAGCTTGGCTTTAAGGGTTTGGTGGGACTTAGGATGAACTGTGGCATGTGTGGGGAGCAGCGAGGGTGGGAAACCTGTCCAGATATTGTTGGACTTCCAACTCCCAGCAGCTCCAACCATCATGGTCAATGATCAGCGGTGATGGAAGCTGTAGTCCACAAGTTCCCCATCCTTGCCATAGAGGACTGGTCTTCAACTGGGAGGTCAGCACCCAGTACAAGGTCTTAGCCAGATCCAAGATGGATCTGCTACCATTCAAATATATGATTAAAAAAGAGAAAGAAATGGGTCTCCAAAGATATGTTTGGGCTCAGTTTGTGACTGCACAGCAAACATTTCAACTTGCTTCCATGAGGATTAAGAGAAACCGACTTGACTGCCCTGCGCACTACCTGTACTCCTCCCCAGAGTCAGGAGCCAGGGAGACCATCCATATTGAACCAAGCACTGGGAGGCCTAGTGGGCTCTGTCCACAGAAGTTTTATTTAAAGGGGTCTTTGTTGTTGGTATTGTTCCTCCAGCAGCATTTGCAACTGCCGAGAGATTTTAAAACTCCCGAACCCACCTGAAAAGTTGCCTTTCCCGGCTAATTGCCTTTTTACCGCCAGCTAGTGATCTGTTAATCGGAACTGAGAACAAAACAGATGGGGGCTGCAAAACTCTTGTCGCCATGGAAACCAATTGCAGGTGTGTGGCCCAAGGAATAATAAAGCCTGGTTTGTGGTGCGTATACATGTTTAAAGAGGACGGTGTGAAACAAATCTTATTGAGGGCGGAAAGCACTCCTGGCACAGAACGGTTGTTCTAAATGTGCTGTTCCGGGATATATTAAATGGGCACAGGAAAGGAGATAAAAAGGTCTGTGGCAAATTGGGAGGGGGGGAGTCTTGAGGGAACTGGAAATAGGTGGGGAAAACATGGTTTTGTCACAAGAAAGAACATCTTAATGCAACCATTCTGCACCCTTTATGTTAATAATGATTAGGGGTATGGATTTGGTTCAGATTTGGATTAAGATTCAGAGAGATACGGGCCTCTTCTCAAGCAAAGTTTGAGAAGCCTGTACCCAATTGGGACACCTCAGAGCTTAGGAAATCCCATAGACCTCAGATTTGTTGTCTCTTTAAAATGGGCACATTTCCCCAAGCCCCAAATACTCCATATAAGTACAGGAGAAAAGGCAGCATAGTTATTTGATTGACTGCTCTGGCTTCCAACCAGGGATGGCTGTTCTAATGTGGTTTTATATGTATTTTTGAGCAAAGCTTTTTTTTTTTGCAGGGTCAGAAGAATTAATGATTTCTACAGCTCTTGCCATGGGTGTTGCCTAAAAGCCATTCATAAAAACCATAATAGTTGTGGGTGAATGTCTACAGGCGACCAATAAGCTAAGAATGCAAGCTCCTTTCACAAATTCCCTCCACCCCATAGGGAAAAATGCATAGAAGGGGAAACAGTACTGTTCCTGGTGTCTTCAGTCCACTCTTTCATCGCCCCCGAAGGATTTGCCCCCAGATCTTCTACAGAGGGATCTGAAATCTGAAAAGGGACACCCACATTGTTATGTGCATCGGTGCTCTACAGAATTGGGAGCCATGTGCTATTGGAGAGATCATTTACACACAGAAAGAGGTCCCTCCTCAGACCTTCAGTTCTCTGCATGATGACAAAAGTCCAAGAAGGCCTGCAATGGAGGCTATGTGTGACTCATTCAGTTTGGGTAATCTGCAGGTTGAGCCATTGCATTGTTGAAAAATATAGAGCAAAATAGTATTTTTTTTCTGAATCCAGTCACGCATTATTTCAATAGAATGTATTAGCAAGTACGTATACTAAAGACTTTAGGGACATGGGAGGCGCTCTGGGTTAAACCACAGAGCCTAGGACTTGCTGATCAGAAGGTCAGCAGTTCGAATCCCCATGACGGGGTAAGCTCCCGTTGCTCAGTCCCTGCTCCTGCCAACCTAGCAGTTCGAAAGCATGTCAATGTGCAAATAGATAAATAGGTACTGCTCCGGTGGGAAGGTAAATGGCGTTTCCGTGCACTGCTCTGGTTCGCCAGAAGTGGCTTAGTCATGCTGGCCACATGACCCAGAAGCTGTACACCGGCTCCTCAACCAGTAAAGTGAGATGAGTGCCGCAACCCCAGAGTCAAGTCACAACTGGACCTAATGGTCAGGGGTCCCTTTACCTTTATACTAAAGACTGAAGCTGTTGATATGCTATTAATATTCTGGTCATTGATAACATATTGGAGATTCAGTGAATTCAGATAACATATTGGAGATTTAATAAACACAGTAAAATCATTAAAGTCAATTAGTTGTGGGGTTTTTTTACTAACCAGCAAGGGGCTTGAAGATGTCACATTCTTTGTGATGTTAATTGTGGTTGTTCATGTTGCCGTTTCCAAATTCTTTCTTCATGGTTTGGACTCAACCAGCCGCACAACAATTTCTGCATGAAAAAGGGCTTGGTTAAGTTTACACAAAAAAGGGTGCTGAAACAAGACAATCCAAGAAAACATATTGTTGTGCCTGTTTTTCTCTAAAAATGTTCACCCTGCAAGGCTGTCTGTCAGATACAGTTTTCCTGGGTGTGAAGTCTTTTGGCTCATTCATAGCAAGCAGATTTTAACCAGGGAGCTTGTTAAGTCTGCCCAGCAGGACTGCATTCTTGCACAGTCTTACGCAGTCGGTCGCTTTGTGAATTTTCTTTATTTTTTATTTTTCATCATCTTTACAAAATCGCAACTGCATAGAAACAGCAATACTGGGCAATGCATGCTGTCTATATAAAACAGTGTGGCGCATACTTGTTATTTGCTACGATTCTGTGTTAAATAAAGGGGGGAGCATTATTTTGGAAGTTAATTTTGGGCAATTCTTCACCTCAGATATGATTTAAAAGGATGCAGTTGACAATATTGGAATAATTTAATTGTCCAGATTTAATTTTCATTATCTGCTTCTTCAAGCACAGTCTCCAACCTGCATAGTGTGCTCTGGACCTAAGAGGTTGATTTGCAGAGTCTTGAAAGGAAGTCTTGCAGAGAACTCATGCATCGCAGTACATCTGCAGCCTAGAATGGGGGCAAGATCAGATCCAAAGAGACAGATTCCCCAAAGATAACACCTGCACCTGCATCTCCAGCAACTTTGACGGCTTACACATTCTTCATGGTTAACGTGAAGGGTGACCCGGCTATGAGCAGCACATCACAACAATTTCTGCGATAACACTGAAGAACTCATAAAATATTTATTTTACTTTGCCTGCAGAGTTGGAAGCAGCCACAGTGGGAACTGCTGAGACGTTTGCAAATTCAGTGTCCAAAAAAGCCCTAAGGAGATTCCAAGTTAAAGCACCTGCTTAACTTCCATGTCATATAATCAGCTCCACAGTCTCTCTTATTGTGCTTTGCTTACAACAGAATCCCCATGCACTCCACACTCCCCCCCCCCCGGGCCTACAGACCTAACCCTCATTTTCAGCAGGGTGGGGACGATACAAAGTTTTGAATCAGGCAGGAAGGAGGAGAGTTTTTGGAGGACAAGTTGGTGCAGTTTGCTTTGGAGGGGACCGATGCTGTTTTTTCAAACACTACAATTATGTTTGGGTGCCTGAATGTGCCTCTAAGCTCAGTGTGTTCCTTTGTAAATTTAAAATGGTGTATACCAAAGAAAAAGAAAAAAAAAAGAGGAAAAGGAAGAGGAAGAGGAAGGAGAAGGAGGAGAAGGAGGAGGAGGAGGAGGAGGAGGAGGAGGAGGAGGGCTAACATGTGGCCAAAATTCTCAAGCCCCAGCAGAATATTTCAGTCCTCACTGAGTTCCTGATCAGAGATGCTTTGAGTTACAGATAGGTAGCCGTGTTGGTCTGCCATAGTCAAAATAAAAAAAATTCTTCCAGTAGCACCTTTAAGACCAACTAAGTTAGTTCTTGGTATGAGCTTTCGTGTATGAGCTTGGTATGAGCACACGAAAGCTCATACCAAGAACTAACTTAGTTGGTCTTAAAGGTGCTACTGGAAGAATTTTTTTGATTTTGAGAGATGCTTTGAGTTCTGCATCTCTGTGATCTGTCCTTGGTCCTGAAATCTTAACTCTATCTCCAATGCTCTCAATCCCTATCCTCTGGCTGATCTGCTCAGATGCACCCAGATTCCCATATTACATTCACAATGTTTAATGGCATTGGATATCTTTGCAAATTGCCTTTTAGGATGCTTTGATTTACATTTTAAACTGCAGGTTTTTCATTGTTTCACCTTCTGTTTTAACTATTTGCTGGTATTTCTGTTTTTACTGTAAGCTGCTTAGAGACTATGTTGCAAAGGGCAGGACAGAAACACCAAAAATATATAAATATGGCATTCTTTCTATTATTTTGACTTGACTGGTATATTTCATGCTCCTGTGTTTCACTGGGTAGCAGCTTCTTGTGGGCTTCAGCTTCAAACAGGAGACTTGCTGAGTAACACTGGGAATGCATTTAAAATTTACTCTCCCACTTCCACCTCAGTCTATCAGCATTTCAGGGCATTTGCATCTAAACAGGCTTAATTCTATTACAGTAAAAAGAGCTATCATGTGCTAATGATCATTTACCTAAGAGCAATGCATTTGCACAGCACAGATTCACTGACTTGGCAACATGAGAACCAACCAATGATTGCATGTCCAGATAGCAGTTCCCCATGCTCTTGAATTGGCATTTGCACACCAAAACAGTTTTATAATAATAAAAATAATAAATAATAACTTTTATTTATACCCTGCCCTCCCAGGCCAGAACCGGGCTCAGGGCAGCTAACACCAGTAAAATTACAGTAAAAACATAATTGGGAAACAAAACCAATTTAAAGTACAGGTTAAAATGCAATTTAAAATGTAGCCTCATTTTAAAAGTAACCCATAGATCAAAACCATAAAGGGAGGGAAACATAAGGGTCAGATTGAGTCCAGGCAGAACAGCTCTGTCTTGCAGGCCCTGCGGAAAGATGTCAAGTCCCGCAGGGCCCTAGTCTCTTGTGACAGAGCGTTCCACCAAGTCGGGGCCAGGGCTGAAAAGGCCCTGGCCCTAGTTTATGGGCTTTCACTCACATTACAACAACAACAAAAAGCATGTAACAGAGAACCAGCTCCACAGCACACTACTGGATTCAAACAGCATTCAGTGAAGACCTTCACTTTCAAAAACAGGAACACTGTAGCAGGATGTCTGTAAATAACAATATAAATTTATTGGCAGAACTGTTTAGCCGAGGGTGCAGCAAGCAAACAAACAGGCAGCTACTTCCTACAGGGATGATAGGGGACTCCGTGTCTGGTGGTGGTTGTGGAATCCTTGTCCTCTTGAGTTGCAGGCTAAAAGATGGGGACAGAAAAGCAACTACATTTGCAAAAGGGCTGTTGAACTGCAAACTTTGATTCACATAACTGGGGAAGTGGGGAGGGGAGAAAAAATTATGCATTTTAAGAAGCAGTACATATTATAGCTGCTCTAACACCAACCCCGTGCCTCTGGGATTGCCTTGAGCGTTTTTAAAATGGGGAAAAATCAATCATGTTTTAAATTACATTTCTGCACATTATTTGAGTCAAGCTGTAACTCTGGAAAAGGAGTTTGAAGAAATGTACACACATTGCCAACAACAACAACAACAATAATAACACAAAATAATGTTTATATGTATGATTGGAGCAATGCAGACCAGTTTCTCCTATGGACTCAGATACAAAGACCTTGTGTTCTAAAAACAGCCCCGATGCTTGCAATAAAAGCACCATGGATGAGCTCCTTTGGACTGAAAATTATATGCATCATGCAGATTAATAGATATGCAATAAGTTACATAACATGTAGCAATAATTATATTGCAGAAATAACAATAACTCCCCCCAAACAATAAATAAGATGTCCTATGAATCTACAAAGGAGCCTTTCCTCGTACAGAAACATACATTAAGATGAATGCAATTTCTAATTACCAGATTTGCATTTAGATAAATTGCTCATAGATCACAGAGAGGGGAAAACATATTCAAGCCGGTTCAGTAATGATTAGTACTTAAAGAGCACCAAATAATATTGTAAAACATCCAAGGTTAAGGAAGAGCAGGAGGCAAAACATTACATTTACAGCATATTACCAGAGGGAGTTGCTCCCCAGGAGTCTGTGTTCCAATAGCCTCTTGACCTTTTGAGAGGTTCTCAAAAGGAGGTTCCTTCTCATTCCTGCTGTGTTTGACTCTACGGATATTACGCACCTTGTATTCTTTGATGACAAGGTCAAATCCACTCCTGCAGAGACTCAGGTGATTACATTTACTAGAATAGTCCTTAGAATTTGTTCGGCTTGATTTTGATACAGAGGATTGATGCAAACCACAAGACCATGTTGAACAATGACTGGAGAAACTCGAAATTTCATTGAATGCTTCAATGAAGCACACCGTATTGATCTTTCTCTCCCACCTTGTACCTTGTCTCTTATTGAGACACATTAGGAGGTAACTGGTGACCGAGACTACTGGCCTTTCCAGTTCCCCAAAGAACTCTTTCTTAGTCCTTGCCCCCATCATTGCTGCTGAGCCCCAGTCCTTGCTACCTTGCTTCTTCATGTCCCAAGTTATTGTCAGCAATAAAAAAATATTGTTTTGATACCCTCAACTTCCATGCGATTTATTTTGCTTCCAAAGAACCCCATTGTTTATTCAGTTCACAATTTTACGTGTGTGTGTGTGTGTGTGCGTGTGTGCGTGCGCACGTGCTTGGAACAGTAACTTGCTTGCAATAACCCAATGATCAGAAAAGCCGCATTAATAGAAGTGTTTCAGTTCCAAGAACCACCTTTTATTCTGAAGAATATATTGGCTTTTAAAGCAACATTTTTTGCAGAAGGGCCTCTTGACTTTTAAAGCCGGCAATTCGGAATCGACACGAATTACAGTCTTACCTTTTCTTTCCTCTTGCCAAGTACTCTGCAGATGGCACAATTGTATTCATTACAATCCCTCTCAGGTTTCATTCCCCGGTTTGTAGCCTCTCATTTATTCAACATTCTTGCATTTATTTCTTTGCAGTGCTGCACCTGTACTTTTAAACAGTATACATCTGTTCCACCCATAGCGACAAATAACGTAGGTGCACAAGAGAGATAAAAAAGTCCACAAAGTGTGGTTTAAAGACCTTCATACACTTGCCCCCTCACTGTGGTTTGTAAACAGCTCCAAGGCTATTCAAAGTATCAAAGCTGCATATGGAATTGGGCTGTTGCCTTGGGAAGAGGGGCACATCTGTGCCATTAGAAAAGCACCAGAACCATACAGTTTGACCATTTTAGCTGCTAGCTAGCTAGTGGGAAGGGACGCGGGTGGTACTGTGGGTTAAACCACAGAGCCTAGGACTTGCCAATCAGAAGGTCGGCGGTTTGAATCCCCAAGACGGGGTGAGCTCCCGTTGCTCGGTCCCTGCTCCTGCCCACCTAGCAGTTCGGCAGTGCAAGTAGATAAATAGGTACCGCTCCGGCGGGAAGGTAAACAGCGTTTCCGTGCGCTGCTTTGGTTCGCCAGAAGCAGCTCAGTCATGCTAGCCACATGACCCAGAAGCTGTATGCTGGCTCCCTCGGCCAATAAAGCGAGATGAGCGCCGCAACCCCAGAGTCGGTCACGACTGGACCTAACGGTCAGGGGTCCCTTTACCTTTACCTAGCTAGTGGGATGGAATCCTTGAGATTCCAAGTGTCTTCTGTGTGGATGAACAGTGCATAGTAAGAATGCATGTTGGCACGACCTCTTGACATTTGAATGATAATCTCAGGAGCCCTTTGGATTCTGAATGCTATTGTTAGGAGTACTTTGTGGTGATTAAAATGACTTTAGGGTGGCATCTGGTTGATAATTGTTGATCACACGTTGAGAATCTTGCATGAGGAATGGTGATTAATAAACAAATTTTATAAATCTGTAAGAAAGCCACTTCTGCCTTGAGGAGGAGGTGGGGTTGCAGACTTCACGGCCCCTCCATGTGCACAGGGGGTGGGAGGCCAGCCCTCGCATGACTAGGGGATTCCCAGCTGCATCACCCCCTAGCCGGCCAATCGGGTTGGTCCGGGGGTGTGGCCTGCCCCTTAAAGGCAGGACGCAGCCGGGGATCTCCCTTTGTCATCCAGCCAGCTACTCCAGTTTTAGCTGCTCCTGTTTTCTCTGGTTCGTCGATTCAAGACCTTTTATCAGTGAAGGATCTCGTCCGTGAATTTATAGACCCATAGGTGAACTTGTCCAAGCCTTATGGAGAACGGTTGAGGGAGTTGGGCATTTTTGGCCTGGATAAGAGGAGATATGATAGCCATGTGGAGGGTGGAGCAAGGCTGCTCCAGAGGGTAGGACTCGAACCAATGGCTTCAAGTGGCAAGAAAGGAGATTCTGACTAAACATCAGGAAGACCTTTCTGACATTAAAAGTGGTTTGACACCGGAACAGACTCCCTCAAAAAGCGGTGGACTCTCCATCATTGGAGGTTTTTTAAGCAGAGGTTGGGTGGCCATCTGTCAGGATACTTCAGCTGTCTGGGATATAGCTATTAATGATAAATGGACATGTGCCATTAAGGTAAGATGGGGAATATGCAGGAGAAATGATTTTGAGGAGATATGGAGGTTGTCTGCAGAATTTGTACTGTTAAAATGGAAAGGGGTCAAACCACCGCAAGAGGTGCTAAAGTTACAATGGAATGGTCTCGGGAGTGGGGTGCACGTTTTCATTCTTACTTATTTATGATTATTTGTTTGAAAAAAGAAAGAAAAGAAAAAAAGAAAAGTAGGAGAATTGTTTTCAAATATAAGTGGAGGTATACAAAAATAAACATTACTTTCTATCTTACAAAAAAAAAAGGATGCTTCAGCTGAGATTACTGCATAGCAGAGGGTTGGACTAGATGACCCTGGGATCCCCTTCCAACTCTACAATGCTATTACCATGTTTCCCCTCCTCCTAAATTTGAGGTACTCAACAGATTGCTGAAATGCTGCATTTGTGGTCAATAGTATTGACCATTCTCCTCACAGCTTTTTGGGGTTGTTTATGCTATAACACACGTTCCAGCATAAAACTGGTAGTATGGTCACTATTATTCCACGGTATGCATTTAATTAATGATGGAGTGAATCATAGGCACTCCATAGGGCAGGTGTTCCTATTATGTGTGCTGGCGCATTCAAGAAAGGGGCTGCGTATTCCTTTCTGGTGCTTACATTGGTGTGTGGATGTTACAAGCTTTTTACAGTAAAAAAGCCTTTTAAACATTATGCCTGTCACACGGACCACATATGTGCATAATGGCAGCCTCATTATGCAGTCAAATGTTTAAAGTGGCCCTCAACTTTAGACCATTCCAATCTCCATTTATTTTTCGATTGCCTTTTTCCAAAAATGCTCAGAGTACCGTAAGCGCGATGCCCACATGCACTCTGCTGCTCGGTGGGCATAAAAAACAAATGTGCAGAAAGCTGATAATCTGAAATGGCTTCCCACACAATTCCAACAATTTCCCCCAATCCATTGCAATTCCCTCCTTTTTCTCCAGGTTGTGATTGCATGCTGGGAAAAATGATTTTAAAAAGGCCACTGGCAGTAATGGCTTGCCAGGCGGGAGCAAACCCCAGGTCAGTTTTGGTTCCCAATTGCTTACTGCACCGCAGAGTGCTTGTGTGAATGGGCATCCCAAGTCACTTTTAGTTTAAAGGTCTGTAGGTTGGGGCTGTGTATGGAGATAAAATGGATGGAGTTCCCCCTCCCGCCTGTCTACAAAAGTAGGTCTATTATTGCTCCCACAGCAAATGAAGAAATGCACTTCCCCCTTAAGAAAACAGAAATGCTTCAGTTACGTGCTCAATGATCACAACAGGTTTGATAATACAGAGCAAGCCTTCTGAGAATGTACACAATCTAGTGGCAGAATCAATTTATCAGCAAGATGTTATATTTTCGGGGAAAGGAAGAAGCCACATAACAAAAGCAGCTCGAGTTGGTTGAAAAGAAAGCCTTTAATTAACACAATGCATTGCAATTAAATTTAGAAATTAACTTCCAAACAGCTTAAAGTGCAAACTCTTAAGATGCCCTAAACATTCTGCTCCCTTTGAAGTGAGGGGATTAGTCCTATTCAACTCCTTTAATTTATATCTATATGTTTATACTGGAGGTGAAGTTGTGCAGTATCGTTGCTGTCCATTGTGGCACGAATTGGAAAACGTTTCTTTACCCAAATATAATTCTTGGGTTGCACTGAATACACTCCAACCTGCTGATGTGGGCTATAACTTAGGAAAAGAGCTAGGGATAGGACGGGTAACACTGCAAGGAAGTATGAACATTGTCAGGATTTTATGCAATGCAAAGGAGCAATGATTATTTTGAAGGATAGCCTTTCAAGCGATGTCTCTTTGGAAACATCTTTCCATCTGAAAAGCAGTACGTAGTTCAGGCACCAAGTATAACTTTAAAGGCGTAGCCATTTAAATCCAGCGCCGAACAGCTTCAAGGGCCGCTCCAAAGGTCCGGAGTGCAGGATGCGTTCCTTTATATGCCATCAGGAGGGAACCCGCCTCTGCAACAAAGCCTGCTCCTTGCAGCTGCTTCACCATTTCTTCTATATCCCAGCGTCCTTCCTCTTGCTTGGCCAGCAAGTGATTAATCAGGTGAGGATAAAGGACAGTGGAGATGCAGTCTGCGACCAAGTTCTCATCCAGGAGCAAGGAAAGCAGTTCGGAGTCACAGCTGGAAGCACCAGCCTATATGGGAGGGCAAAAGAACACAACACAAAGCTAATCTTATCAAAATGGACCAGTACAATTCTCCAGAACTTCATCGGGCGAATATGCAGTTGGCGTTCATGCATATTTACCAGTCAGCTCACCCCGAAATACAATTTTCTGCCCTTGTACAAGGGTTGGGACCCTTAAGATCAATCCCACAAGCTGTTGTGTTTGCAAGAGTGGCTCATGAGGTTGCGACCCTCAAGCTACCGCTGACTTCCAGATTAGTTGGTGGCAAAACTGGCTTCCAGCAGACTAAGCTAGTTTGAGTGCCAGTACAGCAAGCTTAAGTGATTTGTGAACAGCAGGCCCTGTCCCTACAATTTATCCAAAACCTATTAGGTAAGGTGAATTAACACTAAAGCTGGCCTCATGCTGATATGTGCATATCTGTATATCTTATTTAAAGGTTAGCTGATTTAGCAGGGTGCTTTCACAGAATGCCACACTTGTTTTAAACAGAACAAAGCACACTTTCAACTTCCAGGTAAAAACGAATGAGGAAGCTATTAGAAGATGCACATAAAAAGCCAATCCACCCTCTAAGATGCTGCATAAAACCTCACTCATCCACAAGTGCAACTCCAGCAGATTAAACACTAATTATCCAACTATGTTTAGAAAGAACGAATGCCTCTTTGTCTGGCATATGTTTTAAAAAGATATATAAACATATATTGTTGCTACTCAGTGTGTGGCCACTTTCTGTATTCTGATGACTGCCACAGCAGGAAGAATTATTCAGGTGGCAGCAGCCGAAATGTCCTGTGGTCCCCCACAGTTGCCAGAAATGCTTCGATGGTCCACGATGACTCCGCAGTGAAAATTATTTAGAATTACAGCTTGTCTTATTTCAATGGTTCAGTGTATAACACAGAGTGGGCTCCAGCCCAGCAGCCGGATGCCTGAGCAACACTTGCTCAGCAGGGAGGGCAGCCTCTGAATGGGAGGGAGATATTGCCAGTCTCCCCCTTGAGCTACTGCAAAATGGCCTGAATCCCAGCCTTCAAACCACAGTCATCACCAAATCAGATGGACCTCAAGGGCTGTCCTATGGAAGAGGGAACAAGCTTGTTTTCTCCTGCTCTGGAGGGTAGGACTCTAACCAATGGCCTCAAGTTACGAGAAAGGAGATTCCGACTAAACATCAGGAAGAACTTTCTGACAGTTTGACAGTGGAATGGTCTCCCTCGGGAAGTTGTGGAGTCTCCTTCCTGGGAGGTTTTTAGAAGAAGTTGGATGGTCATCTCTCATGGATGCTTCAGCTGAGATTCTTGCAGTTCAGGGGTTGGACTAGATGACCCTGGGATCACTTCCAACTCTACAATTCTATGATTCTACAAGTAAGTAAGGTTCATTATGAATACTTTGTACAAAAGAAACAGGCTAATTCCACTTTAAGTACAGCATAGTAGCTGCATAGCTGCACAGGTGGCACTGTGGTCTGAACCACTGAACCTCTTGGACTTGTCCGATCAGAAGATTAGTGGTTTGAATCCCTGCGATGGGGTGAGCTCCCGTTGCTCTGTCCCAGCTCCTGTCAACCTAGCAGTTCAAAAGCATACCAGTGCAAGCAGATAAATAGGTACCGCCATGGTGGGGAGGCAAATGGTGTTTCTGTGTGCTCTGGCACTTGTCACGGTCCTCCATGCACCAGAAGTGGTTTAGTCATGCTGGCCACATGACCCAGAAAGCTGTCTGTGGACAAAAGCTGGCTCCCTCGGCCTGAAGCGAGATGAGCACTGTACCCCATAGTGGCCTTTCACTGGACTTAGCCGTCCAGGGGTCATTTACCTTTTATTTAGCTTTTTAGTAGCTGCATAATGCCTACTGGTGCCTGCAAAGTTATTCATTGGCGCCCCCAGGAAGGGCCCCACACTCTGAGCTTTCATTTTGGTAAAGTCACATCAAACCAAATCTCATTTTGTCCTCTTATTTGTTTTTTTCAGACTGAATGCCAAGGTTATTCTTTTGCTTCACTAACTTTTCATCCACTGAAAATCTGAAAGCTACATGATAGTAGAGGGGACAGCGTTTCCCAGGTTTGCGAACTGTGCCCACAAATGCTAACAGCACAAACCTAACTATGTCTACTCAGAAGGAAGCCCTGTTGAATGCAGTGATGCTTACTCCTGAGTAAGTGGAGTTAGGAGTGCATTCTGATCCCTGAATCCTGAATTTTAAAAATGAATAAATACAGACACTCCGAGAGAAGAGGTGCCAACGTATTTGCTTATTTGAAGGAATGATCCCAACAAACCCCTAATATCGCATGGAATTATAGTTTTGTTTCAGGAAGGCGAAGAAAAGCAGATGAATGCCAATGTACTGGAATCCTGGATTCATGTGCTGTCTGGGCTCTGATGTTTGATAATTCTGAAGCCTGCACTAAAGACAGGTGGAGAAAACCAGAGGAGTTCTCAATTAAACATGCAGGCAAGAGGAGTGTCTGGCCGATTCACTATTGGTTTTTGCCCATTTCTCTCCCCAGTGGATAATTTCTGCTTATCCATCTCTCAACTCCTTGGGGAAGATTAACTGCCAAGGAGAGAGCTAAACAATAACAGACCAGCCAGAAGCTCCTCTTTCTCTCTCTGTGACTGCAGTCCTCTCCAGCTTCCTCTGCTTTTTGTCAGTAGGGGAGCCTAAAAAATTCTCAGCAGGCAAGAGGCGGGCTGCTCTTGTCTGGCAAATGTAATGTGCAACCTGCCTCTTAGTTGATGCAGCTACCAAAGGAAAACAAGCAAATAGCCCTTTAAGACAAGGGAAAAGAAGCTGATCTGGCTGGAGGGCTGCAGCTGGAAAAGAGGGACCTAAGGACCCTTAGTGTCTTGCTTGGCACCTGTCAAATTGGGCACCTTTTTCTGTCATCACAGAGCAATGAAAAAAGGTGTCCAATTAGAAACTAACATTGGATTCTACCAGTGGCTGAGAATGACGAATTGGGAGCAGACCTGTAGTGTGCTCATAATGCTTCCTTTACCATTTGGCCCTGCAGGTTTACCAGTCCCATGCCTGATGTCGTATGACACCAGCTGATCAGCAGGTGGGTGTGGCTTGAGTCAAACCATGCTGCAGGTCAACCAGGGAAGAAATGCCCAGTTAAGCCCAAGAGCTAGAGGTTCCCCATTGCTGCAGAGGTAGGGAAGGCACGCTGAACAGAAATGCAAAATAAGGGCCAAATATGCAAAGGTATTTTGCCAACCTAGCAGTTCAAAAGCACGTCAAAGTGCAAGTAGATAAATAGGTACCACTCCGGCGGGAAGGTAAACAGCATTTCCGTGCGCTGCTCTGGTTCGCCAGAAGCGGCTTAGTCATGCTGGCCACATGACCCAGAAAAACTGTCTGCGGGCAAACGTTGGCTCCCTCGGCCAGTAAAGCGAGATGAGCGCCGCAACCCCAGAGTCGGTCACGACTGGACTTAACTGTTGGGGTCCTTTACCTTTTTATGCAAAGGTATTAGAACATTATGAGTCACATGGTATTTCCCCCACTTCTTTTCAGCTTCTTTTCAAGGTGTCTTGAGGGCCAATCTTTTAATACTTAACTTTTAAGATTATTAATAGGAAAGCCGCCACTCACCTTAAGTTTGATTTTATAGACTTACACAATGCAAACGCTAAGGACTATAACAAGCTAAACAACAACAAAATCCCATTAAATGCTGAAAGCACACGATTGTGCCAGGGATCTGCAGTTTCAGGTGGCCTTGACCCAAGAGCACTACACATATGTTGTGCCCACCGCAACACCACGCGAGGTATGTTTCTGCACAGCAGGAAGGAAATGTTTTGGGCTATAATTGATGCTCATTTATTTAGCCAGGTGAATGCGAAAAACTCACACAGAGCTAAATCTGTTTCCGAAGCAGCGAAAAGGCGAGGCTTAAGGACAAAGGCATTATTGAAAAACTGAAAAGCTTCCCAAAGAAAGAACTGGGCTAAAGCTGTTTGCTCCGAAACCACTGCCCATGCAGGAGAAAAAGAATTAAGTTGGAGAACTATGTAATTGTTATTTAGCTTATTAACATAGGATCAGTATAAGAAATCCGCAGCTAAAGCTCATTTTCATTTTCCAAATGTTCTCCTTTAGTGTTTTATATTTATAAATTTGATTGGAAAACAAGCCAACTGTGTCAAACGTAACCTTCAATACTCTGGCAATGAATATAAAATACTATGAGAAGTGGCCCATTGCCAGCAACGATTTTTTGTTTTGTTTTTTTGTTAGCTTGAGATGAAAAAGGGTGTTTAAAAGTTTTGTTTTTCTTTCAGATCTTTTGTGTAGAAACAGCGCTCTGCAGAAGCTACAAAAGATGGATGGAAGTAAGAGATAATGCTTAATAAAGACATAGGGCATGATCCAGCCTCCATTCACATCATCCCTCACCTCTCCTGTGTGCAATAGGCTCTGTGCACAGGGGTCTTCTGTTGCCAACCCTTCTGTGAGCAGAAAGCTCACACCCATCTCCACCCCCATCATTCAGCCTGGACACTGAGGTCCAGCTCTGAGGGCCTTCTGGCAGTTCCCTCACTGCAAGAAGGGAAGCAGGCAGAGGGCCTTCTTGGTGGTGGCGCCTGCCTTGTGGTACGCCCTCCCATCAGATGTCAAGGAAATAAACAACTAGCTGACTTTTAGAAGACATCTGAAGGCAGCCCTGTTTAGGGAAGTTTTTAATGTTTGATCGTATTTTTAATATTCTATTGGAAGCCACCCAGAGTGGCTGGGGAAACCCAACCAGATGGGTGGGGAATGAATGAATGAATGAATGAATAAAATAATAATTATTATATCTCACAAGGTAAAGTTCAAGGTTCTCATTTTATTTGGGTCCAGGATACCATAAGGCATGTCTGATCCTTATATCCCTGCCCAATCTGTTAGCTCACTGGGGGAGTCCCTGTTAGGGGTCCCCCACAGCACAGAAGCATTGCTGGTAACTACCGGAAGCTGAGCATTTAGTATTGTGGGCCTGATTCTGTGAAACTCGCTCCCATTTGAGATTGGCTAGGCCTCCTCCCTATTAAACTGCAGGTGCTTGACGAGATTTCTATTACAGCAAGTATTTTAGGTAAGTTGTATCATGATGTCTATTGACTGAACACTTCTATCTGTGGTTCTTGTTTGCTTTAAACATATTATTTTGATTGACGGATTGTTTTATTAATTGTACTGTAAACTGCCTAGCACCATCTATGGTGAAAATGATCTCATTTCCTATGAATATTAGAAATTGATAAATATTATTATTAGTAGTAGTAGTAGTATTGGGACAAAATGTGAAAAGTAATACTTGTCTGAAGGGTTAAATATGTAATTTGGAAGCCACACAGCATTACTCAAAGAAATATTATCAGTCTTAAAACTTTTCCCGCTCACACATCAAAGTTCAAAAAACAAAATAAAAATGCAAAACCAGTACGTCTTTTCCTAGAGACAAACAATTCTTAAAAGCAAACATTAGATCCCAGTACCACAAACCACTTAAACAGGCAACACTAGAGTTATTTCAATTATTCATTTGCAATATTCATTGTTGAAGAAGGCCTACTTATTTCTGATGAGGGGGAAAAGATGAAATTGGCAGTTTGCAGAAGTTTAGGCAACAACACAAGGATTCTGCAATTTCAGACAAGCCTGGGAAAGGAGCTGGTCCTTTTATTGCAGGCAAAAGCTGTCGAATCCCCAGCATCAGCACTTTCCAGCATCATCCTTTTAAATGTAAACATCCATAAAGCTGTCAGCATCATGCAACGAATGGCTAAATAATACATTGGATCAGCAAGCGAGCACTGCATTTCCTCTCCCATAGCCGTGTTTGTAAGATGTGCTAGCTCTGTGTCGGGGAAATCAATAGGCTCTGATTTGCCTTTCCAGATGCTACTTACGATTCTCCTGTTTAATGTAAATAGGGGTTGAGTTTGCGAAAGAAAACCACAAAACCACAAAAACAACCAAACGCTTAAATTGGCATAGGGAACGCTCCCACTTTCTTGCAGAGAGGGTTCAGCTCACCTTTCCTAACGGCTGAGCTAGCATCAATTCTCTTCCTTCGCCAAGGCTGTTTAGGGCAGGGAATCTGGTAAGATCTCAGCCTCGCAAGGTGGCGCAGGGCCCTGGACCACTTTGGGAGGCTTCGCAAAGTAGCTCAGGGATGGTGTTGCTCTATCGGCATTGGTGGTGAGATGGCGTGTAGTAGGCTCTGTTCGCCCTCCAGGGCCCCCACCCCCACCCCCAGCATGCACAGCTGTGCATCCTGGGCACCATGTAAACATACTACACCGCAGCCCTCAAGATTTGATGGATGATGACCTGTGCCACAAACTAGATATAATGGGCACTCGTACTGGAGTGCTCTGTAGACTGTTATCTGTGATCTTATATAGACTAGCCTTTTGCACCCTTTCACTCTTGTCTGATATTCCTAACCCTTCTTTTAGGCTTTCTTAGCTTCTTTTGGATTCTTATGGACGACATATATATATATATATATATATATATATATATATATATATGATATTTTGTTATCTCAGAATTTTCATTTCAGACAGCAGTAGCATTAACATTTGCATTAGCCAAATACTTCTGCCACATCCACAGGGAACAACTACAGACAAAACCGCTATATATACTTCAAGATATTCATGTTTATAGAGCGTTAATGGCTTACGCATAAAACAACCAAGCAACCGAAGCATGAAGCAGCCACGAAGGTCTTTTGTTATTTTGCTATATAACTGGTTGGGCAGATAACATAAAATAATAATGATGATGATGACGGTGATGATGATAAAAGATTGTTAGTTTTAATCACCTTGAGCACATAAAGAGAGCGGCCTAACCCTATGGTTCTGCAGATCGCAGACACAAAAGCTTTCGAAAGTCATAGTAACGGTAACAGTCTCAAGGGGCCTGGTTTCCTGCATGAAGATAAAAGAGCTAATTTATTACCTGAAACGAGGAAGGATGGTTAATTCAGCTGTTCATACCTTAGCAATAGCCGTTATCTGCTCCAGTGCCACAGAGTGAAGATCTTGATCTCTGCTTTCCAGAAGCAGCTTCAGGGACGGCAGCAGAAGGGACTGGTCGAGGAGCAGCAAACAGAGATCTTTTATGCACTGAAAAAAGCAAAGGAAATCTTGCGTAGTCAGGCATCAGAAGGAATGGGAACAAAGGGACGCAACTCGAACTCGAGTTCAAGGCAACCTTGCGTCAAGTGTAAAATGAAAGTCAAACATTTTAAAACAAACTTGGGGGTGGGGGGTGGGGGAAGAAAGGAGGAAACTCTCCAGTGGAAATTAAGCCTGAGACGTTTAAAGAATAAATCGAGTAAAAGAGATTGCCTGCTGCACTGTAGATAAAAGGCAACCTGGGGATTCCTATTATGTGATCTGCACAGAGAAGAATCAAATCACTTACATCGCCTGTGCACATCAAGAGAGGAGGCAGCCAGACATTAAAGAGAGTTTCATAGTTTGACTAAGAGCTGCTTCTTCTTGACTTGAGAGCACGTATATGCTACAGTCCAGGACTGGGGAACTTTTGGCCTTCCAGATGTTACTGAACTACAGCTCTCGTTTGCCCTAACAAGCATGGCCAATAGCTAAGGATGGTGGGAGTTGTAGTTCAGAAACATCTGGAGAGCCAAAATTCCCCCACATCTTCCACAGCTAGTGGCTGGCCATTCTTTCGCCGCCACGTCCTCCTCCTGTTGGGAAATGAAGAACGCAGCAGCCTGAGATGTGAGGAGATTGTGCTGTTTCTATGTCAGGTAACTGGTTGCAGCATCCTTGCTTCCTCCCTTGCCCTGTCCCTCCCACTGAACGCCTCTTCCCTTTCTGCTGGGAAAGAAAAGACCCTGTGGTTTTGAGCCTCAGCAGCTCCTCCTCTGGACACCTTGCGCTGCTTTGTCCCCCCAACAAGCCAAGGGATGGCCACTGGGGCTGTAACATATGCCAAAGTTTAATTCTTCGTTATGCTGTTGCAAAATGTCCTTTTATGGTGTTGTAAAGCTCTTCAGCTGTGGGTTAAACCACAGAGCCTAGGACTTGCCGATCAGAAGGTCGGTGGTTTGAATCCCCGCGACGGGGTGAGCTCCTGTTGCTCGGTCCCTGCTCCTGCCAACCTAGCAGTTCGAAAGCATGTCAAAGTACAAGTAGATAAATAGGTGCCACTCCGGCGGGAAGGTAAACGGCGTTTCCGTGCTCAGCTCTGGTTTGCCAGAAGCGGCTTAGTCATGCTGGCCACATGACCCGGAAGCTGTACACCGGCTCCCTCGGCCAATAAAGCGAGATGAGCGCCGCAACTCCAGAGTTGGCCACGACTGGACCTAATGGTCAGGGGTCCCTTTACCTTTACCAAAGCTCTTTAGTGTACACCTGTCATCTCACCTCTGCAACCACAGGCAGGAATGCTAATGTATCTGAGAAAAAATTGCAAAACCACTAGGATTCAACCACGATTTACTGGGACATCCAAACGCAAGCTTACGTAAAAAAAACTTTTTAGAAGCCCCATCTTGGCAATGAGGTCAGTTCTGGGCCCACTTGCAGGTGGACAAGTCAAGAACGAGCTTAGGACCCTCGTACCTATGGGACCGCCTCTCCTGGTATGTCTCACGGAGGACCTTATGGTCTTCAAACAATAACATCTTGGAGGTCCCAGGCCACAGAGAGGTTAGGCTGGCCTCAACCAGAGCCAGCGCTTTTTGGGCTGTGGCTCCAATCTGGTGGAACGCTCTGTCACAAGAGACTAGGGCCCTGTGGGACTTGACATCTTTCCGCAGGGCCTGCAAGACAGAGCTGTTCCACCAGGCCTTTGGCCAAGGCACAGCCTGACCCCCTCCTTTGGAAATCCTCACAGAACTGTAGCCCAATGGTTGCCATTAATCTGATTTGAACTGATTTTGTAATGAAATGATTTTAGAATGTTGTATCATTTTACTGTTTTTAGCCGCTCTGAGCCCGGCTTCAGCTGGGGAGGGCGGGATATAAATTAATAATAATAATAATTATTGAACCAGAGCTGAGCAGCCCTACTTCTATCTACTACCAATACCTATTCACATTTAAATGGAAATGGACAGGAAGGCCAGAAACTAGACAGCATCTAAATACTTATTTCCTTGTGGAGTGAGACTGGAATAAAAACAAGAAGTTGTCAGAAGCCAATACTGCTGTGTGACAGAGATCTGTTCTTTAGAACTTCCTGCACCCTCACTATACTGGCCTGGTTCACATGCCAGGCTAAGTTGTTGAGTTTATTTGATTTAATATTTGTATTTGTGTTCAGAATGCAAATGTGAAAATGTTGAGCTCAAAGCGGCCCAAAAGAGCATTGAAAAACAATAACCATTGCAATCGCTATTAATTTAAAACCTGATAGCATATAAAGCAAAGAGTGAATTAAATCCAAACAATTAATGCAATTCAATAAAGCCATAGTAACTCAATGGTATTGCCGGAATACTTCCTAATCACATGGAGCAAGAAAAATATGGATTTAGCTGTTGGTTATCCAATGTACTGGGATCCACATTCACTATACATGAATTATAGACACTTACACGGAACTATACATTTAAAAATCATTTGGGGTGGCTGGGCAAGGTTGCTGAGTCACTGGTGGCTTCAGGCTTCAGGCCTAGATTCAAACATGTGCGCTTCTGTAAAGCCTCTCACAACCACTTTGCTCCTGGCTCTTTTCAGTCCTGTGTTGCTATATCTCATGGTTAATCTCTCTCTCCTTGTTAAGCACAAGTCCAGGTCTTGACAATACACTAACTTAGACCTTGGCTTAGCATAACATGGTGTGTGTGGGGGGGGGGGGGGTGGAAATAGAAAAAAAAATAGGAAGAAGCAAAGTGGTTGGGACTCCTTTTCTGGGATCCCATACATTTGTGTCATCCTGGTAAGCCATAGTTAGTATTCCTGTGTTGTGTGAACAAGGCTATTGTTTTAGACACTTGCAGAAAGCTTTATTTTTATTTCAGCAAGTTTACCTACTTACGCATACTTGCTTTTAAAGTTCTGCTGCTTTTACCTGTGCTTTTACTGATAATTATCTATGGACACATCTTATGATGAAGTGGTTTCTACATTTTTCTAGATAAAATAATAAAAAGGAAGTATTCATAATGCCGACTGTGTGCTTGGCTGGCTCCCGAAATGGGCAGTAGCTAAATCATGCAAATTTAGGATAATCACATTTCTTGGGTTAGTCTATATCACAGTTTAAGAGCAGCCCAAACAATCTTAGCGGCTCAACTATGAGTAAGCAGGAGGGGACTGTGCTCCAGGAAGGATGCTCCCGTGTTTGGCTCCCTGTCTGTTAGCCACTGCTAAATGGGACACAGTGTTATGCCTCCACCAGTCCATGTCACCACTGTTTTAGATGCATCGCTGAAACTGCTCTGAGTGTATTTCTTGTAGCTCTTTGCTACTGTGCTTTAGTTACCTATCCCACCCCCCATGCTGGCCAGGCTCTAGGAACTAGAATCTTCGGGGTTCTTTTGAAAGAAATTTTATTGTTCTGTCAAGCCTCTTATGATGATGCTTCCTCACTTAAGGTTTTGATGGGTTTGCAGATATAAAATGTTACTGACGCTATAAAACTGCTGCTTCACCCAGGCTTTGCATTCTAACAGCCATCAGCATTTATTTTTGCAAACATTGTGCCCATGGCAATAAATTGGACTTCCAAGAAATTGCAGTTCCAAGACATGCATTGTGTGAAAATACAGATAACGCTCAGTGTTAGAGAAATACAATATTCACTGTTTCGTCCTGTGCTCTGTAACGCTTTTGTTGTTGCTTTTCACCAAAAATGAAGTGGAAAAGATGCAACTTTGAAAAGACTAGAAAACTAAATTAAATGACTTTAAATTTAACTAGTACTTTCAGTCACCCTATTCACTTGTTGTTCCAGTGCAGGTGTTCACCTGAGAGTACAGCTGGTGAATGAAAGATTTAGACCATTCACTTGATAAAGAAGCACCAAAACACTCATGGGACACAAACAGCCAAATCCCAAAATGTTGCAGCTCTGTTTTGCCTTCCCCACCTATGTTTGGCATAGGCTTGCTTAACTTGAAAATGGGTTGCTGAATACCTTCAACATCACAGTAGGAGACGCCATGAACAACTCTTCCTTCTAACTGTAAACTCAAAATCCTTGTGCTGGGGGAAATAAGAGTCAAAACGGGGCCACCAAGGAACAAGAGGGAGGTATTAGCAAGCAGAAGCGGTACAAAAAGAAAATCTTAGAAAGAAAACCCAAACAACGAAAAACCTCAATAAAGGAGGGACCTCGCTCTCTCAAACGGCCCATTGAGGGTTGAGTAGGCTCAGTAGTCACCAGGAACTATGTGATACTGATTGTCAGTTGGGGTGGGGGAAACAATGGGAAGAAAATTTAACTTATACTTTCCCAAAAGGATGTATGGCTGGCTGGCGCGCACCCTGAAGGAGCTCCATCTGTTAGTGAGTGGGTTGTGTATGAGGAGCAAAGCCCAGTGAAAACGAATGGGTGTTAGAAAGCAAAAATGCCTGATGAACGGAGGAAATAGTGCTTTGCCTGCATGGAAGGAGTTTGCAGTTAAGGCAAACTTATTTCAGTACAGTGGTACCTCGGGTTACATACGCTTCAGGTTACATATGCTTCAGGTTACAGACTCTGCTAACCCAGAAATAGTACCTCGGGTTAAGAACTTTGCTTCAGGATGAGAACAGAAATCGTGCTCTGGCGGCAGTGGGAGGCCCCATTAGCTAAAGTGGTGCTTCAGGTTAAGAACACTTTCAGGTTAAGAACGGACCTCTGGAACGAATTAAGTACTTAACCAGAGGTACTACTGTACTTGCTTACAAATACATTCCTATGCCGATGAAGAAAAGAGCCCTGCTGGATCAGGTGCACTCCCCACATTGGCCAATCAGATGCCTCTGTGATGTTCGCAAGCAGAACGTTGACAGCAAACACAGCCACCGATGAATTTGCTACACATGCAAACAGGCTCATCTCTTGCTAGGATTCTTTAAGAAAACAAACTCACCTCTGTGGAGAGCGCATGCTTTGTCTCATATAAAGAGCGGCAGATTTTCAAAATTTCATTCCCTGCATTCTCTTTCTGGTCCTGCGGGCTTGTTGTAAGCATCACGGTTCCCAGTTTTACCCAAGGGTTATTACTAGGGCATGCTCTAAAATGTGAGAAAAAAGACGTTTCTTGAAAGCAAACTGATCAAGCAAGCAAACATGTACGTACCACAGCCATCTGCTTAGCAATATAAACCGAAGAGCACAATTTGACAATGTATAACAGATCCAAAAGAAAAAGAATCAAGATCTTTGCAAAGTGGAAAGAATCCTTGCTTTGCAGCCATCAATAATACAGAGGTGGGGCCAGTTGCCATGAGGGGAAGTCTCTCCTTCCAATCTAGGAAGGCAAACACCCAAATGGAAGAGAAATATATCTGTTTGGCCCCATAGGGTATCACCATATTTATGCATCTCTCTCCCTCTTTCTCTCTAGAGCATCTGCTTTACATGCAAAATGTCCCAGGTTCGACCCCTGACATCTCTAGCAAGGGCTGGAAACGATCCCTCTCTGGAACCCTGGAGAGCTGCTGCCAGGTAGTGTAGTTTAATCACAGAATCGTAGAGTTGGAAGGGACCCTGAGGATCATCTAGTCCAACCCCTGCAATTCAGGAATATGCAGCTGTCCCTTACGGGAATCAAACCTGCAACCTAAGCACCGCGCCTTAACCAACTGAGCTATCCACTGGCTCAGCAGAATGCAGCTTCCGGTGTCCCTCTGAAGGCTTAATCAAAAGTTCTGCGAGATCAGAATGAATAGAAATTACTGCTCTATTTTTCCAGCTAAAAGCAAAGTTTATAAACCGAGAACAAAGACTATGAATGAATGTGCGCACGCACAGGAAGAGGAAGATTTTTATATGCCACATAAAAAGCGGTGGCATTCGTAGAGGCAGATCGCTGCATTATGAAGACTGAATCACACACATCTGCTTTCCTTACAATGGTATGATGTGCTGGCTTTGTGTCTACCGAGCCACATACAGGTGAAATGGGTCCATGTGGGATCACAATATGAAAAGTGAACAACATAGAATTTTGTCTGGAATGGAAGGAACGACTAAGGAGGTACAGAGTTCTCCATCTCCAGCATCGAATCCATCAGCATCCATAAGCAATTTTTCCACAGGCAAATTACTGGTGAATGCACTCAACATAAAATGATTACTGAAGAGGAACACTTAAGTCCTCACAGAGATAAAACAACAGCTTTCCAGATTAGTTAGCTCTGAGTAAGGCACTTAGCACAGTGGTGTTGTACTATCTCAGATGCCAACTGCTGCAGGAATTAGTTTCTTGGGCCATTTTAGAACCGTAATACATACTATTGTTTTAAAAAAGAGGATTAATATTTAACTCATGGAAATGTGTGTGTGCCTGAATAGCTCAGTTCGTTAGAGCACAGTGCTGATAATGCCAAGGTTGCAGGTTTGATTCCCATATGGGACAACTGCATATTCCTGCATTGCAGGGGGTTGGACTAGACTCAGTGGTGGCAAACCTATGGCATGCGTGCCAGAGTGGGCACACAGAGCCCTCTCTCTGGGCACGTGCGCCATCGCCCCATCAGTGCCGTTTCTGGATGACCCACCGGACTCCTTCCAATACCACGACTCGCGGCCTGCTGACCCGGAGACCAGCATTCTCCTACTCGCAAGTAAAGCCTGGCAGCTGCATGCTGAGAAAGGCGGGCCTGTTGGTGACCAGACAGGAGCCTCTTCCCCACCCACCCCTGCAAGAGGGCGGTAGGCTTGTCTTCACCGCGACCCGGCCTACAAGGCAAGTGACGTCCATAACTCCTCCTCCTGCCCAGCTCATGCTTCTGACCTCCCCCTCTGAGGCGAGTTTCGCAAGAAGGGAGCCCGGGACTCCATGGGGTTGGGCGACAGGGAAAGTTGGGAGACGAAGCGGCACCACGTTCCTTGGGGCCATGTCGGGGCCTGCAGCTGCCGCCGCCTCTGCTGTGCCAGGACGGGCCTAGACAGGGATCCGCTCCGGTTTGCGCCTTCCCAGCTGCAGGTCACCCTTGTCAGACCTTGGAAGGTTGGCGGTAGGGCCTGCAAGCCGGAACCTGGGGTGGGATAAACCGAAAGCGAAGGGCTGGCTAGCACCTGGGAAGACCTGGGTTCAGGTCATGAAGCTTACCTGGGTGACCACTGCCTCTCAGCCTCACCTACCTCACAGGCTTCTTGTGGGGACTAAGGTAAAGGTAAAGGTACCCCTGACCATTAGGTCCAGTCGTGGCCGACTCTGGGGTTGCGGCACTCATCTCGCTTTATTGGCCGAGGGAGCCGGCGTATAGCTTCCGGGTCATGTGGCCAGCATGACTAAGCCGCTTCTGGCGAACCACAGCAGCACACGGAAACGGCGTTTACCTTCCCACCAGAGTGGTGCCTGTTTATCTACTTGTACTTTGATGTGCTTTCGAACTGCTAGGTTGGCAGGAGCAGGGACTGAGCAACGGGAGCTCACCCCGTCACGGGGATTCGAACCGCCAACCTAATAAACAACTGCTCCTTTTCCCTTATGGGTTACCCAAGAGCCCGTATCATTATTATCCCATATTTAATTGCCTGGTTGGCACTTTGCAGTAAATTGGTGGGTTTTGGGTTGCAGTTTGGGCACTTGGTCTCCAAAAGGTTTGCCACCACTGAACTAGATGATCCTCAGGATCCCTTCCAACTCTACAATTCTAAGGTTCTGTGAGCAAATACTTACACATTTGCACTTTTCATAGGTGGCCAGGCTTGCAGGAGCATGACTAAATGCTGGAATTCTCCATGATCCTTACTAGATCCCAAAAGTTTGAGGAAAAGGCTGTACCTCTTTTCTTCATTTTCAATATCAGTTATTTCCACCTAAGGAATTGAGAGAATGAAGCACGTTAAGTGTAGGGTTTGTTGGGGTTCAGATTAATGAGCCGACTATTTTCAGCAATAAATATGATAATATTCCTATATGGCACTGAAGTCACATTTGAAACAATACAGAAGCAGTCAACGGGATTTTCCTAGGAAACATTTTATTCAGTCTCATCTGCAATTATGTATGCTGAACACACAGAAAGACAGAGATAATATGAAATTACTAGGAGTTATGGTCTCCAAACAACATTAAACCCGTGCAAGCAAATTAATGGAATAGTACAAATGATTCCCCCACCTCCTTGAATTCCCTAGACAAACAAAATTTATTATACTTTACCAATGCAGATTACTGTATATGAAATGAAACATTTGTACTGTAACATTATATCTTAAAAGATCTTATGCTTTGATACTGAAGTACCATCTATCAGAATCAGAAGAATCTTTACTTGCATCAGCCACTAGCCATAGCAATAAAATAAAATAAAATGTACTGAAGACAGAGGTAAAAACTTAACTGTAGAAAATACATTTTGGGGGTTTATGTCAATAATCAAATGGACAACAAAACATTGGTGAAACAACTGAGAATCAAGCCGTTTGCCCACTAGCTGTTTCTCCAAAATGTGTAGTTAAAAAGAGGGCTACCAGAGGAATTTTTAAATGTATAGATGCAGAGCTGCAAACTCAATCCCCCTTGGAATATGATACGGTGAGGGACAATCCAGAAAACTACAAATTCCTGGCTGAGCTATTGGAAATTAGCTCTAAATGAAATAGATAGTCCTCTCCCGAGAATCAAAAAGTATACTAACACCGTTGAATGGGTTCCCACTGATAAGAGGAATGGAAGCATTTTTTTAAAAGAAGAAATTTGGTACCTGGACAAAGTGGAAGCGACAAGTACAGAACCTTAAAGGAATTGGGGCTAAAACTGATGTCAACGAACATAGCAGGCTGGCGTTCAAAGCAGAATAATAAACAGCTGATGAACTGTTTTGAGCAATTTGATATTATTCTGCTACAAGAAACATTGCAGAATAACTCTATAGTCCATCTATATAGAAACCCCCAAAAAGTCAAGTTGCACTAAATGAACATTAAAAAAAACAACCCAACATCTTTAAAATAAATTGAAGTATATTTGTGATGGCCTGGGAATCCGATTCAGAGGCCGAACCAGAGGAACCCCAGCCTGCACAGGAGTCCCCGCCTCCAGGGCCGGCTGAGCTGGGGCAGGGCCTTGGATCTGAAGCACCTGCACCTGTGCCGGATCCTCAGGAGCAGGCACCAGGTGAATCCTCTCTGGCTCCGGGGGTGATTGAAGACACAGTGCCTACAGGTGCGCCTCTCCCAGCCCTGTCAGGGGAAGGTGAGTCTTCCCCTGGGTCCAGTAACCCTTCAGCCTCTCCTGAGCTGCAGAGGCTCAGGGCAGAGAGGCGGAGGGAACTGGTTTCTCCCAGGAGGTGTGCTCGCCTTAAGGCCAGGAGAGGCGGGTCTCCTGGGGGCCGGGACCGCCTCTGGCCTCAGAGAAGATAACGGCCAGTCAGCCCGGTCCCAGGTTGCGGGAGCAACGTCGTTGAAGAGCTGTTTTGGCCAGCATCCAGTCCTGTTCCTCCAGAGTTCCTGTCCTTGTCCAGCTCCTCACCTTGGTCCTACCTTCGCCCGTGGAGGACAGTCTACCAACCCTCGACCCAGGACCCTGACCTCGCCTCCCGGTAACCTCCCCCCCCCCCGGACTAGCACAATATTTCAGTGCTAACTGTAAGACTCCTTAACTGAAGCAATCTTTTAAAAAGCAGTGCAGGGATGAGAACTAGACACAAAATGAGATAAAACAGAAGATGGGGGGAAACTAGGTTCAAGTTTTGAAGGAATGGGAGTTCAAAGACAGATTAATGCTACAGTTTCATAATAAAGTGCTATTTAAAAACTTATGCCCCATGCACTTTGAGAATAAATATTACAGTGGTACCTCAGGTTACATACACTTCAGGTTACAGACTCTGCTAACCCAGAAATAGTACCTCGGGTTAAGAACTTTGCTTCAGGATGAGAACAGAAATCGTGCGGCGGCAGCGTGAGGCCCCATTAGCTAAAGTGGTGCTTCAGGTTAAGAACAGTTTCAGGTTAAGAACGTACCTCTGGAACGAATTAAGTACTTAACCCGAGGTACCACTGTATAGGTGTGCAATGACCCCAAGTTTCAGTATGGACCTCAATTTGGTGCTTCAGAAAACAGGCCACCTTCTCTCTGAGGCACTATATGGGTTACCAGACCAGTTTCTGGAGCTATCCAAAACCACTTTCTCTCTGTCTTCTTGCTCCCCTCTCCCCTTCTGTATTGGGGAAACTAAAAATGGTTATAACTTCATTTCCCCTTCTTTGGCAGAAGCGGATGAAATTAACAGGCATGCTAGCCCTTCTAGTGGAGATAAAGTCTGCCAAATTTGAGACAAATAGATCCGGGGGGGGTCTTGTCCTGGATAGCTCTAGAACGCAACATTTTCAAAAACTATTTACTGGGGGGGGGGGGACAGAATTAAATGGCATTTGTAGACAAGCTTGCTCCTTCTGAGAAAAAGAAGAAGAAGAGTTTGGATTTGATATCTTGCTTTATCACTACCTGAAGGAGTCTCAAAGCAGCTAATAATCACTTTTCCCTTCCTCCTCCACAACAAACACTCTGTGAGGTGAGTGGGGCTGAGAGACTTCAAAGAAGTGTGACTAGCCCAAGGTCACCCAGCAGCTGCATGTGGAGGAGCGGAGACGCGAACCGAGTTCCCCAGATTACAAGTCTATTGCTCTTAACCACCACAACACACTGGCTCTCCACATGAGGGCATGAACTAGTTTCATGAGGGTGGAAGCACTGTTTTCCCCACAAGGGAAGGTGTCATAGTTTTGAGTGGATAGAAAAGGAGCCATTTATCCTTTCGCAGTTTGTGGAGAATTAGTCTGAAAACTGTGTCCCCAGGTAAGAAACCTGCCAAACTGCAGACGAATGACTCCGGTTTTGTGTTTGTGTGTGCTAAGCACTGTTAAAAGTTGATTATTTAGGTGTGTTTGGAAATAACTAAATGGGATTCACAGTCTGGGTAAAATCATGAGAATTTAAGGGCAGTATATACATATTTTTAAATGAAATAAAATCAATTAGTCACGTAATCAATAGATTCCTACCCATTATTAAGATTCTAATGGGAAGAGGTAGCATAATCTCTTGGAAAGGGCTGGGGCATCAAGGTAAGTGGAGGGGATAATATCATTACAATGTAAATTAAATTTAAATTATAACCCAAGAGGACAAACAAATATCAAGACTAGTGAAATACAGCAAACTAGTTTGGTAATTAATTCAAATCAAGGAAAGACAGCGGGCTTAAAACAAAAAACAAAAAACCATAAATCGAAATCATTCCTGTGCCAAGGCAAAACGCAACTGAAATGGTTCAACTTGTCAGGTATTTTATGACTACTGCATATCAATGAATATATATATATAATACAAGCAAAGTGATTATATTCTGCGCCAGGCAGAAAGGAATAAATGCAATACAAAAATTAACATAGCAAATATTAAATAAACAACTGAGCTGCCAATTAACCTTCATTTGCATGTTTTCCTTCGTATGAAAATACAGTGTATATTCAGCACTATAGATTTCTGAACCCAACCCTGGTGGTTCAAGGTAAGAAATAAGTCAGTTTTCTTAAAATGCAGGCTTACTAGGTAATTCATATGATGTGACTAACTTACCTGATAATCTGAAGCTAACCTCCATGTAAGCAACTCAGTAGAAAGGAGATGATTCAGTAAAGGTTCAAGATTCCTACCCCACCAAATTTAGCCTTGTTCACTAGCTCACAACAATCCATATACAAATGGCGAAACTTTCTAAAATAATTATTTTCATTAGAAGCACTGGCATTCTCAGGAACGGGCTGAAATGAGAGCTAAGAAATAATACTGATGTAGTCTAGGACTTGTAGGAACTGAGCATTTTCCTTTCATAGAATTACTGGATGTTTAGAGAAACTATGTTCTTTGGTCGAATGCTTGCAAAACTACCTGCCATTACTCACCCACAAAGTCTCAGAGCAGAAGATTTACTAATGCCCTAGCAAAATCCACGTTAATACATGCGGCACTGTGTACAAGTAAGTGTCTCACAAATATTCTGAGGCCCTTGACTGCAAACGTGAATGTGAATTAATGTATCATTAAATGCAGAATGGCAAAGAAGGCACCTGAGAGTAGTCCCTTATTGCGACAATACATTCTCAGTCGCGGTGAAGCGCTGCTGAAAAGGAACGCCACATTCAGATTTATTTGCAGCAGAAGGGCTTTCAAAATAAATAAATAAAATTTGAAATGGGATATGCGCTTTACCTTAAGACGCTGTGCTGCAGTGACATGAAATAGGGATGTGAACTTGAATGCAATCTCCCACTGATTCAATTACACCTCAGTATCCACTCGTGGTTTTATTGAGCCATGTAGGCAATTATGATGCGCATGGCAACATGAAGCTGTGGTGGAGGTTCCTTCCTCCAGAGGAGGTTAACTTCAAATGGAAGACGCTGATTGATAAATTATTATTCCAACTTCACTGAGAGGAAACGCAGTGTAGGTAAATTATTAGCTCGGCTCAGGTTCCTCTTTAGTATCTTAGATAAGTGCTAGATTTATGGAGAGGAATTAATTATTCCGAGTACCTCAGCTAGACCACAATCATTGCCCACTCAGAGGCTTCAGCTTCTGCAGCGCACACAAAGTGACAATTTTTGTTCAGTGCCCATGGAATTACTTATACAACATTTGGTATCTATCAGTTTCAGAGCTTGCAATACATACTAATGCGATTTTTGGATAGTGCCGATTTTTTTTTTGCTGAGTGTTCTGATACTATCAGGGCGCTGTGTAAGTTATTCAGTTGTGGCGTCTGTCCTGTCAAGTCTGCAGATGCACCCCTTCATTCTAAAAAGTATTCACTACTGGAAATTCAATCTGGAAATTACCACGGTAAATATATATATAAATATATATATCTGGCTATTTAGTTCAGGAAACTGGTGGAGCTCCTGGGTTCATTCAAATTTCCCTAAGGGAGCCAATTTTTATTTTTTTTGCAGAAAGCTATAATCTGCAAACCTGAGGACAGAAGAGTTGAGGTCAAAGAATAGGAAAGTGTTCCAAAGTCACTAGGAAGTTGAAGTGCTGGCTGAATTAGATGCTATATTGTTATTTCACGGTTCATCTTTGCAGCACATCTGTAAAAACAGCAATATATATTCTCCAACACTTTGCAGATGAAAACAGAGATGTTATTCTTGTTAAGTGAAAAATCATAGCCACCTTTTCCTCTCGCTACTACAACTTCTTAAGGGTTCTATTAGAAAATATGTTTGTTGGCAAGTTTACCATAACAAGTCTGTTTGTAGGTCTACATGCCCACATATTCATAGGCATAATAAAATAACTCTGCAGAATGCTTTATCTCGGAATGGATCTGGTCCTACTTACTACAGAATGGCTACAAAGCCAGCCAATTCCAAGATTTAAGCTCTAGATCAGGGCGAGGAACCTGAGGCCCTCCAGATGTTGCCAAATACCATCTCCTATCAATCCTGGCCAGCCTGGTCCATGATCAGAGGTGGTGGGTGCTGCAGACATTCAGGCGAGGAGCTGAAGCAGAACATGTACACACTATGAGTGTTTCCACCTTTCTCCCATTTGATCACTTCTTCTTAGTTCAATGCCTTCTTCACGGATCAGTCTGCCTTAATGGATAACCCAACTAGTCCAGTGCCACAGTGCACCATCACAGATCAATTAGATTTGGTTGCAAAACAACATTACTGGGGGTAAGTAAATCGGAGTGAAAACGCTTGCTGATTAGGTATGTTGCCCGGTTTTGAAACCGTTCTCTTAAAAACTCCAGAGAAGTGAGTGGGAGGGAGTGGTTTTGCTGCTGCGGGAAGTGCTTGTGAGAAATGCCCCATTTTCGGCTGGCTCACAACCTCCTCTTTAATGCCTGACCTTCCCAGAATGTAAACTTTGAGCCCGAGAGTGTGCTTTAAATCATCAAGTAGTCGGCAAAGAGCAACAGAAAAGTGCTGTGACAATGGCAGAAAAGGACCCATTGCACCCAGATATACTAAAGGAACAAAACAGCTCGGCTACATAGGTTTGTTCTGGAAGGAAAAGAGGGGAAATCTTCCAAACAGGCTATTCCCCCCCCCCTTTAAGGAAAATGTCACCATTCTGAGGCACATTTTTAATGCTCCGTTTAGCTAGAAAATTATAGAACCTGAAGACTTCAGATAAAACGCATCATGGGGATTACAAAACAATGCAACTCACCCTTGGACTCCCTAGTTACCCCTGTCCCCAAACATCATTTCCCCAGCGGGATGCCACTGGAATGTGCATTAAGGTCTCCCAAGCCTTTGAAAAATAGGGAGATCTGGATTTCTTAATTTTGTTAACTAATCATTAGAGAACTGGAAATAGCTGTGCTTCCGACTGTGAGATAGGTAGCTTCCTTCATAAAGCAGATTTTTAATTCTGCACAAGCTGGCCTGCTTCCCAGCAGTACATTGATTTGTGGGACCACTAACTTATAGCACCTAAAGCATAATTAAATATTAAGTCCCACTTTGATGTATGCAAAGTCTGGCTAAGAGGATTACTTAGACACACCGACGGTGGCTTTCACACACTTTCTGGTAATTGAACATTGCAATATCATTAAAATTATCTTTACACAATAAGAATCCACATCCATCACTGGCATTATCTAGAGTACCTTTAGGTGTTGGGAAGGAAATTGGGGAGGGGGAGGGGGATACACTGTTAAAAAGGAATACCAAAAGAAGGCAAAGAGAAGGATGGAATAATTATTTAAATATGTGTAACAGACAATGGGAATGTATAATTATGTTACAGGCATTTCACAAACCCAAAATAGAAAATGCTGATTATAACAACATACAAAGTTTTATGTTCACCCTCAAACTCCAAAGAGGTGTGAAATATTTTAATTCACATGGCAAAGGCTTCAAGTATATGGATAAGTATCCCCCCCCCAATATTTTATGTTATTTATTGAATTAATATACTGCCCTATACCCAGAGGTCTCAGGGCGTTTCACATAATAAAATCAAAATATAAAACCACAAATTACATAATCAAAATAAAAACAACCCAATAGCCCCCCCCCCCATATATATAGTTCTGATGTCAACAGTAATAGCTCATTTGCCTTCTCACTGGTCATCTTTGCGGTTAATGATAAGGGTTAAATATTTTTCATTGTTTTAAAATCAAACAGATATGACATTCCAGTATTTCTGAAAGAAATGTATTTCTTCAAAACCTCATAATAATTCATTATTACCATAAGACAAAGCTATCTGCTGAATATCTAACTGTTGGATATTTCAGTAGAGCAATCCTTGTGTTTTCACTGACAATCAGTACAGAACAATGATTATCGGGGGGGGGGGGGTTAAGCCATCAAATGTAAAATGAGGACATGAAAATCTCTAGGCCCATGAGGCAGACTGAGAAAACCTGCAACAGATTTTGTTAGTTTATTATTACTGCCTTTTTACTGCCAGGGAGAGGGGTTTGTGAGATTTTCCTGTCTCAGGTACCAGAATTAGTTGGCTGGCCTTGACTTGAAGATTATTTGCTCCTCTGCCTCAGGTAGCAAAATGCTTTGGACTGCTCCTGAAAATACCACTCCCATAATCTTCATAGTAGGATCAAAACAGACCCTGAAGGCAGGAGCGATACATAGTTGAATATAAAGTACAAAGAAAAAGAAGATGTGAGCTACAGAACCCAATTAGACTTGAAGGCTTCCAGCCCCTACACCCCCAACTCCCACCAGTAATAATATGGTAGCCGCAAATGGTTTTGAATATTACACAAAGCAGGGGGAGGGGACGTTCTAGTTTGGTTATTCTGAGACTTTTTGGATCTTGGGCTCTTCATCTAGACTTATTATGCAAAACACAATAGTAACGATCCACACCATATACACAACTTTTCATGATATATGACCCAGCTGCAGTTGTTCTTTCTAGTTTAATTCCCTCACCCCCATTTATAATGATTATGTTTCATTAAAATTACCAACAGCGCTGCTTGGGAACCCATTAGCAAATGAAAAAATCGCAACGTACATTGATATGGAGGTTGGGAACAACATTAACAAGCCAGTGTTGTGAACTGAGACCTGCAGATACAATTTTTATTTTCAAAAAATGAAATAATCTTTGACAAGAAAAGTATACTCATCCCCAGTATTCTGAAACTGATTCACTGACAGCCAAAGTTAGTGCTCATTTCTATACATTAAATTGTCCTTTCTTTAAAGGCAACCCAGAGTCATTTTAAAGCATCACCATTCAAGATGGCCTACCTGTGTCTGGGGCCAACAGGCCTTGAGAACAGCTTGAGTTCTGAAGAGCACGAGCAGCTTGCTGTCTTCGTCACTAAGGTGAAAGGCTTGCTCCAAAATCTGCAGGACTTTAATGCGGGGCTTCACGGGCAAAGAATCATCCCCACAAAATGGTCTAAGCCAAGCCAAGAGATCATCTGAAGACACTAGGTTCTCACTGCAATCAGATCAATAGTCACATGTGTTAAAAAATATTTTTATCCAATTTTATAACGCATGCATACGTGTTCTACAAGCAGTGCCTCTTTCCTAAAAAAATGTTTAGGGATACTCTCATATTGAAATACTGCCCCTCAATGAGGCCAAACTTAGGCTCACAAAATGTTTAGAGGTATGCGTGCCCCTGCGTCCCCCACCCCCCCAAAAGCACTGTCTACAAGTAAGGACCTGGTTCTTTTTATACTCCTAAGAATTAAACTTTGTTAAAATTAAGACATGCAAAGAAATACACCCAAGAGGGCAGAGCTGACAATCACTGACTGCTACATTATTTTGTTCAAAAGTTAATCTTCTTAGAAATAGGTCTGGGTGGCAGACAATGTTTCTGACACTCAGAACATCTACAAAGATAATCCACAGTGGCGTGAAAGCGCGAAGCCAGAAAATTCCCAGGTATATCAAGAAATTAATCGATAAGCTCAATCATATGTGTTTTGATGTCTCCACAAAACGAGTAACCCCTTGAGGTGTGGCTGCAGATCTGTACACTCATCTGTGATAAAGGGAAGGGTTTTGTTTTTTTAAGTTGATAAGATGGTTGCACTTAGACTTCTAAGTGTAAAAAAACCCCCAGCTTTTCCATGCAGTAAATGTACAAGTTATTGAGACTGGGTTCCAAATTAAATGTATAGGAACCGTTCTGGGTACTTCATTACAACATTGCAAAAATGATTTGAAAACAAGGAACTGTCCAAAAGCAGTATACAATATGATATGCGGTGTGGTGGAACCAAAGTCGTGTCTCTGTACAGGTGACTTTCAACTTATGTGGGAGTTATGTTCCAGGGATGATGATGATACCTTGCAAGTATTTAAGTGTCCTGTTGGAGCTTTCTATGTCCAAAATAAAGGGATTTACGTGGGTTATGTTTAAGGGTTCTTGAAACCCATCTTTGACCCAGAATCTCCACAAAGATCTCTTTAGAGAGAATCTCACTGAGCACGTGAATCCTCTCATAATATCTTAATTTCTCAGCCCCTCGAGTGAATCTCAAAAGCTACATTTGTAGAAGGAGCATGCAGACAAGTGAAATTAATGTGCTTCACAGCACTTCGGGGGGGGGGGGGGTTGCGCACAGATACATGAGGCATGTCGACAGCCACTTCTACAAAGAGACTGAAACTCAAGCTTCCATCAGCTCTATAAAAACCAAAAAAGCCCTTTTAAGAAAGTCGCTTGTGACCAACGAACATGCAGAGATCAAACACTCAAATATTTGATCCAAACACTCTAATCAGCAAGCAAGGATACTGATGTCTAATTTTAAATTCTTCTTATTTCATACGTTAGAAGTCACAAGATCAATAGACAAAGAAAAACACACCAGAACTTCAATGACATAATATTTCCTTGTCTAGAAACCAACTATAATGCCCAGGAGCAAAATAGTGGGGGGAAATGATTTTTTTTTATAAAAACATTTTCAACATTTCTCTTTTCCCTTTACTACTAAAGGCATCTGCATAAAGGCTTCCTTGCTTCTGTGTTAGCTTTGGAGGCTCTTGCACAAACTCCTCTGTGGCAGCAAGTAATTTTGACTTTTTTCCTTATTTGCATGAGAATGAACTACTGATGCAAAAGGTTCTCTTTGATTCACTTCTCTACTTCCCTAGGAAAGGTGCACTGGAAAAAGTGTCCCACAGCAACTAATTAGCACGGAACTTATTTTTTCTTTATAGGAAATGTTATGGCAACTTATGCATTTTAGCACAAGTCTTTGCTCAACAACGGTCAACAAAATTAAATCCTGGTTGGCAAAGGAAATGGACAAATTATAGGGTTTTGAGTTCATGTCACAATACTTCTGCACAAAAATCAGCTACAGATCGTCTAGCAGCAAAGCTATGGTGATCATGAAAGCACACTCATGGGGCATCAGGATCCTAGCTTAAGCACTCAGCTTTCTTTCTGGTCCTACCAAAGCCTAGTAAGCTGAGCCTTCCACTTCCAGATGGTCAGTGACAGGTCTCTGGGACATAATCAAGGCTTTAAGATCCTTCTAAGAATTTGCTGATTCTTGGCTGACTACAGAGGTTCTGTTTCATAGAACCATAGAATCATGTATACACACACACACACACACATACAGAGTGGTACCTCGTGTTACATACGCTTCAGGTTACATACGCTTCAGGTTACAGATTCCGCTAACCCAGAAATAGTACCTTGGGTTAAGAACTTTGCTTCAGGATGAGAACAGAAATCGTACTCTGGCGGCACAGCGGCAGCAGGAGGCCCCATTAGCTAAAGTGGTGATTCAGGTTAAGAACAGTTTAAGGTTAAGAACAGACTTCCAGAACAAATTAAGTACTTAACCCGAGGTACCACTGTGTGTGTGTGTGTGTGTGTACACACACACACACACACACACACACACACACACACACCACTTAATCAGAAAGTATCTCTAAGCAGTTTACACCCCAATGTAAATTATTTAAAAAACCAAAAAGGAATAAAAATATTTTAAAAAGCAGACACTAACATTATCGATACCAGCAGCTCCCCATTTACACAGGGGTTACGTTCTGAGGCACCGCACATCTAAGTGAAATCATGTATATTTACTATTTCAAACCCACGTTTACTGTTTCAAGCCTGATGTGCTCTATCACAAACTTGGTTCAAATGGACACATTCCAGTATGTATTTGACCTTTTCAGGGAGAGGCTGATACAAAGCAAAGCACTGACAAAACTGCATACAGGGAAGAGAATTAGGAAGGAGGCAATTTGCCAGTTACCCAGAAGGAATCACTGGTCTACATCATTGGACATCTTTATGTCTAATACATAGTTTTCAACAAGGAGCAAACGGCTTCAGGTGCAACAGGAATCGTAGAATTGGAAGGGACCATGAGGATTGTCTAGTCCAATGCAGGAATCTTTTGCCTAACATGGAGCCTGAAGCCACAGCCCTGAGATGAACAATCTCTTGCTCTACTGACTGAGCTAGGAGCAGTAAAGAGGAATCTCATCTTAGACACTCCCCCCTCCAACTCCCTATGCCTTTGTCCTTTTACGAGTTCCAAACGGCTATAAATAAATGCGTAAATAATGTTGTAGTATTCATTGGCGATATTTCAAACTGACACCGAGCTTTTCAAAGGAAAGAGGCTGCAGGTAGAATGTGATTTATATTGTAACTAACGGTTGCTATATTCATCCTAACAAGACAGATGGGAAAGTAATATCAGTCAGAAAACACCAATTCAACCTGTCTGGAAGTATTGAAATAATATGAGCTGACAGTTTAAGTTATCATTTTGCGAAAACTTCAGAAAAATTACTTGGCGCCTGCTATTCTCTTTATGCCCCATCTCTCGGAGAATTGGTTCTAAATTAGAAATGAGGCTTCAGAGTGAGCAGCATTCAAAACGTAAATTAAAAAGTGGAAAAATTAAAAAGGAAACTGTGGAGACCCTGGTTTCAAAAGTTACCCAGGCTCATTTTTCAAATGACAGCAACATCTGAAGGACGCAATTTATATTTGGTTCTCCACAACGAATGAAAGGCGGCGGAGGTAAATAACGTTTCATAAAATATCGATTTTGAGCGTTGTCTGTTGCTATGCTGATATATCAAAGTAGAGCTAAAAGCTGCAAAAATAACAGGAAACAAAAAAAACAAAAATAGGAATCTCTGAACAATGTTACAGGGTTACCACAGAAACAGCGGTCAATGGTAGGAGACCTTAATGCTCATTTAACCAGACTTCTGAATGAGTAAACTAATAATAATAATAATAATAATAATAATAATAATAATAATAATTTATTATTTATACCCTGCCCATCTGGCTGCATTTCCCTAGCTACTCTGGGCAGCTCCCAGAAGAATATTATTATTAATATTAATAATAATAAGAATAAGTGATAAAACATCAAACATTAAAAGCTTCCCTAAACAGGGCAGCCTTCAGATGTCTTCTAAAAGTCAAACAGTTGTTTATTTCCTTGACATCTGATGGGAGGGCGTTCCACAGGCTGGGCGCCACTACCAAGAATGGCCTCTGCCTGGTTCCCTGTAACTTCGCTTCTCGCAGTGAGGGAACCACCAAAAGGCCTTCAGAGCTGGACCTCAGTGGGAGGGTACCACTACCGAAAAGGTCCTCTGCCTTTTAGTGGAACTCACATGCTTGGCGTGACTTTGCAACTGGAGGAGTCAAGTGAAAGGTGTCAGAGGCATTCGTGCATTTCAGGTTGAATATGAGTAGACCTGCAGGACTGATGGATGGGTATGGGTCTCTCTCTTTATGTGCGTGTGTGTGTGTGTTTGGGTTTTCACACATGTCCCTATCACTATCTGCATTTTGAGCATAGTGGGGACTATACAAATTCCTCAGGGGGCGGCGGGGGGCGGGGGAATCAGCACCACAGTGCTTCCACTCTAACATCCAGGACAACTATAGTTTACAAAGGATTAACAAGTGTAGTTCTGTTTGCAATGCACCTACAAAGCTCTTACCCGTTTTCAGCACTCGCGTGGACCGCAGACACAATACTTTCTAATATCTGGAAAGGATCTTTTTTGAAATGAGACTGGCCACCGCTTTCACTATTGAGGGAAAGAAACGAAAGCAAGGTTGTAGAAACACACACTTCAGAAAGAAACATTTCAGAATCCTTAATGCTTAAGAGTGTGTAATTCTATGCTATTTATCCAGCAGCAAATCACGGCAAATGGCACATTTTCCTACGCGGATGTTGCCTTTTATCACTGTCACAACAAATAAAAAAGGAAATATGAAGCTATAATGCCAGACCCCCAATTATGCCAAAGGGAGAAAGACTGGAATAATTTGTTGCCAGAGTTTTACTGTATTTGCTTGCCGTAAGTCACCATAAAACTCACGGGTGAAGTCAGACTCCCATACCACTTTTGCTGAATGGCTTGTGTGTTGAGAAGCAGAATCTAGCGCATGAACCGGGGGCTAGCAAACTGCTCATGAATGCTTGAGCCCCCACCAGAAATTTCACTCCCTTCTATTCCTTTGCCATGTTGCAAAAAACTTATCTTCAGGCTAGGGTAGGGTTGCCATACATTCAGGAAATCCCAGACATGTCTCTTTTGGGGGGCCAACATGCTCATCTGGGGGGATTCTCACAATTTATAGCAATTGTCCGGGTTTTCAGAAAAAAATTGTATGTTGCTCTGGTTCAGGTTCGGGTTCAGTCTTGGGCGGCCTGGGCTCTGGCTTGGTCTTGCGCTCAGCAGTGGCTCAGGCTCATCAACTTTTTGTGTCCAGATTTTTACCTCATAAAATATGGCAACCCTAGGCTAGGGAGAAGGTGGCAGCAGTGGAAATGGCAGGGGGTCCCCAAGCATGTTTCCACGCCTGGGACAAAACTACCGGTCTCATTATCCCTGGTAGAAAAATTGTCAGCCTGCGCGTCTCTCCCACATGTGGTTTTTCTTCATCAGGCTATGAAACTAGGTACTTGGATCAGGGGACAGGGGGAAGCAGTGAGTGGGAAGAATCAAGATGAGCAGCACCTGGTTCACCCCTTTCCACAGCAGGCCCAGGAAATGCCTTGATACTTTTTTGTGCACATTTGAACTGGGGTACTGAAGTAATAGGGATGCGGGTGGCGCCGTGGGTTAAACCATAAAGCCTAGGACTTGCTGATCAGAAGGTTGGTGGTTCGAATCCCCATGACGGGGTGAGCTCCCGTTGCTTGGTCCCTGCTCCTGCCAACCTAGCAGTTTGTAAGCACGTCAAACTGCAAGTAGATAAATAGGTACCACTCCGGCAGGAAGGTAAACGGCGTTTCCGTGCGCTGTCTGGTTCGCCAGAAGGGGCTTAGTCATGCTGGCCACAGGACCCGGAAGCTGTATGCTGGCTCCCTCGGCCAATAAAGCGAGATGAGGGCCGCAACCCCAGAGTCGGCCACAACTGGACCTAATGGTCAGGGGTCCCTTTACCTTTACTAAAGTAATGTTGATTGTGGTTTAGGGGAGATCAGGTTGGAGAGCCTTCTCTGTCTTTGACTCCAGAGTGTCAAACCTAGAAATGACTGCCATTCCCTGGCCAATACATGACAATTTAGGCAGGTGGTTCCTGTTTAGTTTATAGGTGGGGTTCCCCTCCCCCTTTTTGGATTAAATCCAGGAAATATATTTCAGAGCTTTTCATTAATGGAATGTGGGTTAGGTGGGCCTCATGTAAAACCTAAGCATTCAATTAAATTTAAGAATACGCTTTCAAGGGTCTGTGGGAGTGCAAATGTAACTTACCTTAAAGCACCCACCACTTTATTTACCGCTGTCCTTACTATATCGCTAGGCAAGAGTCCCAGATCTCCAACAGCAACATCCAATAGTTTCTGTATCATATCCAGGGGCTGACCATCTATACACATAGTTACAGCTTGCTCATTGATTTTCTCTTTTTCTGACCGGGATAAATCATACTGGTGCCCATATTCTCTTAGTATATCCTGGAGAGAGAGAGAGAGGTATTTTAAACGCACATAGAGCAGTCAACCTTTCCTTTGCGGGATTTATGCTCAATAGGTCAACCTTAATTAAAACTTCAGATTCCACTGCTCACTGAAGACACAAGAAAAGACCTTCCCAAAACACTCGAAACAGAAAGCTCTAGACTGCACACCAGTAAATTACAACAGGAGTTATTACCTCCATCACTGCACAAAGCAATTTTAGGAACTAATCAGATAGGACTAGAAACTCATAATGCTGTTTTAAAAATTTCCATGCTTACGTATTTCTGTGTAGTTTTCTACTGCTTTTAGTATAAGTGGGCTTTACAGCACCCTGAAACTGGATTTGATGTGATAAACTGTGTCCAAAGGATGTTACTGCATAGTTGGCTACCATAATATAATACAAGTATTAAGTGGCCGTGGGTTAGACTCAGAATTATAGAGTTCTGAGTCTCCTGTAATGCTCCAACGTTCTGTAATGCTGGAATTCTGCCCACAGCCATCCCTGGGTGGGCTTGAACCTCCAACCATCTGGTTAACAGTCAGATGTACTGACCCACAGCACCACTGGAGGGATTGTATCCAATGCTCCCAAGTCCGCTAGTGCAAGGGCCTTTAAGGTAGTGGGGGTTCATTTCTCCAAGTTGCACAGCAGAGACACTCCTTTTTTTACTTTCCTATCCTCTACAAATTGAACATAGAAATGCAAACTTTCCACCTGTGGAACCTCTGGCCCAAGCGGATCTCCTTCTGCAAGATGCTAGCAGTATAACCTCATCATCAATTCTTTATGACAATGCTATGCTGGATACAACCCCATAAAATATTAACTCAACACTGCCAACATTATTTAATTGGAGGTCAGATGGGTCAAAACAGAGTCAAGGAACTCCAACTGTGGCTAAGTTCTCGTGAAGTTTCAGGAGGTTCTCAGCTAACTTCTTCCAGAAACATTCACAGAGAAAGGATTCCAGTTGTCTCCAATGGTGGCTTTGCCTTAGCAGAAAGTGCTTCCCCTCACATAAGTCAAGGCACCCGATTTTCACGGAACCCCACCCTCAATTCAGCCCTCTACACCATATCCCATTCTGTTTCAGAAGACCCCATAGCCATCAGGAACAGTGCAGGTGGTGTGGTGTTAAGTGGGTAGGAGAGAGTAAATCAAACCCAGTCACCATCAGATACAACCCTGTTAATCGAAAGAGCCGTGTCAAAAAACATCCATTTTAAAAATGTACCTACCATAGGTATCTCATGTATTCGAAGAATGAAACTTTAAAGGTACATTGAAAGTTAAGGCTCTCATACCTGAGCCCCTGTGCTGTATTTTTGAGGAACTGTTTAAAGAGTAAAGGAATGGGGGATTGTTTTTTTTTGATGAAATCCAGAAACACCAAGTCCAGTAAAACAACATGAATGAGACAGAACAGCTGGTGGTGGGAACGAAACAGCCACTAAGTGTTAAATTAAATAATAAAATGGGAAATGGGTAACAAGTACATACATATAATGCACATCAATCTCTGACTTTTTTCTTCTGGGTTTCTGGGGTTTTTCCTGTTGTTATTCTGTCTCTCACAGCTACAATAAACCTAGCATTAAAATTATGGACTGGTTATTTCTTCGTCAGAGGGCAAACGGGCAAATTTAACAGGGGATCAAATACTTCCCTCCCTCACTGTATAGGCAGATGACTTATCAACCATGTTACCAATTTATTTGGGCCCAAGAGTAGACTGCTAAACATTAAGTAGTATCAAGGTGGCTTGCAACAATAAACATACAATATACATCTAAAAACTGTTTCCCAAAATGATACTGCCAGTGAGCCAATCCATTCTTCTGAGAAAGCCTATAGAAATGTGCATGTGTGTGTGTTCAGCATCGCAAATAATTATTATGTGTAACACTGATTTGGTCAGTTTTTTTCATTAAAAAATCATTTACCTGGTCACTGTTTTTAAGGGAAGAAATAAAGCTATGGCTAAGTGTTTCCAGGTGTGCGAGAGATTGCTGTAGGTGACTCAAAGCATCTTCATAAGTGATTTGCCTGCCAGGCATGTCTTCTGCATGGTCTCCCTCAGAGGACCTTTTCCCAGCTTTTTCGGCGATGTGTTTCACTGACTTAATAGCCTTCCTAGTCATCTCTACCCGGGAATCAACCGACAGCTGAGAAAAGATAATGCACGTTTCATCATAAATTGTCACATGCAATGCAAGGTGTATCTGGATACAAATGAGTAGTTGAGCAAAACATAAACACTGATTAAGGTAATTGTCTTTGCTTCTAAAGGACAAGAATGTGTTAAACATAACAGAAAATGTGAAAGAGAGCAGCTTTGTTACTTAAAAAGAGCCATTCCTTTCAAGTTTCTAATCCCATGTTAGCTCGTTCTTTTGTCCTGCCTACATCTTCTTGAGCGATTCCATTATCTAACTTTAAAAGTCTTCGTTTTTTAAAAAAGAACCAACACAAATAACTTCCTCTCCTAAAGCATTATAGTCTGTAACAATCTTGAGGCATAACTTTGTATATGCTTTAAATGGTTTCAAAAATTCATTTGAAGCTACCAGCTGGAAGTTTTCCACTCTCATTGGAAGATGATTTAAAAAAAATAAAAAATAAATATTCATGTTAAATATTCATGTCGAAAAGGGTGACTAAGCAGAAAGGCAGCAGAAGGCCTGTACAATTCCATTTTCTTCTTCTAATGAATCTACCTCAAAGGCGCACAATGGTTTCCAGCCAATTACACAATGCGGCTTTCATTATATTCCTAGGATTGGATGCACCACCTCACAAAACCACATTGTTTCAGGTGAGGTGATGGACTGCAGCGTGCCACAGGTACGTGTCCGTCGACTGTGAGTGAGAAATTGTTGCCCCAGAAAGGTACCAACATATTAAATAACATTTCTCAGCTACGACGTCAGTCCTGAACCATAAACTATCCTCAACAGCAGGGCAAGCTACTCTTGAGTATACCTCCTACAAGGTGAGCTATTTTTAATTCATTCGCAGTGTGTCCACTGGCCTGGAGAAAGAGAAATTGAGTTTTTATCCCACTGGCCCATTTATCCTCAAGCTTTATAGTTCTTGAATGCCCAATATGCATGATAAATTCCAGTTCATGTACTTCATTGGGCTGTCTTCATCTTTTATGTGGTGTTTTTAGCACGCAGAGTGCTGTAACGCACCTTCCATAAGCTAATGCATAACTATTTATTTAGCTTGCAAATAACTTGACTCGTTCCAAAGGCCAAGGCCAAGGAACTATGCTCGTATAACAAAGGGTCTGCAAAACACATGGAATGTGTTTATGTTTCATTCGTTCATCGCCTCGTACCAAAACATTATCACAGTAACTTAATTCGCAGAGCAGAGTATACAGTACAAATGGAGCAGTTACATAAAAAATTAAAGCACAACTGTTACTGTATTCCTTTCGGCGTCTGCTAAAAGAATTCTTGTTTAGACAAGCTTACCCAGATGCTTCGGAAGTTGGCTTGAATTTTAATCTGTTTTAGTATTTTAAGTTTTTGTACGTTTTAACGTTCATCGTTTTATCTTTTCGTAGACACTTTTGAGGGCTCCCCCCCCCTTCTTATAATCAAGCGGTGTATAATGGTTATAAAGTAAACAAACAAATAAAAATGATCATACATTAAATCTCCCAAATGAAGAACCACCCCCTGCCCCGCTGCGTATTCTCATAAAAACCCACCAAGCAGCAGAAAGTTAAGAATAAAATGTCTGGGAGAAGTGGGAAAATGTTACTGTCAGTTCCAGGCAAGACTCCTAAGTCAGGGGGGACACTACATAAAGGGTCCTCACTCTTATTTCTACTGTCCACGCTTCTGCTGGAAAAGGCACGCTTACTTGGGAGCAAGCCCCCTTTAAGCTCAGTGGGGCGCGTATGTTTTGAGTAGACACATATACAATTGCACTGCCCGTGTACGAACGCTTACAGACAAGCTCTCAAAAGTGCAGGAGCCATGGGAACACTTCTTGGGGACATCTTCAGCATGGGTAGGCAAACTAAGGCCCGTGGGCCAGATCAGGCCCAATTGCCTTCTGGATCCGGCCCGTGGACTGTCCAGGAATTGCCGTGTGGATCGCCAGCGTGTGTGTTCTTTCCCTCTCCCTCCCTCCGCCTCACACAGTGCCGGCGACGGCGCCTCCTCCCTCCCTCCTCCTGGCTTCTCCCTGCCCTGCCTAGAGGAGGAAGGGGTCTGGGCTTTGTTGGTGCCTGCAGCAGCAGCAGCAGCACTCGAGCGGCCGCCATTTTAAGCAGCCCCTCTCTGGAGCCCTTTCGCGTGCTGCTCATCGTCCCTCTGCCACCGCCAGTCCCTGCTGCTTGCAAGACACAAGTAAGCAGCCCCCAAAAATATAGTCCGGCCCCCACAAGGTCTGAGGGACAGTAGACTGGCCCCCTTCTGAAAGTTTGCTGACCCCTGATCTTCAGGATAAGGCGCACAGATGTAATCAAGAGGGCATTCTTGTTCCCTGGGTTCACACATGCACACTTGATAAACGCATTAAGTGGCACTGCTGAAAATCAAGCGTTGGGCTTAATACCACTCTGTGGAAATGTACATAGGAACCAACCCCTCGTCAATGCCCCAATTTGGATAGCAGGTGCTAGGCTGCGTGTTGCCCTTTAAAAAACCACACCAGCTGCTATTTTGTACTGAACACCATTTATGTGGAGGAGAAAACAGCTTTCCTGGAGTTCACATGACCTGCATCAGAGCATGGAGATAATGGAAAAGAGGCTTCCTTCCTTTCATGGAAGGAGCTGATCTCAAGGGGGAGCTCCTACTGTAGGAAATGGGACAGGTTGGGGTTTTTTGCCAGTCTCCCTTTTCACCTGCAGCCCCCAAAGCAGCTCCCATGCTGTTCCAGTGGGTCAGCCCATCCTCTGGAAGAGCTTTCAAGATACACAAGGGGTAGGGAAAACTGTGGGGAGATCATGCCCTTTAGTGGGAGCTCTTCAGGAGAAGAGTTCCAATTATGGGAACTCTGGTTTCCAGCCCTAAAAATCCTTATTATACTTCAAGCATAAGAAACCAGATTTGGCGCTTACATATTATGCAAAATATATTTTATTAACATATTCATTATTTTTTAAGGAGAACCATTCCCAACCCTTCCCTTGTCTTCCCTGTGCATTAAAATGCTCAAAATCTGGGTAAAGTGATGCAGACGGCCGCATTATGCACACAGTTGGATTGTTCCGTTGGATGCTGAAGAATAGCGAAAGTGTTTGCCATGCTCTGAAGCCACAATGATCTTGAAAGCAGAGATTAGTCCATTTAAAAGAAGAATTCTAGGGCTTTAATTGTACATTCATTTCTGCCTAGTGATAATACGTCTTGATAATGCTACAGTTCATCATTGCCTGCATTTTGCAAAATATGTAAAAAGCAATTTCCTTTTTTGAAAGGGTTTTGATTTTTTTGAGGAGGGTAAAGGATATCTGCTCCCACTATCCAAACTGAATAAAAAGGGTCATATGCAGCCTTCTTTTACATGAGCAGGAGGCAACTGATTTGAAACATAAATGAAATTTCACTCCTAAGCTTTATTATCAGGGACAAGCTACCAGCTTGCACACTCTTATCAACTGCATTCAATCGGGTTCTATACTGTAGCTGAAAATGGTGCTCTTGCACAAAGGCTGTGTTTTAGATATCATACCAAACCATAGTTTAGAATGATGAGAACAAGCCACAATGAGACTTAGGCTCATATTCTCCCCTCCCCTCCTTCAGTGTGGCCTTCTGGCAGTTCTCTCACTGCAAGAAGTTAGGTTACTGGGAACCAGGCAGAGGGCCTTCTCGGTAATGGCGCCCGCCCTGTGGAACACCTTCCCATCAGATGTCAAGGAAATAAACAACCATCTGACTTTTAGAAGACATCTGAAGGCAGCCCTGTTTAGGGAAGTTTTTAATGTTTGGTGTTTTATTGTGTTTTTAATATTCTGTTGGGAGCTGCCCAGAGTGGCTGGGGAGACCCAGCCAGGAGGGCGGGGTATAAGCAATTAAATTATTATTATTATGAAGAGAAACTCAGAAGCTTTTGCTTCCAGTTACCACCGAAACCCTAAACTTCATCTTATCTGAAGTGCGCTTTTTCTATTATTAGCAAACCAGCTTCATGAACCATGGTTTCAAACACACAATAGGTAGATTAATCACCATTAGTTAAGATAATATAACAAGCTGCTGCTAATCTAATTTGGCATCTTCTAAACTGCTTTTTGCTACTGCTCTCTAGAGGAGGAACAGGAAGCACACAAGTGAGAAGTTTATTCGAATTCTTGCTTAAAAAACAGGACAAATCCCCCTTGGCTATTTGCAGAACCCTTTAGCTCCACAACTAACATAATGGGCTGTTAGGAATCCTCTGTGACTAATCCAAGATAGATGTTTCTATGTTATTCTGAAAGTCCAACTGAAAAATCATCTTTGAGGGGTCATAGCTGCATAATGAATTGAATGCTATTATTTAGGTTTTCGGAAGGGCTCTGCTGACATAAGGGGAGTGATTTTATCCAATTCCTCCTTCTTCCTGCATCCAATGAAACTCTGCCACTGAGGATTGGGGGACCTCACTCTCACCCAACAGCATGAAAGTTAGTGTGGGGGATTCTTACATTCATGGATGGGTGCAACTGCATACAACCCAATATTCCAGGCATCCAGACTACATAGCATATGATAAAAAATATTTAGAACCAGCAGAAATCTGCATGAACCTGGAGTTTGGGATGTGCCAGTACATTACTTCTGTTTACCACACACACACACATATATATATAATACATTACTTCTGTTTACTATATATATATATATATATATATATATATATATATATATACCACACACACACACACACACACACACACATATAGCCCTGTAATTTAAGTTATTAGCAAATATTCCAATTAAAAAGTTGAACTTCATACATATCCCAGTGAGAAGCAAAGCTTTTGAACGCTTCAGATGAAATATCTGAATTTACACAATGCAGCTGTAAACGTGTACTTACCTTGGTGACAGCCTTTGAGGAAAAAGTAATTTCATCTATGAAATTGATAATATCTCCTGGGTGGAGTCTATCAAAGTACTTGGCACAGATATCATATGAATGCAACCATTCAGCCATGGTTTCTGGAGTTCTTTTAATAAGATGGGGGTCCCCATCCCAGAAGAGTTTTTTGATCCAGATGGCATAGACAGAGCTTGCGGAAAGCATCCTTCCATCTTTTTCTGGGATTTTAGGAGCAAGCTTGGAAATGGATAAAATGTTTTGACTTGTGAGGACAGGATCCAAAGCTTCCAGGGGACTCACATTGTCTTCCGTAAGCTTTTTGTAATTGAGACCTAACAGTGGAAAGAGATGAGCAGAAGTCCTTAAGATAGATCGTTAAATAAAAGCATCGCAACTAGCAAACTCTAATAACATAAAAACCGCTATCTATGGGTGACAGAGACCTACTAGCAGTGCAGGAAGATCCCTCCTTGCTAGCACTAACTCCCAGCATCTGGCAATGAAAACCTGTGTTATGCAAGGGCCACTTAAAGAACAAAACATGCATTAAAAAGGAGAAGGCAGGAATGCCAAAGACTCACAAGAATCAGCTTGATCGCTACCAACATTGCATGGATGCTCCCGTGATCGCTTGCCATTTAGTCTGTTTTAGGTGGATCACAGCAGAAACCTACATACGTTTACACGGAAGTCCCACCATGTTCAACGGGTAAGCATGCACAGGACTGTAGCCTCAGGGTTTTGCTTTTTTGCATATGGTTTGGTTGGAGTTTACGGGGCAGGGAGCGTAAGAGAAGGCAGGGGAATGCTAGCAAAACCATCGATTTAATTCTAGAGCTAGTGAAGGGCAGGTAAGAAATATAACAACTGAATGCTACTCGCATCTAGGTCCCTCCCTACCCCTCCACACTTGCATATATGTAACATGTCCTCACACAGATATATATATATGTGTGTGTGTGTGTGTGTGTGTGTATAGCTTCTTCTTTTTTAATGCTGAACTTTCACAAATTCAGAAAATCCCCCAGGTTGTATCCAGAGGAGTTGCCTTAGCAGAAAGTGATTTGCTTGTGCAAAGGATAGCACACAATTTTCTCAAATGCCCCTGCACTCCTTCATGTCATATCTCATTTTGCTCCAGAAGGTCCACAACTTTCAGGAACAGATTTCTGGAGGGGACAAAGTAGGAGCAATTGGCAAAAACTGGGGGTCCTGATTTGAACGAGCAAAGCTGATACAGATTTAGTCTTTATTGGTGTTATCAATTCACAGTTTCCATCCAGGCTATCAATTTACAACTATTTTACGCGCTTCCACAAAGCAAAAGCCTAACATTGTTTTAGATAGCTTCAGTTTTTGTTTTGTACTCATAGTAAGAGAAGAATCTTTGAATCTGTTTTCATATTTATTTTTTACACATATGTTGTCTAATAGCACATATATGTCAAAATATAAAGCCTAGTTTGACACAAACAATAGCAATAAATGTTTCTTGTTAAAAAATTAAGTATTTAAAAAGGAGTCCATTCTCCAACTCCAAAATCTCACCAGATCTATTTCAAAACGACCAACCAGCAGGTAACATATGACGTTTTTGCCTTCATGAGCGCATATTGATACAGTTTCTTAGAATTTTATCACTCCACTGCCCCATAAATTTGATGCACATTAAAATATACAAAGGAGGCTGACACCTACTTACTAAGTATGATCCATAAACATCTTACACAAAAGCAAGGGAACGCAAATATTTTTTTCTGGGTAAGTTTGAAATTTATTCCTTTGGTTTATGTAGAGCAAAAGCAAGTCTTAATTCAAGTTTTAAGCATAATACAGATATAGCAAGTTTCATGTGTTTGCACATTCCCGAGAAATAAATGTTACAACTGCTATAAAATATCATATTTAGCATATACTAGATGCATGAACACCCATCTGAACGTCACATTTTGCTGTTGCAACAGAGCGCCCCTCCCTCTTGCAATGAGGTGAGGACCAACATCACATTTTGCGAATGAGAAAAAAAGAATGAGCCGAGCAGATGCAAATGTAAAAGGCAAAATGTCAACTTTGCGTACCTGGTGCAACTGCCTTGAATTTTTTCAGCAGGCGTATGTGCGTTTCGGGTTTGATAGCTAATTTCCCATGTTCAGGACAGGCACAATTTTCAAGGAGTGTGAAATAATACAGCAAACGTTGATGATCTCTGCCTTCAATAGTCGGGTATACATATTTGGCCATATGTTCATGAAAGGCTTCAGGAATTGTGTTCAAAGTCTCAAACAGGCCAAGACTTTGGGCTCGTTCTTCTATAGCAGTTGTGGATAAACTGTGTAGGGTAATGGAACAAATTTGGTCATTGCAAAGAACAGGGGGCAAGTTCCTGTGTCTCCCACCGTAAGTCAATAGCTATCATACAAATTCCACATTCTAACGTTGTAGTAGAGGCTGAGACATCAAGATTATGCATGGCAGGGTTTTCATGAAGGGTGTTACTTTGTACTGCCAGTAAAATTGCAGACTGTTGTCTACAAAGGAAGAGGTACTAAATTATGAACAGGTTTTCCCACTGACAGTTATAACAAGTATTAGTCTTAAGAGTATGTTTTTAGTGACAAAAGCTCAAGTTTAAGTTGCTTGCTCATAATTACATTTTACCAAATCTCTCATCGAGGTGGGTATTCAAGTTCTTTCCCTGACATGATTTTTTAAGGAAAAAAATCAAGCTTTCAAGCTAACTCATAATTTGCTGATGTTTTGCAGCCTTCTGAAATTATATATCACGCAAACGCATCTTTCTGCACACACCCTTTTAATAGTTACTCTGGCAAGTAAACCAATTTGGAACGAAAGCACCGGGAGAATAAGCACAAAACAGAAAGAAAAATCCAAAATGGAGCAGGAAAACATTCTTTAGAAATATGCATTACACAAAAACAGAAACAAACAAACAACAACACATTTTCTTAGGTGAATAGTTTTTTGCATCGAAGAGCTATAATTTCTCAAAATTAGCAGGGAGTTGATTCCTCCCCCCTTAACAAATATGGGCTCAATCATTTGGATGCTTTCACAGTTCTCACTCGGTTGTGTCTCCTTACTCTGCTTTCAGCTTTCCTTCCTTAAGCCCCCTCCTCCCTCTAGGCTTCATCTGCTGGGTGGCTGCTATCTGCCTCCAACCCCTAGGCCCTTGCCACCTCCATCACCATTCTGCGTGTCCCCTGCTCCCTCCTCCTCTTGTGGGGGTGACCACCTGTACTGCTTCAGCTTCCCTTCCCTTCCTCACCAACTACTCCCATCTTTTGTTCCTTAGGTCGCCTGCTTTACCCAATAGGGATTTTGTTTGTGCTATGGGCATAACTGGCTTCTTAAATATCCATCCTATTGTCAATGCTTCTGGACAAAGTTTCATTACTGCTGCAAAATTCACTCTAATACCTAGTAAACACGTTGGGTGGTTGGTGTGTGTGTGTGTGTGTGTTTAATTAAACCATGTGGTCACTGGACAATTTGTTGACTCCACTAACTAGCCCATGTACTGCTGAAATCTTATTTAATAGGGATAGAATTGGCTGGTGGTGTCAAAAAGGAAATGAAGCCTACATAGCCCAACCAGTTTGTCTGTAGCTTTCTACTCTATGGTTCAAGTGGGACAACAAGCCATTTGAAGAGATTTCAGTGAGGTGTGGACCGAGGAAGGACCAATGGAACTTGTTCACGCCCCACTCCTCTGAACTTTTTGATGAGACCTCTTCTGCCTGGGCTAGCAAATAGGTTCCAGTGGAAAAAGGCAGACAGAGGTGCTGAAAAACTCACACATCTTGAACATTACATAGACAGGTGCTGGATGATGGGTGATGAATATTTTTGCCAAAAGGCAAAATAACAATCAAGGTGGCTTGCAACAGAGGAATAAACTAATGCAACCCCATCACAACCCAAAACAAACTATAAAACAACGTCTAAGAACGCACTAAAATAGATTAGAACAACAGACTAAAACAAAGGTGGTATCAGGAGTTAATCCTCATTCAGGATATCATAATTATGGACCACCAGTTATGCTTTAGCGAAGAGGGACACAAAACACCATCAGATACTGCTTAATACAATCAAGCCTAGCTAAACCCATGTTGATTACCACCAAGCCAATATTCCAGTTCAGGGTTTCCCAAGTTTGGGTTTCCAGTTGTTTTTGGACTACAATTTCCATAATCCCTGACCACTGGTCCTGCTAGCTAGGGATGATGGGAGTTGTAGTTCAAAAACAGCTGGAGACCCAAGTTTGGGAAACCTTATCCTAGACTTTTAACCAAATGCTAAATAGCATTTTAGAATTCAACATGGAGAATGCCAGCACCCACTTTTGATGCAAATACATTGTTTTTACCAGCCACTAAATAGTACCTTCTACTCAAGCAATGGCTACAGGTGTTTATGATATTCATTGTCAACAACCAAATTCAATGCTCAGCTGGCTCAAGAGTGTGACTTTGTATTGGCTTGAAGTAGAGAAAATACTTTTAAAACCCTGCATAGATGGTATCTGATGCTACAAAGATGCAATAAGATTAATGTGCAGGCCTCACTGTTAGGCTGGAGGGGTTGCAGATATATCGGGATTATGTGCCAGATATGGTGGATCTCTGGTGCTGGTTGCACCTTTTGGGCTGCAGTACTTCAGGAAATACGAAGCAGATTGCACAATGCACTCCACAATGAGCTTTATTAATGATCTTCAAGGATGAAATAAAGAACCTTCAACACAAATAAATGATCACATTTCTGCTGGTTGCGACTTGACAACTGATTGCTCAAAACTGGAAAGGTTTGGATAATTTACACTTGACTATTTGGAAACAGAAGGTTTGGACAATTATTCTTAGGGGAAAGCTCACCAAACAAAAGCACTAAATCGATAGCGACAGAAAATGACTTTATGGAAATGTGGTACGCTTTAATAACATATGGAGCTGAAAATGATTTGGGTATTGCATCCTCGGGTAACATATGCCCAACTATGTCAGGGTAGGTTTGGTTAGCCTCTGTATGTTATTTTCATGGTGGGAGGGAAGGATTTCTTCATGTCTGCTGTGGGCATTTTCTATTTTGTTGCACTGTGTTATTTATTTATTTTTGAATTCTGCCTCGGCTAAATCCCGCTTGGGCTCTCAGCAATAATGGTAAGCAAAGTAGAATGAGTTGCTGGACTTACCCGCTGTCACTGAAAAGGAATTCCAGATGTGTCATGTAAACTTCCCAGAGCGGGACATTGTACCGTTGTGCCAAGGAAAGAGCTATCCTATACACATTTTCTTCAAGGGTTCTGTTAAGGAGAAACAATAAAATACATTATGGGGGGGAAACCTGTTTGATTAGGCTTCTAGGATATAATCAAAAGGAGAACTGTTTAAGGAAGAAAACTGATCACTTTTTGGCACGTCTTATTTCCCTAAGCAGGCCCAACAGCAATAATTTCACCATCTTTCATTTCTCCCCAAAGTATAATATATTAGAAAGTGATGAATTCACAGAGAGAGAGGTTTCAAAAACAATAAAAGGGAAAAAGCAACACTCACTTTTCATCAATTTCTTTATTAAGAGTAAAGGAGGCTGCTGTTTGGAACCATAGGGCATTATTTATGTAGTTGAGCATGAAAACTTCATCAGTTTAATACAGAAGAATCATGAAATTGCAACGTGAACTATTAACTGTTATCAAAGTCCCTCCAGGGCATAAACACTCATATTCCTTTCCCCATCTCACAATTCCTCTTATTGAGCATGTGATGTCAAGGAATGCTAAGCAACATGGAAGGTATCAGGTTTGACCAAGCCCCTAGAAGCCAAGCATTTTTCAGAGGGTTTGGTGGCCTTGCTGCTAACCATTTTGTGAATAACTAAAGCTATAGTTCAGAACATTCCCCTGCTCAAAGCTGAAAACAACATTAGAATGGGCCTTTTCTGTAGTGGCTCCTCATTTGCGGGGTGCTCTCCTCAGGGAGGTTTGGCTGATGTCTTCATTATACACCTTTAGGCACCAGGCAAAACTGTTCCTCTTTAACCAGGCTTATGGCTGATTAATATTCTACATTCTTTTAAATGTATCTGTGGGAAGGGGGGTGGGTTGTTATGTTGCTGTTTTGATTTAATTATTTACTGTGCTTTATCTTCTATTTTATTCTGTTAATTGCCCTGAGATCTTTTGATGAAGGGTGGTATACACATTTAAATAATAATAATAATAGTAATAATTTTTTTTTTTTTTTTTAAAAAGGACAACTATCTTTGGACTCTCTACAGTGGAACCTCGGTTTTCAAAAGTAACCCATTCTGGAAGACCGTTTGACTTCTGAAATGTTCGCAAACCGAAGATCAATGGGGGGTTGGCAAAGTCCATTGGAAAAAAATGGAAAAACACGCAGCAGCAGATGTTCAACTTCTGAGGTGCATTCGAAAATGGAAGCAATGACTTCCGGGTTTTTGGCATTCGGGTTCCGAATCGTTCATCAATGGAGACGTTCGAGAACCGAGGTTCCACTGTATCAGAGTTGTGACCAGAAGTAGCTGCCTATCTCTGAAGGGAAAACAAAAGCTTCCTGGACCTGAGATTGCAGCACAAGAAAAATAGGTGAGAACAGGGGTAGCTGCCCAGATGTTGTGGGCCTACAACTTCCATCATCCCTGATCATTTGCCCTGTTAGTTGGGGGTAGTGGGAACTGAAGTCCTAAGCATCTAGAAGGCACCACTTTGACTAACACTGAATTTAAAAAATGCATAAGGATTCACAAGCACTGTAGGTTCTGAAACCAGAGCTTAAGGGACGTCAGGAGTTGATTCATCCAGAGCTCCTCCATCCCCCAACTCACTCTCTGTAAAAACATGTTTTTGAACACAAAGCTCCTGGATACACATGGCAATCCATGCTAAGAACAATCTTAGCCTCTATAAAATATATTCAGCAGATGAAGACAACACTACGCAAGGCAAGGAAGCAGGAAGCCATGGAATGTGACAGCTGTTTTCTCAATATTATGTGTCTTTGGGTGGTCACCAAGCTTGGGCGATATCCAGTTTCCAACATCGTAATATATCACCAGCTGAACATCATGCTATACTGATATATCATGATGTCTGAAATAAGGATGGAGATATGTAGAGGCTTTGGCTGGCTTCATGGGTTTTCCAACATCATGACTTTTTGCTGCTGCCTGCTCTTGTGATTCTCTGCCCCTGCAGGAGGCAAGGGAGATCAGAGCCAGCAGAGTTAACAAGAGCTGCAGGAATCGAGAGAAGCATTGGCTGGCTTCATGGGTTTTCCCACATTGTGATTTTTGCATAGCACGCACGTACACATCTCATGATTCGTGGCATATTTCCAGGTCAAAAATTATGAAACTGGTATTACTATATGGCCTGCTGTCTTTGTCCATGGATGCTTTTGAATTATGGTGCTGGAGGAGACTCTTGAGAGTCCCACGGACTGCAAGAAGATCAAACCTATCCATTCTGAAGGAAATCAGCCCTGAGTGCTCACTGGAAGGACAGATCCTGAAGCTGAGACTTTGATACTTTGATACTTTGGCCACCTCATGAGAAGAAAAGACTTCCTGGAAAATACCCTGATGTTGGGAAAGATGGAGGGCACAAGGAGAAGGGGACAACAGAGGACGAGATGGTTGGACAGTGTTCTTAAAGCTACCAGCATAAGTTTGACCAAACTGTGTGAGGCAGTGGAAGACAGGAGTGCCTGCCATGATCTGGTCCATGGGGTCACGGAGAGTCGGACATGACTAAACGACTAAACAACAACAACAACAACATTACTATATGGACTTCAAACCAGTTTTGGATGATATATTGATATATCGCCCAGCCCAAGTGGTCACCCTGCAATGAGATCTGCATGGGATTCCAATTCTGACGACACAATGAGTGTGCATTTGACTATCCAGTTACCATGAGTTAAGGAAGCCCAGTTTTTGCATATTATACATGAAACAACCTCAAGGCAACCTGATGCAAGAGGGAGACAGTCACAAGGTATGTTACATGTAGACCCTCAACTTAAAGTTACATTCTTAAACCCTGGCTTAATTTGAAATGCACAGACATTTCAATTCTCTATGCCTTTCAAGCTACTTGACATCTAGTTTAATAAAGAAGCTAAAACCCATGTAGGGAAAGCCACAGGGGGACTGAAACAAACATGTAACAGAATAACCAGTATATTCCTACGATATTTCTCTTGTGCCTTACGATTTTAAGCCTCTTGGGAGTCACTCAATCTTTGTAAAGTGCTACATGCATAAATAACAATATATAAATAATACGAATGATAAGAGACACTCAAGTGAATCTATATTAATAAAACACAAGATACACACACATTTGAAGTGTGTGTGTGTGTGTGTCGGGGGGGGGATCATTGTGTAGTTCAAAACGTGTTATTGGCCAAGGGGTCTCAAATAATGGAATACTGGCTACTAGAGCCCATGAAAGAGGGTAAAGAGGAACAATACTCTGATATTTATTGATCCATGCAGCTGGACAGAACATGACTATGTGTGGGGGGTGAGGAATCCCATTAAAAAACAACATTGCAAACCGAGCGATATGACGAATAAGGCTTTCTAAAGGTCAGTGCCGCTGAAAGTTCACTCTCCCAATTTGCAATTTAAATATGTCATGTTAAAATAAATAAATAAATAAATAAATGGACGAGCAGATTGTACTTACTCAGCCAGACCTAAAATGGTTTCCCTCTTGTACTGAGCATCTGCTGTAAACCTCTGCACATCCACCCCTTTGCCGAGGCCTTGAAGAATCTGAGCCTGAGTGAAGTCCAAGAGCCGCTCGTTGTAATACTGAAGGTGTTTAATCAGAGTCGCTATTTCCTCAGGCCAATCTGCACGGCTGCGCTGGGTAACGTGTTCCGTGACCATCTGAATTAATTCTCTGGGGTCAGCCTGCGGAATCGGTTGAAACAAAACACATGCTGATATTTGGAATCGTCAAACCAAGCTCATCAAATAAGCTTCATCCCGTGACATTTTTCCAGCGGCCTAGTGAAACTATCTGGGAAATATCACCAAGCTTTAGTTCAGGACATAGGAATTCATATTCACATCATTGCTAATCACTAGCAAGCGGGGTGTTCCTTTTTTTTTGCTCCACTTTCCACTCCAGCAGGTAGAGATGAAAACCCCCCTCTCTCTACCAGGGATGGCAGAATTTCTGACTCTCCAGATGTTGCTGGACTACAACTACCAGAGCCGCCACCCACTTGTTTGGTGGTATTTTTAGGAGGAGAAGAAGAGTTTGGATTTGATATCCCGCTTTATCGCTACCCTAAGGAGACTCAAAGCGGCTAACAATCTCCTTTCCCTTCCTCCCCCACAACAAACACTCTGTGAGGTGAGTGAGGCTGAGAGACTTCAGAGAAGTGGGACTGGCCCAAGGTCACCCAGCAGCTGCATGTGGAGGAGCAGGGAATCAAACCCGGTTCACCAGATTACAAGTCCACTGCTCTTAACCACTACACCACACTGGCACTCCAAGGTCCAACATTAAGAGCATCACTCCACCGTGATGCAGGCAGAGGCGCCGAGTTCCAAGCACCAATGGGGAGGCTCACTGCATTGCATGCGTGTTGAGAGGAGGCTGTGAGGCCCTGCAGGGCCCTTCACCGCCACGGGGAGGCCTGGTGGGGTCTGGACCCTCAAGTTTGGGAGTCCACATACTTGGGGGGAATGGCGTATATATGCTCAAGCCACATGTACACAGAAATGCCCCCTCTTTTTAAAGCAGTAGAACAGTAATTCCTAAACTGCGTTGCAGGGTACACTACAGTGCTTAGAAGAGGGGGAAGCGACTAAAAGGCTCCTGTGAGGCAAATCTCCAAGGAGAGATGATGAACTATTCCTCTGCATGATTTACTGTCCTGCCCTGCCTCTTCTCCCTCTGCCAGAAGTGGCTAATCTTGGTGCATCTCTGCATTGAGAACTATTGGAATTTTCATTCATTCACAGAGCCCAGGCAGCTCTTCTCAGGGAGAATATAGCTCTGACTTTTACTCATGCTAAAAACTGACAAAAGGTCCTCTTCTGCTAGGGAACTCCGTTGTGGTTGGCTGAATGGTGTGGGGCTGGTAGGTGGGTAAGACGCTTGCATGCCCTCCAATATTTCTCCGATAAACATAGGGATGTCCTATTCAATAATAATAATAATAATTTTACTATTTATACCCCAACCATCCGATTGGGTTGCCCCAGCAACTCTGGGTGGCTTCCAACATGGATAAAAACATAATAAAACATTAAAAAACCTATGATAGAACTGCGAAATCGTGAGAATAATTTGAGGATTAGATCATTACAAGAGGCAGAAGAAGGAAATCTAACTGAGTTTTTGACCAAAGAATTTTCCAAGTTCTGGAATTTGGAAGAAAAGGACTTTAAAATTGTGTCAGCTTTCAGACTTGGAAGATTCACAAAGAAGGAGAGGCCCAGAGACTGTTTGATAACATTGAGATCAAAGGAGGAAAGGGATAAGATTTTGGGCCTACACTACGGAAAGTCACTGGAGGTTTTGGATAGAAGAATTGAAATTTATAAAGATATTCCAAGACAACTGCTGGATCTTAGAGCCGCCTACTCTGAACTTGCTAAACTACTAAGGAGCAACGCAATTTCATTCAGGTGGGAATTCCAGGAAGGCTTCTGTAAATCCGGGACTGTCCCTGGAACATAGGAGCACATAGAGAGTCTGCACTTGTGGGCTACAACCAAGCAACGGTCTGCCTTGGGGGCTCAGTCTAGACAGGGTAGAGCCCAGGCTTCACTGTGGAAGCCAACCTACTAGCTGCTTGGTGGCCTGGGGGCTTGGCTTGGGAGTGAGAACACCTTTTCCCTTTGGTTTGCTCTTAGGCTATAAAAGAGTGTCTTAGACTGCGCTCTAGGATTCCTTTTACGTATGTTAAAAGCAGGCCCTTTTGCGTGTGTAAACATGTCGTGTTTCCAATTTTTGAAAAGTGTGCATCAGCGAGCAAAAGGCGTGGCAAGCCCTGCAGGAGAATATTGGAAGGGTAAACATTTAATCACAAACGGTGTTGCAAGATAACAAGTTTATACAACAGAGGCTAATCAAATCAGGGCACCAATGCAATATCTACTTGCGCTGAAAGATATTTGTCAACATTAACAAAAGGAAACATATTTCTTCATTATTAGCAAAAGTAGTTTAAGTGAACATTTGCTTTGCATTGCACATTTTGATAGAAAGTAAAGAGATTAACAGATCCCCAAGGTAACTGTTAAAATGGAGAGATTGCTAATTTGTGATCAGGTATTCCCTACTTCATATTCTAAATAGATAGGTAAGGAAGAACTCAAATATTAACGCGCTTCCTTCCACTCCCTCTAAATAACGTCTAGAGGTGTCTTGTTTTTTCTCAGGGGCAACTTGTAACTTAATTGCTTTGAGTTTTGAAAAAATCCATTGTAGGCAATTGAAGAAAAATAAATGGCAAGGACAAGTAAGATATACATATTGCAGCAAGATGGAGAAAGGAAAGTAATTACCTAGCCATGTACTAAATTAGTTCCTTTGGAAATAAGTGCTTAAAAAATTTACTTACTTTGCAACCATATACCTGTCTACTCAGAAGTAAGTTTCATTAGAACAAAATTGCTCTTACCCATGGTCTAAACCTCCTACAGGAATAGACTGTAATTTTCATTAAAAAAAAAATTAAGTAAAAAGGAACTTCTTTTTGGTCTTCCTAACACTTGCTCCTATTTCTAAAAAAGTCTTCCCCAAAGCATTTATAGTAGTGCACCATAGTTCAACGTTATGCGTCCAACTTTCCTTTCAAGGGAGACAGGAAAATGGCACACACAAACCAACACAATGACTGCATTCAGATGATCATATCTAAACTTAATAAACCAAGATAGGATGAAAAATGAAGCTGACTTAGACCATGGCTCGTTATCCAGGCTTCTTCCAAAAGTGGCAACCGTAGTTCCCAGGTTCAGATGAAACAGGAAACAATATCTAATGGGAGACACCTTGGTTTGTTTACTAGCTCATGCTGAGCATATGCATGCTTACAAGGCCAAAAGGCTCATTCACATCTTGATTTATTAAGCTAAGACATTATAATCTAAACTCTCCTAATCAATTTATTATATAATCTTGTCTTAACAACTGGGAGTGAGAATACTCTGCTTCCAGCACAGTGTTGAGATGGAAAAGCATAGCACTCTCTTTTTCTCTTCTCCTCTGAAGAGCAGACAGAGTGGGAGTTCCCACAGCTCTTCAGAGTTTCTTTCTCCATTGTAGTGCTGCATTAGGAAGAGGGGAACATATCTTCCTAGGGCACAGTGTGTTGGCAAAAGCACCTCTCTTCCCTCTTGCACCCTGCCACTGCTGGCAGTGGCGTAGCGTGGGTTGTCACCACCCGGGGCAAGGCAAGTAATTTGCGCCCCCTAACCCATGGATTTGTGCCCCCTAACCCATGGATTTGCGCCCCCTAACCCTAACCCCCAGATGTTGCGCCCGGTGCGGCCGGCCCCCCCTGCACCCCCCACGCTACGCCACTGACTGCTGGGAAGTTGGAGCACTTGAGAACAAGAAGGAATGCTTTTTCCTCTTTCCTGTGCATGATGACCACGGCGACAGTGTGCGAGAGGGAGGAAAGGTGCCTTTGCAAGAGGAAGAGGTACTTTTGATTTTGCCAGGGACTAGAGGGCAGTTTCAGAAGGCCTGAGCGCTCGCCAGCCTTAAATGTGATGTCAGCAGACCCACGTTTTAGAACGCAGGTCACTAGTGAGGTATATAAAGCAGGGGCGTATTGCAAAGTCCTTCCCCTGGCCATGCTTTGTTCTCCAAACACCCACCCCAGAGCTGTAAATTTAAATGTTATATGGGCTGTACAACATATTTCTAGAGTAATATTTTGTTAACGTATAAGGCGGCTTGTGCACGCAGAGAAAAAGGATAAGAAAGGATTGATTTTGGCATGCTGTTTAATTTGGGTGTGTTTTGTCCTGCACCTGCGGCTAGTTAAGCATGTGAGAATGAGTCAGGGAGCATGTGAGAATGACTCAGCACAATCTACAGTATAAATGCTATTGTGTTTAAGGCAAGTTTGTTCTTGGGCGCTGCCCTTGGCCGGAACATACTCTGTAAGAAGACTGCATGCTGCTGGAAAGACTGTATCTACAACTGAATGTAACTGAAACGGCATTATACAGTGGTACCTCGATTTAAGAACAGCCCTGTTTATGAACTATTCTGTTTACGAACTCCGCAAAACCGGAAGGAGTGTCCCGGTTTGCGAACTTTACCTCAGTCTAAGAACGGAAGCCGAACAGTGGAAGGGCACCGGCGGCGAGAGGCCTCATTAGGGAAAGCGCGCCTCGGTTTAAGAATGGTTTTGGTTTAAGAACGGACTTCCGGAACTGATTAAGTTTGTAAACCGAGGTACCACTGTACAGTCCAAATACAGCAAGTGACACTTCCTAGCACTATTTGGTGTTTCTCTGTTCTTTTGGCACACTCGGCTGTGCATGAGGATGGGCATATGCATATGCCCCAAAGTATTTCATTTATGGGAGTATGCTTATGTTTTGCTTATGTTGCAGTTCACAAAATTCCTCAGAGAGAACAAGCAGCCCAAAAGCCAGCTTTTCTCGTGAGCTCAGTATAGAATCAAGTGTTGAGCAAAACGCTTTTAGCCTTTCGTTGGCAAGAAAGTGCGCCATCCCCTTAATCCAGTTTAGCTGTTCTCTTCTGTAGTCTCTTGTTCTAGCTAGGGTACCATTCTGTTTTGAAATGGGGCTTTCAGAACCGCACACAGTTGCTGCATGCAATAAACAAATGTGCTGATCCTTCGCCATCAAGGTTTGTGCTTCTACACCTGTAACAATTCCAGATTTACTCATTCTCCTACCAATTTCCAGGAAACTGGAAAGTTACTATTATTTATTAGATTTCTATTTTTCCCAAAGGAGCCCAGGGTAGCAACCGTAGGTTGCGAAGACTTTCCTGGATTGTCTCTGGTAATTTGTTGAGAATAGATACTCCGACTACATTCCAATCCACAGGTTAAAAGGTTGATTTTAAAACATTGCATAGTAAAGTAATGCATCGCTCATGATCATCCTTTTTTAAAAAATATAACTGCTAGGTAATATTAATTAAGAAGCACATAACCCATTCTGGCAAACATTGTATTAAGCAGTTCTGTCTTTATAGAACACCAGCTAAAACGGCGATAGGCAACTTGGCTGGAATAAAACAGGTCTGATCCTGATCTGGGCTTGACTTATGCACCAGATTTATAGTACATTAAAAAAAATATTGTATGCTAATGGGCAAAACAAATTCCTGAAAACTGACCCTGTAGAGGGGATGGCACTTGTCCCTGAAACATGGTGCCAAATGAGCGTAGATCTGCAGGCTATAGTAATAACTTGCCAGCTGGAGAGATAAAGCAGAAGGAGATTGCTTTTCAAAGCACTTGTTGGCATCCACCACCTAGGAGGGGGGAAAAAGGAGAGAGTTAACTTGGCTAAAACAACATCACAATGGCAAGCTCAACAAACTCTTTTGTAGTTGCTCTTCAATGCTTGGCCAATAGAGCATGTGACTCTTAATCTCAGGGTTGTGGGTTCAAGCCCCACATTGGGCAAAAGATTCCTGCATTGCAGGGGGCTGGACTGGATGACCCTTGTGGTCCCTTCCAACTCTACAATTCTATGTTTTTATGAATGATGAGATAGAGACACCAGTGTCAAAGAAGGTACTCTGGGAAGAAGAGAAGGGGATGTGGCATGTCAAGTGGTAATTTTTTGAGCATCTATTTAGAAGACCAAAAAAAAAAAGTTTTTCTTTCCCTTCAAAGAGCCCCAGGGGTTTCTCCTCATCTCCACCCCAACTTCTCCATGTCTGGGTAGGCTTTCCTGAACAAAGGCGTTTTTAGTGGGTGTGGAAAATAATATAGTGAATTGAGAGCTCTCAAGCAGAACCAACCCCAGACGGCATTGCATTTGGCACCAAGGAATAACTGGGAGCACATTTTATGGCTCCTGATCACAACCTTTGCAGCTGTGTCTTTACTTGGAAAATGTTGAATGTGAAGTGGGTGGACAGGGCTTTGGGAAAGCTGCCTAACAGGCCAAATTGGGATCCCTGCAAGGTCTAACTGGGGGGGGGGGGCAAAGGTACTTCACTTTCCAAGTGTTTTATAGGGTATACATTTTATAAGGTATAAATAAAGTAATAACAACAACAATAATAATGGAATAGGATGTCCCTAGTTTCACTGGAGAAATGTTGGAGGGTATGAACTTCTGGATTCAGACTGAAGCCAAGCAAATATGTGAAATATTAGAGCTGTCAAGTTTGACTGTAAGACTGAAGACATCTCAGCTGTGAACATACCTGAGGTAATGCAAGTAAGTATGCAAGGGATAGGGTCATGTCATTTGGCAAAGCTTCACTGGCCAGCTGCAACAGCACTGCAACAGAGGAAAATAAAAAATAAAAGCTTTCAACTACTGATCCCACTCTGCCCTTCCCACATACCAAGGTTGGAAATTTCCTCACTTGCTATATTTCTGAAGATTCTAGATTCATGTTTTAGTAACAGGTAGGTAGCCATGTTGGTCTGCCGTAGTCAAAACAAAATAAAAAAATTCCTTCCAGTAGCACCTTAGAGACCAACTAAATTTGTTCTTGGTATGAGCTTTCGTGTGCGTGCACACTTTTTCAGATACTTCTTAATATCTGAAGAAGTGTGCATGTACACAAAAGCTCATACCAAGAACAAACTTAGTTGGTCTCTAAGGTGCTACTGGAAGGATTCTTTTTATTTTGTCTAGATTCATGTGTCCTGCATGCATTCAATTAAGCACTGATCAGTAGGGCCAAAAACAGATAATGTGTAATTAAAACTGCAAGCCCGCTTTAGCTTAACTCCCAGCCAAAGTGTTTACACGTTATCAGAACAAGATGAAATAGTGCCGTGGCAGATGTTAAAACAGAATGGCTGGAACATCTCTCATGCTGATTTACAGCACCAAAATCGGCTGGCTGTAAAACCACAGCCACAACGTAAGTTATGAACGTTTAGGAAAACAGGCAGCAGAATAGCGTGAAATATGTTGTTTCCTACAGCCTGAACATCTGTATTTCTTATCACCTGCTTTTTATGTGCCACGAGACTCAATTATTAATCAACTTTTTATCACGAGGAAGAAAGCAGCAAGCATTTTGCCGTTTTACAAATCATTACAATGGAAGAGTTATGGGTGTACCTGGAAATATATGGTTATACACAGCAGCAGGCTGGGATGCTAAATATTCCTAAACTAATGAAAGGAATTAAGTAGTATCGACAATTATTCCTAAACCATGCTGATCACAGGAAGCTGACTTATACTAAGCCAGATCACTGGTCCATCTAGTTCGGGGTGGCAACGGGATGCCTTCGAGATGCTGTTGGACTACACCAATGACCTCAATTCAAATACAATATTGTATCTATTCATAACCAAAAGTGCAATCTTATACATCTCAATCTTAAGTCCTATTGCCTGGTAAGTGTGTTTATGATTGCAGGGTAAATTTCTCTGGAACTCGAACTAGATCCTATATTCCTGTCAGTATCTGAAGGTAATAAACATCTTAAAAGCAACAAACATCTCAATTTTCTAACATCCTAAACATCTTTGGAATTGCATTGCAATTGCATTGCATTGCAAAGTGATATTTGGCCTAGGAAAGGAGGCCATCTTTAGAACAGCATCCATTGCAGAAGACAGAAAGGAACTGCAGATATCAAGTCCTTAACTATAGCAACAGAGCTGCAGAGACACCCGTCTCCACCCCCAGTTTTGGAAATTAACCTCCCATTCCTACTGCCCTGTGTTGTGAGAATGGTTAAGAAGGGAACACCATTTTGGTGTTCACATTGGAATCCACATTGATGCAAGCCATTAGGACACAGACACAGACAAGAATACCCAGGGAATAAGCTATCTATCTATCTATCTATCTATCATCTATCTATCTATCTATCTATCTATCATAAACTCACACTCTCACTTAAACTGCCACTAAAGTGGCTTGGCAATATGGCTAGACCAATACAGTGGAACCTTGGTTTTCGAGCATCTTGGAAGCTGAACGATTCGGAACCCGAATGCCGAAAACCTGGAAGTGAATGCTTCCATTTTCGAATGCACCTCGGAAGTCGAACAGCTTCCGAGGTGCATTTTTCCATTTTCTCCATTAAAATTGCTGACTGCTCATTGTGCCTCAGTTGTCGAACATTTCAGAAGTTGAACAGTCTTCTGGAACGGATTACGTTCGACAACCAAGGTTCCACTGTGTAGCTCAAGCTGGTGCAACACTGTGGCAGAAGATACAGATCATAGGCTTCATGTTGCCCTGGGTTTCAAAGAGTGATGTGGTTTTACTCTAAAACAAATAATAAATGTTCATGTCCTTCAGGAAAACTGCATAAGAAACTGTAGATTTTTGTCGGGTTTTTCCTGTTTTCTTTGATCCACTAAGCGCTCTTTTTTTCTTATTAAAAAGCAATGCTAGTTGTCTCCAGATCAGAATTTAGTATCACAATTCAAGACTTCCATGACAGAATTATTCTGTCATGTTTCTGTGGTTATCCAAAGGCCTCCATGGATACCATAATGGTAGGGAAATGGAGTTTCTCTCTCATAAGGCTTTTGCAATACTTCATCTGCAGAACTTTTCTTAAGAATAGCCATTACATTATTTATTCTGTACAGTACAGAATTGATTTCTGGATTGGGCCCTTTTCTGGTGAATTATTGCACTCAATGGATCACACAATGGCATCTTATACACATAAATACACCAGTTTGCTCGCGTGCTTTGTCAATGGTGATTGATTTTCCTGCAGAGCCAATGCTCTCAGAACTGCAAGTAGCATTTATCTGCACAACATCAAGTCAGTTATAAATGAGTGGCTTGTATAAATGTCCATACAGGTACAATTGTGTTTAGCAGAATTAATTGGTGTGATTTTTCTCTTTTAGTAACCATGGCAGAATAAACACCCTTTTGAAAATTGCTCGCCAGTACAACTGAAGTGAGTGTTTTTTGTTTGTTTCAATTATGTCATCATATTTCCAAGTTTTATTAGGATGTTCTGGATCTACTGAATCCTGAAGACTTTTTTCTCATACTCCTCCTAAGATCCATGGACATCTCGATCAACTTAGACAGGACTATTAAGCTGTGTTAAAAAAACTAGTTTTTGTGGGGTGGAGTTAATTTCTCATAATCAAGCTGCCCTCATTTTTCATGGCAAAACTTCCACGGCAAGTAGCATTGGAATATTTCCAATTTGGATGCACATATTTCAGCTTCTGAAGATGAGGGATGCATACCACAACTGAAGACTTCCTCGGTTAGTTGACCATAGTTTCCCTTTACAGTCAAACTAGGAAACTATGATTACCACATTGGGAATAAGCTAGGATCTAAACCCAACCTATGACTATGATTCCCTGTCTTGATTTGTTCAGCTAATGGTAATCATTGTTTCCCAGTTTGGATGTAGTGAGAAATATGGAAAATGAATCCAAGAAGAGAGGAGGAGACAGGCAATATGAAGACAGAACAGGCAAACATAAGTCTCGTGCATATTTCACCTTCTTGAGACAATACGAGCATCCAAACTGAGGCATCCTTTTTCAAAGGATACTTACAAAACACAAATACTTGTAACAGTTTAATTTTCAACTGGGAAAGAAGGTCGTTAAGAGCCCCCTCTCCACTTCCTCCCTCCCACTCAATGAAGCACAAAGGAGAACAGTGTTCGTTTTATGAATCACCAAGTGCAATCTTCATATAAAATACTTACTCAATTGTAATGAAAAGATCTATGCATTAAAAAAAAAGTGTGAATGCGAGGAGTGAATCTGAAGTCAAGTCAATTATAATTTTGGCAAGAAAAAGAAAGGAATAGTCAATATGGGTTGTGATTGCAAAAGTGGACTGTTCTCTGTTGAGAGAGAGCAACAGCAGAATTACACATCACTGCTCATCAAGCTGAGGCTGTGTATCACATAACTGAAAAGAAAGCACCAAAAATATCAAGTTCCAAGCATGACTGCATTATTAGGAATGCATCTCACTCACTCAACTCTCGCTCACTCACACATACAAAGTTGCCAAGGCACATGTCAAGCTATCAAATTAATAACGGAAGTAGATTTATTTGCCCATATTACCTGTATACTGAATAAGGAGGATGCTTGGATGAGCAACCTGTATCACATAGCCACAGTTCTCCGACAAGTCAGTAAAATTAATGAACATGTGTCTTCTAACAATCAGAGCACCATCAAACATTTGGGATTCTCCCTGGGTTGCAGAACATTCTCTCCAAAAGTCCCTGATTTCTGATCTCCATTGTTAATTATTCAAAGACCACAAAGACCCATTAAAACAGACATTGCGACAAAACAGATATTGCAATGCAAGTCACGTCGGATGAAGAAGCAAGGGGGTGGAGAGGGATGTTCAATCAGCACTGACAATGCAAGCAATACTCTAGAAGAATTCCTCCCCCAGAAAACTGTGCTCTGAAGAATGCGGGGGTCCCATAGAAGCTTACAAGGGATTCCTCAAATGAGAAACTCAATAATGGTGGAGCAGCTTCTTAAAACTGCTGGCCACACCAATTTTCTCCCATAACCTTTGGGAGGGTGGTTTCTGTGTTCATCTACAATTCAAACAGCATGGGTGTGAAACTCAATGTGACTGCCCAATGCCCATCATCCTATGTGACCCCCACACTGGATTTTCTTGGCAGATATGCAAGGCTCCCTCACTGGACCAGCTCTTACAGTTTCAAGGTAGAAATTTCAAAGATAAGTGATCTAGACATAAGTTAGAACACCACCCTGTGACAAATATATATACCACCCACCCACCCATGAAGAAAGCAAATAAGCACACACTGTACCTTCTGTGGCAGGAAAGAGATAATGCCCTTCACTTTTAGTCTCCGCAAGCTTCCCAGTTCTCAGCAATACTTCTGCAAAACTTTCCAAAGGATTGTGCTGATACGTGGTATAAGTAACTTCATTCTACAGAACACAAATTTTAAGCACAAATTATAACCAGCGTTCGCTGCGCGTTTGATTTCTCTACTCTTTCCCATTATTGCAATTAGGTGCCGTTTACACCAACCACTCTCTCGCCCTTGATGCTAATCAGATCTGATTAACTGACTAGCCAGTAATTTATTTATTTTTTATCCACGGGTCTCAAGTCTAAACACTCAGACTCGAAGTGTTTCATTGCCATTTGGTGAGGTGGCTTTGCATGCCCTCTCAACATGCTGAAAGAGGGCGTGAAGGGGGTTGTGCATAAATTCTGCCCTCTGCCTGTCCTCTTCTGACATTTGTGCATTCAAACTCTATCAGAAGAAGGACTTTCGTACCAATGTATCCAGCTAGGGCTTCTCCACGCAAGGTGGGAAGCTTGCTGTAACAGTCCTCTCTGCACCTCCTTTTAATACGTGGAGGGTGGGTCGTGTGGATAGGCATTTATTTATTTATTTACCAACTATTTAACAGGTCGTAAACTTACATCTGCAAGGTATGGATCATCTATCAGAGATTCATAAAATGGATGGCAGCCTTGCTTTTCTACTGCTTTATTTGCTCCAGTGCTGCCTTTTGATGCATCTCCAAACTCTTGACCCTGTTTAGGGGAGGGAAAGACGGAGAAGCCCAAATATTAAGACATCGTAAGCTCTTACCTGGAAAAGTCCTCACATTTCAACAAATGTTAAAAGACAAGATATCCTAACAGATGAGTGCACATGTTTAAGTAGTGATGATAAAAGCCTCTTACAGTCGTACCTTGGATCCTCAACGCCTTGAGACTAAAACGAACACAGCAAACCCAGAAGTGAGTGTTCCAGTTTGAGGGTGTTCTTTTGAACCCGAACGTCCGACGCGCCTTCCACGGCCTCCGATTGGCTGCAGGAGCTTACTGCAGCCAATCAGAAGCCGAGCTTTGGTTTCCGAATGTTTTGGAAGCCAAACGGACTTCCGGAACGGATTCCGTTTGACTTCCTAGGAACCACTATATTTGCAACACTCAAATTAAAATGCATGTCTAGGAGCAGGGCTTTTTGCAGCTGGAACTCACTGGAATTCAGTTTTGGCACCTCTCAGGTGGGCGCCATTGCCATTCTAAGAGAATGAGGGAAGTGTTCATGGTGAGTTCTGGCACCTCTTTTTCTAGAAAAACAGCACTGTCTAGGGTCCACGTGAATAACATGTCTTTGTACTTCTGATTCCTCTACCCAGGTCCCTTTAAGTAAATCAGTGTTAAGGGTGGCAGTAGAAAGCTAAACGTGAAGAATGAAGCAACAGTAAATTGCCATGGTCAAACAGCTGAAAGACAAGGGTATGGTTACTTCTTACATGTAATGGCCGAAGATAGGTCAGTGACTTCTTCCACCACTGTCGATCACTGACGGCATGCAGCATAGCTTTTGTGGTCAGCGTTGTATTAGAAAGGACCTTCATGGTTTTAGCTGTGGTCCACTGCAGTAGGTCAGCAGACTGACCAGAGGAAATGCTGGTGCCAACCTATGAGTTTATGCAACACACAATCCTTAGTACAAAGCTGCCAAACAGGTTACTTTTTTATTATAACTGGTGCAAAAACATGCATCAAAAGTCTTTCAAAGGTTGTAGCTGGGGCAATTTCAACCACCACACTCCTTGTAAGTGGCAGGATTTGATATAACACAAGCGCAGTAAACACACAGACACTGAATTTAGTACTGGAAGTATTTTTAGCACTGCATTTTCTACTCTTGAATAATAATAATAATAATAATAATAATAATAATAATAGCCTTGCAGTTAATAGCCATTTATGTTTCACACTGTTATGAAAGTTTGTTCAGATTGTGCACTAGCGCTAGAAGATAGCAAACCGCTGATTACAACAGACTAATGAAACCAGCAACAGATGATATTATGGGCGCTTTGCCCAGTTACCAGTGATTGGGGAAAAGAGTGAAGACATAAAACAGCAGATTGCTCAGAGCAGAAATGTTTCGTTCTCAACTCCTTGAGTTTATTGCAGCTATAGCGTCCAAAGAGGTTCAGCAGTAAATCAGGTGGACTGAAGTTTCACTCAGAGGTTTATAGAAAATGGCATACTTGTCCATACAAAAGGCAATACTTTCCAGTTACTTTGAAAAAGGATATTTGAGTACTTCATGAAAGTCTGGATGCCACTCTGGAATGAGGACATTTTCCCCAATGGCAGGTTGAGTAGTACACTGAATATGTTTCTGGTTACTTAAGAATAATATATTCTGAGGAAGTAAATTAATAATAAAGAATACTACTTGTAAGTGTACGTAAAGTATGCCACTTCTTTGAGAACCCTTTGTCATTCTCCTCTTCAAACACACGCTTGCCAATGTGTGCCACTTTTTTTAGCAGAGAAACGCCTCAACAGCACCTCCAAAAGTATATCAGCCAAATCAGCACACCCTCAGCAAATAAAGATCAAGTAATAGGCCAGTGGGGGGCTTGGCCCCTCGCCCCCCAGTGGCACCCCTGACAGAACCCACACACCCATATTCCTCCTGCACATATTGGCCAGATTGGGATGCAAATCAAGATTATGTTGAATGGAAGATCATGTGAGGAGGAGGAGGAGGAGGAAGGAAAGTCTCTGGAAAGCACAGAAATACACCTATTGGTACCAACTAAGTATATATTAAATGACATCTCCTGGGAAGTAAATGCATGAATATCATATCACATTTCAGCTAGCATTCTATCTTAATTCCACTAATTTGGATGGAAAAGTTATGTGTTAAATGCTAAAATGTGTTAAATTTTTAAAAAACCCATAATTGTGATGATGATTTGTAAAGCTGAAAGTATAGGGTAAAAAAAGATATCAAAAGAAGTATTGTGGTGAGGGTTTTTTTAAGGGGGGCTGGGGAGAGAATAACATTTCTATATGCAACAGAATGCCTAAGTGTGAAGCTTTCCATTATTAATAGTGGTAAAAAGATATAAAGAGGAGGCCTCCTGCCAACCACTGAATAATCAGTTGGAATTTTCAGTTCTTGCTTCTCTAACTGAAGGGACCCCATGCTGAGCAAAATATGGCAAAAATTCCACTCTGCTTAGAAAATAAATGGCAAAAGATGCACTGAGCTGTATTTAAAGACAGAACAAAGAAGCTACCCCTTGGAGCTAATTTTATACACTTTTTTTTTAAAAAGGGTGAGAAAATGAACAGTTGCTAAAGAGGAAATCTATGATCTTCTGCTGGACTTTAGACTGCTTGACCACCAAGTGCAAGCCAAGGCAGGGAGGGGGGCGGAATGCAAACAGTAATATCTGCTGGGTCAAAAAAGTCCTCTTTAATTCGTCATTTGGCTTTCTGTAGTCCTCTTTTTTCCAATCTAGATCAAAGAACTTTCAACTTAGCTCTGAAAAGAGGAGGCAGAGGGCATAAGCAGTTGTCCCTTAGGAAGAGAGCTGGGCTACAAACCACGCTTGCAACTGGTGTGATATTCAGCAGGCTGCCCTTGTGAATGACCATGCTGCGTAAGTTAAGTCTTTGTAGTGTTCCTGCAGTTTTAGGTCTTTCTGTTTTTCTAGAGCACAGCTTTCCAAACTGTGTGTCGCAACACATTAGCATGTCAGCTGCAGCATATAGGTGTGTCATGTGAATGCTCATCACGCTCCTCCCGGGGCTGGAAAGGGGTTAGTTTAACCTCCGGTTTGCTAGTAAAACTGCCTCACAAAATGATGCACGTCTAAAAAGTGTGCTGCCAACATGAGAAGTTTGGAAAGCTCTGTTCTAGAGTGACGCTTTCCTGATTGACAAGGAGGAGTATTCAAATTTGAGAGGAATCAAATGACTCAACTTATATATATGCATGCATCCATAAACACTTCTGATGCATATAACACAATAGTTTGGAACCAAGACTAAGTTAGGTATGCTTTGTTCCCAATGAAATCAGTACTTAGTCATGAGTAACTTGTCCCACTGATTCCTGTGGAGCTTGTTGAACTAACTTACCCCGAATCCAACCTTATATTTGTGCAAAACACAATGACTCTCCTGACTTCATCTCTGAGGCATCCTGCCTGTTGATACTGGACAGGTCATCAGTAAAAAATATTTGAGAAAATGTAGTCAGATGTCCACATGATTAAGACTGAACTCCTACCTAAACTTTTCCGGGAGTAACTTCCACTGAACTCAGGAGACTTGCACAGGATTGTGCTTGTTAGCCCATTGCAATTTGCTGGCTAGTTGGAAGTTTATATTAACTAAATCACTAATTTCCATTGAATTCAAAGACTCCTGCTATTATGCCTGAAGTTTGGACCACGCAACTCATAAAGCTGCAGTGAGTCCGCAATCTGCTCACAATCACTGCTTGGAGACCATGCCCAGTGTCGATTTAGATATGCGACGCTTGTATCATGAAATCTGGGGTTTGATCTTTGAAATTGGCACTGCCAAAGCATTGGCTGGGCTAAAGCAACAGCAAGCTGGGCTCATATTGAAGTTCAAAAAAGATAAGATGGGAAGACCATACAAGAGAGGGAGAGAGTGGTGCACAAACCATCTACATGCTACTTCTACGCAGGAGTTAGAAGAGACGACCCCTTTAAAGACCAAGCTTGGCTCAAAGAGTTCTAGCTAACACAAGTAATAGACTCTTACCCAGTGATCACTGCCATGCAATGCACTTCACGGAATGCAGTGCAGCTGGGCAAGATCACCAGAACATCCCTCTCTCAACCCACCTCCAAATTCTCGTCTTTCTCTCCTCCACAGCACCCATCACCACCACAGCTTCTTTCTTTTCCTTTGCCCTACCCCTCCCTCAAATGAAAATGACAAATTTTGGTGTTTGCATACAAAGGGGATTCTGGTCTTCCCGGCAGTTGTCAGGCTGAACCCGTGTTAATCCAATGTCAGGGAACAGTGCCATTTATTAATGAAACAGTATTTTGCATCCTCAGTGGTGCCCTGTTTTAAGCTCAAGTAACACCTGTCTTTAGAGGGACGCGGGTGGCGCTGTGGGTTAAACCACAGAGCCTAGGACTTGTCGATCAGAAGGTCAGTGGTTCGAATGCCCGTGACGGGGTGAGCTCCTGTTGCTCGGTCCCTGCTCCTTCCAACCTAGCAGTTCGAAAGCACGTCAAAGTGCAAGTAGATAAATAGGTACCACTCCGGCGGGAAGGTAAACGGCGTTTCCGTGCGCTGCTCTGGTTCACCAGAAGTGGCTTAGTCATGCTGGCCACATGACCCGGAAGCTGTATGCCGGCTCCCTCGGCCAATAAAGCGAGATGAGCGCTGCAACGCCAGAGTTGGCCACAACTGGACCTAATGGTCAGGGGTCCCTTTACCTTTAACACCTGTCTTTATAAAGATGCACATGAGCCACTATAAACCCACGAGACTACGGACCAAAACAATAAATTAAAAAAATCCATGCATACTCCTTCTCCATCACCAAACCCCCCCCCCCCAGTTATTTATCCACACATGTGAATAATTCCATTTGTAGCTCTATCATCACAGATGAATTCCTAAAGAAAGCAAGTTGCAATTTTTACAAGTATTTGCAGTGAAGCATTTATAAAAAGCAAATAAAACGGCATTTAAGGGCTGGAGCAATACACGGCCACTTGTAAGCACCTTCCCGTGTTAATAAGACCGTGCTCAGTAATTATACTTTCATATTACCATGACATATAAATAAAATACTTGTCTCTACAAAAAGATACATTAGTATTAAGTGGCTTATGTGTAAAGTTGCCCCCCATTTACTTGTCGTGATTTACTGTAATTGTTACTTTAACCATTAATGACCAACACACACCATTTTACGGCTAAACACCATCTTTTAAATAATCCTGTAATGGTGGCTATAATATTCTAAAATACTTTTGACTAATCAAGGCCTTAAACTGCTTATAATGAGGGTTATTTTTGGTTTTGTCTGAGTACTTCCAAAGTAGAGGAAGAAATTATTTCCATGTGTAACTGCAGCTGAAGGTAAAAGGAAGAAAAGAGGCAATTACAGAGGCGTTCTCTGTATCTTGCTGAAAGATCTCTTCAAAACAAAGTCTTAAATACATGACAAACCACACAGCAAAGACAGCATACCCATTTTGCCAGTTGCGCATGGTCACACAGAAGGCTTATCTCTCTTAATTTTGTAACCCGAGTGTAATGAAATGGGTGATTTAGCCATCTCAGTCTAACTTCAGCAAATATTTGGGTAAAATCCTATCCAAACAATAATAAATCTGGTTAGGTGACATAGATCCTCATGATGCAGCTCCTCTGTTCAAAGCAGAGCCATTTAGAAAATAAAAATAGAAATACATAGGCACATATAAGGATTTCAAGTTGGCTCCAGCCTAAGGAAGCTGGCCTTTTCACTGCACAGGACTTAGCTGCCATTATGAAGCCAACAAGGAGCTTGTCTACACAAGCGCGCACACACACCTGTCAGCTTCTCTTTTATCTCTCTTCCAGGACAACAGATTTGCCTCAAATTTGCCACCCCAGCCAACCGCCCCATTTGTCCTCCCGTAAATACGACTCTGGTTATAGTTACTGCGTGGTCTAAACAGAAGAAAATATGATTATATATTTTACACAGTGGCATACCCAGTTCTCACCACCCCATTTTATCCTTACAATAACCCTGTGAGGTAGCTTAGGCTGGGACACAGCAACTTGGCCCAAGGTTACCCGGTGAGATTCATGGCTGAGTGGGGATTCAAACCCTGGTCTCCCAGGTCACAGTCCAGAATTCTAACCACTACACCACGCTGGCGCTCTCAATTGAGTACCGGAATGCATTTAGTACATTTAGAATGCACTCCGATTTAGCATTGAATGCATTTTACGAACAATCTCTTTGGCTCTTGTCTGCCCCAAAAGTTTAGTTGTGTGTCCCCCACCCACCCACATAAACACGCTAACCACTGCGAGTGGCAAACTGGCATTTTTATTTTTATTTTTGTCAGTTTGGATTGAATTTCTGCCTGAAGGCAGCCCTGTTTAGGGAAGTTTTAAATGTTTGATGTTTTATTATGTTTTTCATCTGTTGGGAGCCGCCCAGAGTGGCTGGGGAAACCCAGCTGGATGGGTGGGCTATAAATATTATTATTATTATTATTATTATTATCCATCCCAATTGCAGCTGTGTGACCCCAAAGCCCCAAGTAGTGCTGAGGACAACACAGGTTGTGAGCCAAGGTGGGGAGACTCTACATAATTGTGATGCCCATTGGCTATAAACAATATTGACTGATTGACTCTGCATAAAAGGGCTTTGAAGACAGAAAAGCTAAAGGGACAGGGACTGCAGAAGGTCAATGAAATGCAGATATAAAGCTGGTAATGTGCTGAGAAACAAAAAACTGAAAAACAAGGGAAAGAGGCAAAGGCCTGATGAAAGGGGAACAGAGGAAAGAAACCAGGAGCTTCTAAACTCACCTTGTTTCTATCGCTAGACCAGTGATCAGGCTAAAAGATCCAAATGAATTTTAAAAATCCACAGTGCTTTAAAAAACAAACACACACACACAATTTACCTCTACAGAAGACTCTGTTTTCATTCCACTTGCAGGTCTGGAGGTATTTATGTTTTCCCATTTTTCTGGAGGCCGGATCTGGTAGTTGACTGTGTGATAAAGAATCTAAGGCAAAACGAATAACCTATCAGTTAAATTGTTTATTATAATTTATAAGTTATAAAGTGTGGTGAGCCACTTCCCTTCTGAAGATTGCTTATTTAAAGCCCAGCCAGCTCTGTCTTATGTGCAGAGGGTGGTGTACCCCAGGGTTTTGTGTGTGTGTGTGCATACACAAACACAGTATCAAGTTCCAAACAAAATTTTAAAAAGAGCCAGATTCCTGATCCCGGAGGATCCACAAACCTCATCTACCTGTTCATCTAAATCTAAAGAAAGATGTAGCATTGACTGTCCCTAAATAGATGACAAGTCAGATATCAAACAGCACTTACAATGATGAATAAGTAAATGAAAGAACCTGGCTGGGATGGGTGAAGGTACACTGTTAAATGCATTTTATGTATTTCATGAGAATAGTGGCAAAGTATGACATCGTCATAGAACTAGTAATAATATACCAGGAAGGATTATGATGGATGTGATTCTTGATAGCAAGAAACTTGGGGCCCCACCTGGAGGAAACATTTAAATTGGTATCATAACCACTTTATGCAGTCATGGCTTCTTGCAAAGGATCCTGGGAATTGTAGTTTGAGAACCGTGGTGGGAGTTGTTAAAGGTAAAGGTAAAGGTACCCCGGACCATTAGGTCCAGTCGTGACCGACTCTGGGGTTGCGGCACTCATCTTGTTTTACTGGCCGAGGGAGCTGGCGTACAGCTTCCGGATCATGTGGCCAGCATGACTAAGCCGCTTCTGGCGAACCAGAGCAGCGCATGGAAACGCCGTTTAACTTTCCGCCGGAGCGGTCCCTATTTATCTACTTGCACTTTGATGTGCTTTCGAACTGCTAGGTTGGCAGGAGCAGGGACTGAGCAACAGGAGCTCACCCTGTCACAGGGATTCGAACCGCCGACCTTCTGATCAGCAAGTCCTAGGCTCTGTGGTTTAACCCACAGCGCCACCCGCGTCCCTTGGTGGGAGTTGTTAGCAGGCCCCTATTCCCCTCACAGAATGGCAGTTCCCATTCCTCTGGGAGAAGAGTGATGTGCTGTTAAACCACTCTGGCAATTGTCTAACCCTGCCAGGATGCCTCCAAGGGTCTAATGATACTTAAGCTGCTCCCCTGACGCTAACCCTTTGGGTCCCAATAAGGAGATTTCTGGTAACAAATCCCGTTGTCCCAGAGAGAAAGAAACGCCTGTGAGGGCATACCTTTCACAGACACATGACACAACGAGAACCTAGTCACAAGACTTGTTTAATAACAGCTACGCTATAAATTAAAATGAGCTTGAAACTCCTGTTTTACATTTTTACTCTAGGACTAACAACAATTTTGAGAAAGCTGCGGAAGCCACATGTTGAAAATGGAACTTCATTCAAAAACAAAACCATATACCGTATTTTTCCATTTATAAGACACCCCCTATTTTGTGGGACTCTGATTTAAGAAAATGGGGGGAGATGTATCTGTGTATAAGAAGCCCCCAATTTTTTGACATTATTTTTTAGGAAAAAAACCTAGCCTTATACATGAAAAAATACAGTATATATAAAGAACAAGATTTCAACCCAGGTATTTGTTAAAAGCAGTATTTCAGTCCAATAGCAACAAAGCGTAGGAGATACGACTTCAGAACAGATTTATTTTTGTTTCGTTTGCATTTTAAACAAGGCTTTTAGAGAATCTAGACAGACCTCAGTTTGCAGAGCACTGCTCGCTGCCAGAAGCGGTTCAATGGCACTTGGGGGACAATGTGTCAAAGCATAGGCTATGAGCTCCTGTCGGACGGCCATGTCTTGGTAACCTTCGGCTTGTCCTAACTGGCTGCAAACCTCCCAGCTGTTAGAGTACGCTGATACGGATGAAACAAAACAAAACAATTACAAAACTGAAATTAAGATCAAAGATTGAGAAAACTCAAATTAAGGACTGAGATCACAATCAATCAATCAATCAATCAATCAATAAGAAATTGAAATTACACCAGCATTTCAAATTTGAAGAGTACCACAATTCAGTTTTCAATGGAATGGTTATGAAAGCCTGACCTCATTCCATATCAGATACACTGATTCTGTACCCTGCATATGAATTTTAACAGCTCAGAAACATGATCATGTCTGTACATTAGCTATCAGAGACACCATCCTGCCTTCAATTTATTCTTTCTGTATAGAACCCAACTACATTTCATTACTACACAACTTCCATCACCCTACAGCAGACATCACCATGAAATGCTTCAAAAAATAGAACAAAAAGAGGAACCTCATGTATCCAACTTTGAGGCTGATGCATTCAAAAAACAGTAATTTGCCAGCTTGCATAAGGATAAAGAGTTTTATTCATCCAATTTATATTCTACAGTAAATGCGCTGAAATAGACTGTTTAAATTAATCGTTTCTCAAGTCCCTTGGATTCAGTGGCTCTACTCTGATAATGACTTCATCAGGCTCCTCTCAAAATATTTGCCATTTCATACAATGTCAGAAAATCCACAAGATAATTTTTTTGGGGGGGAGGAGGTTGGGGAGCGGGGGAGAAGAGGAAATTCATTCCCACCTGAAGCCATAAGCTCCTGGCAATGCATATTTGCTGCTTTGTAATCCTGAAATTGAAGAGCTTGTTCAACTAACAGAATCAAAACTTGTCCTTTTCTCTCCATCTGGTCATCACCTACAAAAGTTAGAAGAATTATTGTTAAACGATTAGAAAATTAACCTCTGGTTAGTAATAATAAATAAGTAACGAAGAATGTGATGGGCGGCCCACACAATTATGTGTGAACACAATGCAAAGGATGGCAATAGCAGGAAGAGGTGCCACAAAGCAAATAGACCAAAATAGTTCATTTTAAAGCTCCAAACCAGAGCCTGTTTAGACCCTGAATCTCCCACTACAGTGGTACCTCGGGATGCGAACGGGATCTGTTCTGGAGCCCCGTTTGCATCCTGAAGCGAACACAACCTGCGCCTGCGCGTGCCGCGTTTCGCTGCTTCTGCACATGTGCATGGAGTCATTTTGACCCCAAAATACTTAACTTGAAGCACATTTATCCCGAGGTAAGACTGTATTGTGTCTTCACAAAACCAAAAAGGTAGACGCGAGCCTTAGGCCACACTCCAAGACTGCTATATGCAAGTATAGTACATATAGTAAATATAGTACAAAACTTGGGTCTTCAAGCTGTTTTTGGACTACAACTCCCTTCATCCCTAGCTAGCAGGGCCAGTGGTCAGGGATTATGGAAACTGTAGTCCCAAAACAGCTGGAGACCCACGTTCGGGAAACTGTTCTAGAAGGTGAGGAACCTGTGGCCTTCCATGTGTTGTTGACTTGAATGCCATCATCCCTGACCAATGGCCATGTTGGCTGGAGCTGGCAGTCCTAGGCTGCACACACAGTAGACATTTAAAGCACATTCATCCTACAAATAATCCCAGGAACTGTAGTTTGCCCCTCACAGTGCTGCGATTCACAGCATCCTGAACAAATCACAGCTCCCGGGATTCTTTGGGCTAGGGGAATGTGCTTTAAATGTGTGGTGTACAACATCTGGTGCACCGCAGGTTCCCTGTTCTAAAATAAGGGATAACTTCAAAATTAGGACTATCTAGCAATCGTCACCTTTAAAACCAATGCAGCTGAGGTGAAATGCCTGTGGCTTCCATGGGGTCCTACACTTTTCCTAATAGATTTAAAACCCAACTGAGAGAAGAGCCTCTCAACCGCCATGAGAAAATGGAAGGAGCCATAGCCCAATGTGAGTGCTTAATGTAAGTTTCTTAAATTGTTCCTCAGGTATCTGCTAAGGCAATAAATAATGATTTGTTTCTGTTTGAAAGGAACGTGGATGTACTTAGATGTGGGGGGAGAAATTACTTTTCCTTAATGGAGTCTGAGCGGTTTGCTGAAGCGAAGTTAGCAGCAACAACAACTGTAGCCTCATTCTTGCTCCACGTATTTTTACAAGAGTTATCAAAAACGCAGGAATTATCCTGCAACAGTCTCCTTTTCCCTGACAGTTTCCTCTCGTTTCTGCTCCTTGTCGGTACGGTGGTACCTTGGGTTAGACGCTTCTGGTTACAGATGCTTCAGGTTACAGACTCTGATAACCCAGGAATAGTACCTCAGGTTAAGAACTTTGCTTCAGGATAAGAACAGAAATCGTGCAGCAGCAGCGGGAGGCCCCATTAGCTAAAGTGGTACCTCAGGTTAAGAACAGTTTCAGGTTAAGAACGGACCTCCAGAATGAATTAAGTTCTTAACCCGAGGTACCACTGTACACTAAAAGCATCATGACTGGAGCTCCTGAAACATGCAGTTTGAATTGTTCAATTTAATTTAATGAGCTTTTCCTGCAGGCTTCACAATGGCGTCGCTTGAAGCCATACCCCGCTGAAGATTTTTCAAGTATCTCCCTTTCATTCTTCCAATCAAACCAGCCCTGTGACAGCCTCATGGAATCCTGCATTGGAAAGTGTGCGTATGTACATATCGTTAAGGACTATAAAAGCAAAATTGTTTCCTAATGACAGTTTTATGCTTGAACGCCTGACAGGTACAATTTAAAAAGTCAAACTGCCACTTTAAAAGGACGCAATGAGGCCTTAACAATCTTCCCCCTCCTGAATCGCCTTTGCTGTTTAAACACTGATCAAGTGCTATGTCTTAAGACAGGGAACATCCAGAACCGGGCAGGTGGTCCTGTCTGCTGTTCTGAAGAAGACTGCATGCATCTGCAGGAAGAGTTTAAATAATTTGCAAAGGATGCACAAAGACTCTGCTCATCCTCCCTGGTTTCTCAAATGCTAACATAGGAAGAACACTAAAACAGAAACAGGAGTCTAAGGGCAGAATTCCCCTCTGGACCATATTTCAATGGTAGGTGAGGTGAAAGTGGATGGAGCAATGAATGCAAATTTTACCTTTTCACAGTAGGGTAGTTTGCGCACGCGCGCGACACACACACACACACACACACACACACACACACATACAATCTTCCATCCAGGAAAGAAAGAGGCATTATCAGAGTGTGAAGACACATGACAGCCAGGCAAAAAAACACACACTCAAGGATGGCAAGATGCAGGGCCAGCATGGTCAATGAAGAGGTGTGGCTGCAGACACTTCCAAGGGCCGGATCTCTAAGTTTGGAGGGCCACATTCCCCTCCCCTGGGCCGGCCTGTCCGTCTCTCCTTTATTAGAACTTGAACACTGCAAGACTATGCACTGGGCATCCAGAAGGACATTTTAAGCATTGTTTCCCCTCAAAAAACAACAACATTCCACGTGAAGGGAAATCTGGTACGGCCAACAAATATTAAGAACATCTCCCTTCAAACAAACCATGTGGGTTTTAGTCATTTGCATGAGTAAAACAACAGTGAGTATTTCCTTTGTTGTTTACGTGATGCACCCATATGTTATAGAAAGGTAAAGGTACCCCTGCCCGTACGGGCCAGTCGTGTCCGACTCTAGGGTTGTGCGCCCATCTCACTTAAGAGGCCGGGGGCCAGCGCTGTCCGGAGACACTTCCGGGTCACGTGGCCAGCGTGACGAAGCTGCTCTGGCGAGCCAGCACCACCGCAGCACACGGAAACGCCGTTTACCTTCCCGCTATAAAGCGGTACCTATTTATCTACTTGCACTTAGGAGTGCTTTCGAACTGCTAAGTGGGCAGGAGCTGGGACCGAACGACGGGAGCTCACCCCGCCGTGGGGATTCGAACCGCTGACCATGCGATCGGCAAGCCCTAGGCGCTGAGGTTTTACCCACAGCACCACCTGCGTCCCTAATTAAGTGGGTAGGAGAAAGCATCAGCTAAATCTTCTTAGAATACACATTCCTCCTTGTGTGTGAAAGAGGAGGGATGCTTCTTAAGATGGCGATAGCCATCTGCAGGTTTATAGTATGTAATTCTATTCAAAACAATACACTTTGAAAAATTGGGTGCCCTGTGAATTTACTGCCTTAAACCCCCCACACACACTTTTGATCAGTTAATCAATCAATCTAACTGATTAAATGTTGCAGTCTGCTTGGAGCGGTTATGGGATGTGGAACTCTTGTATGGCAGGATTTGCCTGCTGACCCAGAGGAGAGGCTAAGTAACACTGTAGATGATACCAGAGGGAAGGACTTCATCTCATGCTGAGCCCAGAGCTTGGAAGAGCCATAAACTATGAATGCAAAAAAGAAAAATTAAAACCCATACCGCTCCATAAGGTAAAGGTAAAGGGACCCCTGACCATTAGGTGCAGTCGTGACCGACTCTGGGGTTGCGGCACTCATCTCACTTTACTGGCCAAGGGAGCCGGCGTACAGCCTCTGGGTCATGTGGCCAGCATGACTAAGCCACTTCTGGCAAACCAGAGCAGTGCATGGAAACGCTGTTTACCTTCCCGCCGGAGCGGTACCTATTTATCTACTTGCACTGCATGCTTTCGAACTGCTAGGTTGGCAGGAGGGGGGACCAAGCAACAGGAGCTCACCCCATCGCGGGGATTTGATCCGCCAACCTTCTGATAGGCAAGTCCTAGGCTCTGTGGTTTAACCCACAGCGCCACCCGCGTCCCTCTACCACTCCATAAAGGAGGCTCCAATTGATAAAATTACAACTGACCTGTTAAAGAACAACTACCACCATGGATAATAAGAAAAGGTTGTTCTACCACACCTGGCACATGTGGGTTCACGCGTAATATATACAGTGGTACCTCAGGTTAAGTACTTAATTCGTTCCGGAGGTCCGTACTTAACCTGAAACTGTTCTTAACCTGAAGCACCACTTTAGCTAACGGGGCCTCCAGCTGCCGCCGCGCCACCGGAGCATGATTTCTGTTCTCATCCTGAAGCAAAGTTCTTAACCTGAGGTAATATTTCTGGGTTAGCGGAGTCTGTAACCTGAAGCGTATGTAACCTGAGGTACCACTGTAATCCTAATTACTGTTTGAATAGACCACCCCACTCCCCAAACAGCTGAGAATGGATATTTATAACAGTCTTGCTTCCCACTGGTTCAAGTGAAGGACATTCTTAACTGATGATATCTGGGAAAGAGTGGAAAACATCCCTGGGACAGGATTTCTGCTAAGCAACTACCACCTGCAGAGTTCATATACCAAATGGCGAATCTGCAAGCCAGTGCAATAGGGCCTTAGGTCCAAACAAATTTCTATGTAGCAGAATGATTGATTTGCTCGGCTGAGGGACAGCTCTTGTTGGCAGTAAAAGCTCGCTGCCCTGCATTACGCATGGGCTGCAATGCCCCTCGTTGGGAACAACCTTTGCACATCTGAAATTGCTTCAGGTGGAAACACTCGCTCTGAGCTAGGCCATTCTAAAGGAATTCGAGATTGACCTGTCTAGAATATTTTATTGGAGAAGTGTAGAGCTGATGCCTTTGGTGATTTTTAAAATATGAGTCTACCAACTGTTCAACACCAGAACCAGTGGAGAACAGTGGGAGGTTCCTGCAGTCATATTCCCCATACTAACTTTGCTGCCAAGGAGTGTGGTGGAGTCTCCTTCTTTGGAGGTCTTTAAGCAGAGGCTTGACAACCATATGTCAGGAGTGCTCTGATGGTGTTTCCTGCTTGGCAGGGGGTTGGACTCGATGGCCCTTGTGGTCTCTTCCAACTCTATGATTCTATGATTCTATGATTCTAACCACCGAAATGGTTGCAAGAAAAATCACTTTCCACACAACAGAAGTGCTCGGAAGAGGCAGGGAAACCTGGGTATACAATCCTTGTACCAAAACCAAAACCCAATCATCATCTATAAAGACTTTGGAGGGAACAGATATCTGCCTGTAATAAAGGTTGCATCTTTACTTATTGCTCAGAATGTAACAATTTCTCTTCAGATTCGGGGGCAGAAAACCTCTTTTAATCTCCAATGCCAGAGCTGGCATTAGCTTGCTAAACTAATTTCATTCCCATGAATGTCACTGTCATTTTGAAGCAAAAATTAATTAGAAAAGATTTCTGAAATTAATGACTCAAATAGCAATTCCTGCAGCTTGTGGCAGCCCTGAATAACATTTGTGCCAGGTCTTTTTAACGTTATGAGGCAATAAACAAACAGTAATTAAGAATCACTGCTGAAGATTGCTTTGTCAAAAGATAAGTGGTCCTAGGTTCCTTGCACCTTTGAAATTGCCCTCCAAATGCATATATGTTACAGAATTCATCCGTTTAAAGTAGATGTTTGAGGAAAATATAGGCCCCGGGAGCAGAAGGCCTCTTATGGGGGAGACTGGTATCCAGCAGAAGCTCTCAATGCTCCTCATGCTGTTCCAGAGGGTCCTCCAAACCACTGGAGCAGATTTTCAAGGAGCAAAGAAACTGGTGCTAAATGCTGTTTCTGTTCTGTGACACAGGAATGCCTTTAGCAGAACTCTGCTTATGGGATGCTCCCACCACATAACCTTTAACAAAGATCTAAGCCAGTGTTTTGAAAACTTGGTTCTCCAGCTGTTTTGGGACTCCAATTCCCCATATCCCTGACAACTGGTCCTGATATCTAGGGATGACGGGAGCTGTAGTCCAAAACCAGCTGGAGATAGAGTGGCACAGAAGCTTTCTGCCTTTTGCAATACTCAAAAATAAGGATGATGAACAATATTGCTCAACCAGCTCCAAGAAAAGATCTTGGCGGTGGTTTTAGAAGGCCTCAGTTGGCGGACAGAGATGGGAAGGTAGTCACAAAGATCTCAGATATGATGTCTGAAATTCCTGGAGGGCAAGGAATGCTAAAGGGGTTCTTGCCAGAAGATCATCAGGATTCCTGATGTTTATGCTTAATGTTATGGGACACAGCAATGGCGCAAGGGACTGGCAGGACATTGGTGTGTGTGAACTAGGGGAAGGGGGACTGATCTGGGAGAAGGGGGCGGTGGTCTGTGGGGACCTGTACCCACCAGGAGACAAACATCAGGGGCAGGGGAAACTTCAGAGATGGAGGAAGAGGCAGGGTAGGTAAATGCACCACTGTCTCCCGGAACCAGGAGAGAACTGAAATGGGAAAAGCAGAGGCAGCTTGCATGCAGGCATAGTCTCCGGCTACGTGAGTACAGCCTGTTTGGAGAAGGTACATAAACTGGTGGAGGGGTAGGGTTCCTCAGTTGCAACAACTGCTCTATAGACGGCGGACCTGGGAATAGCTGCCTAAACGCTAGATTGGTGTGCGTAGGTCTCCAGAGATGTAGAAGCAAGTGCGTTCTTTGACAACAAAAGTGTTAATTCTGCTGTGTGCTTTCCTTTGGGCTGGGAAGCACCCTTGGCAGATGGGCAGGGGAAGTCAAGGCATCCTGCCATCTGATTTAGTGCCGCAGCCAGATTTCCAATGGAGCAATTTTCATTAAGACTACAGAAGAAGAAACTCCTTCCTTCCCACTTTCTAAAATTCCAATAATTATCTTCTTTAAAAAATAATAATGATAATTAAATGTTACGTGAAGAGACACACTTAACATTACTGTTTGGATACCCAGTAATGCTTGGAATCGGGGAGGGTTGCATGGGATAACTTGCCCCCACTTATCAAATGTGGGATTCTTCCCCACCTATCTTCAGTGTTACAGGTGAGATAGCAGACCTAGAAACACACACTTGTATATACTGTATGGTATGTGGGTCTTGCTGTCTCTGCTGAATTTCAGTATTCTGGATCTATCTGCCAGTAGTTATCATGGTCCCTATGTGTTAGTTGTTCCACTTTATATAGATGTTTCAGAGGGTATATTGCCTATTATCTGTGCCACTCTAAAAACTGTATTTTATACTGGTTTGTTTTTTTTGCATTTTACTTTTATTCGTGATATTTTTTAGGATGTTGCAAACCATATAGAGGTACAGTCATACCTTGGATCCCAAACGCCTTCCTACTCAGACGGTTTGGTTCCCGGACCCCGCAAACCTGTTTTTTGGAACCCGAATGTCTGTTGGGGCTTCCACGACTTCCGATTGGCTGCAGGAGCTTAGGTTTACTTTAACCAGAGTTTGCTTCAGAAAACCCAAAGCAGTGTCCCAACTCCTTGAACATCCAACTTACTAGCAACAATCACACACAATGCCAGAAATGAGGTAAGGTCAGGAAACCTTGGTTTTAAGTATGCCCAAGCCATGCTGTAATAGCTCCCTTTTGCTACTCTTATTCTTATAGCAGAGAACACTACAGGTTATATGGAACGCTCTTGGTTATATGGAACAGCACCTTCCGCCCTCATATAATAAAGAACAAATAAGTGTAATCTTGATTTTTACATTTTAATTTATGGCCATGGTTTATAGGTGCCATTAAGTTTTACTGGAGGCAACATTCACATAATATAGTAAAAGCTTTGTCAGCGTTTCCATTAGAGGCCATGCACTGCAAAAGTTTATTAACCAATTTAGGGAGTTGCACTCTTGAAAGCTGAATATGGATGCTTTATATCCACCATAAGAGTATTAGAGGAAGAACAGTGCTAGTTGTATTGGTATGAAAAAGGAGGAGGAAAACCTTCTAGCATCAGCTTTAGTATTTCAGGCTATTTCTTAGGAATTTTAAAATTACCGTTTTCTGTGTATAAGACTATATTTTTTTCCTAAATTTTTGAAGTTTAAAATAAGGGGTCGCCTTATACACAGATAGTGCATAGTGCATTTTCTTAATTTTGGGTTAAAAAAATAGGGGTCGTCATACACAGAAAAATATGGTAATCTGCTTCTTTTAAAATTAAGCTAAACCACTGTAAATCTCAAATGTTCTATGCTGTTAGAAACAAAGTGCACGTCATATATATATATGCACATGCGCTTATCCTTAGGAGTGCTTCGGATGCAATAACATTGGAGGCAAATACTGCTTTACTGGACGAAGTTCTTTGAAAATAAAATTCTTCAAGTTTGTCTGATAACCAGTTTCCGACAGCAATCGTCTGAAATTGCACTGTGACAATCGCTGCTGCCAATCTTGCGATTTGTTAACACATTCTGCAGCAATTTGGCATTTTTCTTTAAGCCAAAGTACAGGAGTCAAAAAGATGAGGTTCACATTTCAGCTGTAAGCCTTTACAAGCTGTTATTTTAAAGACCCAAGACCATCGTTCATGCTTGGCTACCACCACCTGGCCGTACTGGCAATCCTGTCTTCCCTAAATCTTCTGCTGATTTTCCCGCCTGGGGAAAGGAAGAAGTGGTTAAAGTGAATTTGCTAGGCTCCCCTTTGGGTGGTGGTGGTGGGGGAGAACACAATCAGAAGAGCTGGTTTTGATCTATAAAACCCTTACAGTGCAATTTTATATATGTCCAGTGAGAAGTAAGTCCCATCAAGCTTAATAGAAGTTTTACATAGGTGTGTGTATAGGACTGCAGCCTGAAAGATTTGAGGTGGCCATTGTACCTAGCTATCAAGTGCCCCATCCGAACATGTGTAGGCTACTGAGAAAGGAATTCCTCGCAATGAATTAGGAGAGCCAAGGTTCAAACACCTGGAGGAGGCAGGTCTGTTCACAGTTACACCTGCTGTGGTGGTCACATCCATATTCTATTTCTACAACGTGGTCGATGTGGGATTGCTCATGGAAAGCACTCAGAAGCTTTAAGGTAAAGGTAAAGAGATCCCTGACCATTAGGTCCAGTCGTGGCCGACTCTGGGGTTGCGGTGCTCATCTCGCTTTATTGGCCGTGGGAGCCGGCGTACAGCTTCCGGGTCATGTGGCCAGCATGACTAAGCCGCTTCTAGCGAACCAGAGCAGCACACGGAAATGCCATTTACCTTCCCGCCGGAGCGGTACCTATTTATCTACTTGCACTTTGACGTGCTTTAGAACTGCTAGGTTGGCAGGGGCTGGGACTGAGCAACGGGAGCTCACCCCATCGCGGGAGTTCGAACCGCCGACCTTCTGATCGGCAAGTCCTAGGCTCTGTGGTTTAACCCACAGCAAAATGCTGGGGCAGCTTTCCGAAGCATATTGCTCCAGCAGGCTGCAGAGCTTCCAGACAGGAGCAATTTGCATGTATTAACCCATGAATTGGGATGCGGGTGGCGCTGTGGGTTAAACCACAGAGCCTAGGACTTGCCAGTCAGAAGGTCGGCGGTTCATCTCTATTTTTCGTTGTATTTTTCTTTTTTCCATGTAGTGTACGTGCATAAATTGTAACATGGTAAACTGTTGTGTAAATATGTGTTGAATGTTTAATAAAAAATTAAAAAATAATAATAAATGAATGGCTTGGAACCAGGACCAACTATTCCCCCCTTAGAGTCTGGTTTCGCCATTAATCATTGGAGGCTTTGAACATCGTCTCTTTGCCTTCATAGGAACCAAGACCTCCGAAGGTGTCAACTCCCTCATTTGGAAAGCCTGGTCTAGTTCACCTAGTTGGCTCCCTCTTTGACAGTGTTTGAAATTCCCCTTGCTCTAGGCACATTTTGGGACAGGGAATTTCCTTAGCGTGAGCAGTTTCTAAGCTCTGGGCGCTATACTGCGCCTAAGATTTCAGATTACAACTGCAAAGTGGAAGGAAAAGAGGACCTTTTTCTGCCTCCCCACTTCCAGCTACTCTCCGAAGACTGGAGAAGAGACCCCCATAAGAATATTAGGGGGTGGACGGGCAGGGGAAGGACTAGACCAGGTATAGGCAAACTCCGGCCCTCCAGATGTTTGGGACTACAATTCCCATCATCCCTGACCCTGGTCCTGTTAGCTAGGGGTGATGGGAATTGTAGTCCCAAACATCTGGAGGGCCGGAGTTTGCCTATGCCTGGACTAGACCATGTGAAAAACCAACATAAGATTTTAGCTGCAGTTCGTTCACTTTTGGCTTTGTATTCTTCTTGTAAAAAAGGCGAGTCTAGACATTCTGTTGTTGCGCCCGCAACCTAGGTTTAAGGTGCCATTTAGCTCCTGGCTTTCATATCTCAATTTCTAACACTGCTTTTTGAGTAACTAGTTGTTTCAATCGTTCTCCTGCTGCTGCGGTTTGTTTTGCTGTTTCTCTCATTTCTTTTAGCTATCTGTAATTAATTACATTTCACTATCCCAAATTTATTGTGCATTGGGGGCAGGGGATGTTGTAAGCTGCCTTGCTGTTAAACTGCAGGGGATAATATTTCCAAAAAAGAGAGAGAAAGAAATCATAAATGTGTTTTGGAAATACTGTTAAGACTTTTTTCTCTCTCTCTCTGAAAGACTGGGGAATGGTGGTGGTAGAGACCCACCCAGCAAGTGGTGGCCCTTGGCCAAGTAGCCATCTTGTGTGTTTCTCTCTCTTTCTTTCTTTCTCTCTCTCTCTCTCTCTCTCTCTCACACACACACACCATTGTAAACCAGAGGGGAGAGAGAAAAGGTGTAAGGAGTGGTTGCTGTAGCTTTGTGACTAACTAGCTGGGCAGGGCTGCACGTTCCTTCCTCAAAGTAGACCTCCAGCAGCAATAAAAGAGGGTTCAAGATGTTTTCCTCTTTGATGGTTTAAGAGGATATATTTATGCTGCTTTTATATAAAAACGCTATTACTTCAGGAGGAAGGCAGTCTATAATTAAAATAAATGTTCTAACAAGCCAGCAAGAACAGAATGCAAGGAACACCTAGGTTTTCCTGAGTATTTGCAAGATGCTGTAGACTTTAATGTGAAGGGCAAGAACATATCCAGCATAGCATAATTTAAAGAGAAGAAGCCTAATTAAAGTCTTTGATAGTTATCTAAAGTTTGCAGTGTGCTTCAAACTAACGATCTATTACACTCTCAAGTATCCTGTGTGGGAGGTAGGAAGGTATACAAAATAGCTGGATAAGAAATTACACAGAGTTATAGCTGCCCCTCAGGGAGATGCAGTCTTCTAAATGAATTTGTGTAACAAAGAAATACAGGGATTCAAAGAATCTGAGAACTGAGGCCCATTGTGGTGCATTTTTTACTCATGTCAAAAGTGAACAGATTCAGACGCTGCTGTGATAAACATTAATGACAAAAAATGGGATTATTCCTACTTATATTATGAAACCAGCAGGACTGATGAACAATGACTCCATGAGGATATGTTTAAAGGCAAAAACACTGCCTACTATAACCAACATAAAGTCACTAAGTGATTTTTTTTCTTTTTTTTAGATACAGAACTCAACCAGGATTATTATTATTTAACTCATTCAAGTGAACCCATGGCTTAAGCTTACTCCGAATGATATTTTAAAAAAACTAAACCACCCCCCGGCATCCTTAAATCCACCTCCCAGATACCGGAGGTAAAAGTCACATTTTCCCTTAGGTTTTTGAAAAGGAAATAAACAGTAAGCGTGTCTCCTAAGCACTAGGGTCAGGGCAATATCTGGTTTTCAACACTGTGATATATCACCAGCTAAACATCGTGCTATATCACGATGTCTGAAATATGGATGGAGCTATGTAGAGGCACTGGTGGGCTTCACGGTTTTCCTGCATTGTGATTTTTGCACGCACACACAGATAAGACATCATGATTGACAATATATCCCAGGCTCAAAATTATGAAACTGATATCGCAATATGGACTTCAAACGATGCATACCACCCAGCCACACTGAGCACTGAGACTTACTCCCAATCAACACCCTGTGTTGAATTTACTCACATGACCAAGGCAGCACAGGGGCACACTGACAACCACTGGATTTAGAGACCTGATTTCCCAGGGCTGCAAAAGCAGAGGATGCTCCCCACTTCAGTAAACTGCCCTTTGACTCATGAAGGGTTGCAAGGATTGGCAAAGGAGATGTGCTGAAGTGTATTGCCAATCACACAGGCCAGTTTTCCTTGACCTGGTGCCCTCCAGATGTTTTGGACTACAACTCCCATAAGCCGCAACCAGCATGGCCAATGATGAGAAATAGCTGAAGCTGCAGTTCAGAACAGCTGGAGGTTAGGGAAGACAGCTAAAGGCTAACGGTCTGATTTGAACACTACCACCACCAACAACCGGATTCTCTGGGTTACCTGTTTTAAGCAGCTGGAGTCATGCTGGCCATATGACCTGGAAAACTGTCTGTGGACAAACGCCGGTTCCCTCGGCCTGAAAGTGAGATGAGCGCCACAACCCCAGAGTCGCATTTGACTGGACTTAACCGTCCAGGGGTCCTTTACCTTTACCGTGGTACCTCTGGTTACATACTTAATTCATTCTGGAGGTCCATTCTTAACCTGAAACTGTTCTTAACCTGAGGTACCACTTTAGCTAATGGGGCCTCCCGCTGCTACTGCGCCACCGGCACACGATTTCTGTTCTCATCCTGGGACAAAGTTCTTAACCCAAGGCACTACTTCCAGGTTAGCGGAGTCTGTAACCCAAAGTGTTTGTAACCCAAGGTGTTTGTAACCCAAGGTACCACTGTAAACACTGCAGAGATTTGTGCCATTTACTAGTCCAAGACAACAAACACAGTGTGAGCTCCACTGTACAGGAACTTGTGTTTTGTTTAAATTACTTGGCAAGGCTCTGTGTACGGTGATAGCAGGGTATCAACAACATTATTACATAATAAAATAATGGCTTGGCTCTGGAGTTAAGCTGGCCCAAGCTGATTTCCCTGCTCTTTATCTTCATAGCAGCCGTCCCCCTTCTCTCCTGAGCTTCACAAGCTGTAGTCTACCCACTTCAAAACGTGGCCCCAAACCTCAGGGGAACTTTTTAGGGGACTAGAAAGCTGCCATGGGAAGGAATGTATGGGACTGCTTGCTTCTGCCAGCCCTAATGCACACACTTAACTCTGGATCTGACTCATGTCATTTTTCAATTTGTATTTGATATGATGATGTGAAAGAACAGGGAAGCGGAAGATATAGTCAAATCAGCTTCATCTGATTTCTCCAAGTGAAAGTTTGATCAAATATTTACCTTTGCTAGCCAACAAAACAAAACAAAAAACGTAATTTGATTTGATCCAGCATCAGAACCTTTGCACAGTGAAGTTGTGGGCAGGATTTGAAATATAAGCAGTGAATTACTGAAAGAACTAATGAGAGTGAAGTTTACATAATAAAGACAGATGTATTGCAAAACAGCTAAAAAAGAAACATCAAGAAAGGAGGGGTGGAAATTCAAGAAGAAATAATAATAAAATACTATTATGTTTGGGGAAAACTGTATATGATGATAAATGTCTTGGAATTTTTTTGAGATTTAACAACAATGATACATATATTTAAAAAGAAATTTTACATAGTATAGCATCAGTTCACTAATACGATGCAACAGGATCAAAGAAGGACTGCAAGTAAAACCTATGTTTTTTATAGGATATAGAATACATTTTGTTTGCACAGAAAGGATATCTGTTTTTCATATCTGACACGGGTTAAAGTGGGATTTAATTCTAACATCTGACTAGGTGGTAACTGTACTCTCGCTGGTATGTATTCTACTTGTGATAGAAGGGCTGTGTGTGAAATCCCAAATTATATCTAAATTGAAATCAATCAATCTGTATTTATCTAGAAAGGAAGGTTGCAATGATGCAATATATGAAGCTTCACTGAAGACAGGATCTTTGAGTAAAGTCCTTGAAGAAATCCCCCATAAAGCTGTACACCTTCAACATAAAACATGGGTAAATTTCATTACAGCTTTTATTTTACCTGCAACCTTCAGCAAATTTGCAAGTCCCAGGAGCTTGGCAGATTGCTTGTAGCTTGTTGGCAGCTGCAGGAGACATTCCTTGATAAGGCTGAGTCGATCAGAGCACAGGCGCACTGGTAAGAAAATACATTATATTAAGTGGCAATGTCACAAAAGACAGTGCATTTTTTTAATGAAGGCAGGAAAAAGTTAAGTGCACACGCAAGCTACATACACAGATATTACGAACTTCACGGAAGGGCCGATATCTGGGTTTTAAAGTCACTGCAACTGGGGCAGGAGGGAGAGAAGTTTTAAACAAGATCTCTAGTGCTTATGTTTCTTCAATCAATGGACTGACAATATGAAAACACTTGCAACTCATGAACGGACAGCTTACAGACATAGGCTTTATTTGGATAAATATGACAACATTTGGAATGTTTATACAGAATGTAGTAGGCTATTAATAGCACCTTTCATAAAAACATTTTTTTTAAAAACCTATGTATTAGGATAATAACATCATATATATTTATATAATAATGTATGGGAGTATATTACACTGCTTTTTTGTATACTGTTTCTTTCACTTTTATTCTTTTTTTCTTTTCTTTTTTTCTTTGTTACACTTTATTTTATAATAGAAATTCTTTCAATAAAATATTAATACATTTTGAAAGTGCTTTGTTTCTTATGCTGCAGATATGCCCCAAGAAATATTTTAGCAGGGAAATCTCCATTTATTTAGTTTTCATTAAGGGTGTGTGTGTGTTACAAAGCAAACAGAGAATCGCCATTTAGAGAGAGGACATCATCACTGATGTGCAAAGGTTGGTCATTTAACAAGATGGAGAACATTCAAACCTGTGCATGCCTCCACTCTGGGGTGGTACAGACCAGACACAGGTCTACCACCCCACAGAGAAAGAGGCCTCTGCTTCTGGGAAGGAAAAGCTGGTTCCTTTACCTCCCCTTAGTTCAGATGACTACAAATTCAAATGCAAGAAGAAGCACAAATTATTTTGTGCACTCTATGAAGAACAACTCATGCTTAAAAGTGGCTTTCCAAGTTAAGAAAGTTTTAGCTTAAAGCATTAGGAACCTGCAGGCAGCTTTTTCGCCCATTTTAACTTCTGCGTGGTGGTCTTTAAAGTGTCCAAAACATAATGGATGCAATTATTTGAGAATCAGACCCTGTCCCCTTTGCGGGACCCACTTCAGCCGCCATTATATAGCCATGTGCTTGTGTGCACATTCATGACATAAAAGGTACTTTTTCTGAAATAAATTGCAGCATTAGTCGTTTTCAGGTGACAGAAGGATCACAAAGTAACTTGACAGTGCACTTTAATCTCTCAAGGGGGAAAAAAAAAAGATCGCAAAAAGCAGTACCAGCACTGAAGTATTCACAGTTGACTGGCATGGTGTGGCAAAGGCAAAATGGCAGGTTGCAGGGAATGAACTATGAAGCAGGAAAATCTAAGCTTGAAAATGGCAAAGTGGAACCAACCCTGATACATCCACAAGCAAGCATTTAGGATAGCAGTTGTCTGTAATCCATGGACAACATTCAAAATGTAATTTGGCTAATGGAAGAGGCTTGAGTTAGTTTGAAAGTTCACAGTTTTTGGATCTTACTTTATATATATACGTCACAGAATTACCACATGCCCATTAATTGAAGATTTGCTGGTATTGTCTTTCAGAGAAAGAATTTCTCAGTCCTGCTTATGAGCTTTGTCCCTGCTAACCTCATGATTTAACTGTACCTCATGCCACTGAATGGCAAACACACAGAAATAGTGAAGCTTTTCGGCCGAGGTAAAACCCCAGCAATGAGAGCCAAACAAGAAACTAATAAGCCATCAACATCATTTGTCTGCCACTTTCCCACAAAATTGTGCCCAAAGTGGCTGACAACATCTCATGTGATCAATTAAGTAAAACGGTTTTTTAAAAATGCATATTAGAAACAATTAGAAAGAATAATATAAATCAATTAAAAGATTTAAATAATAATCCATACACGTTTTATTTGAATGCATAATTCAATTCCACACTGCCCCTGGCTGCCCACAGTGCTCAAGAAGCTGTATATGAGACAGGGTTGCTGTGTTCTGGCGAAATAACCTAGCACCAATGGTATGGAAATAGCACAAACTCGCAGTGCGTCATCTTCTATATATTTGATTAGGGTTAAGGCTTTTCTGTGAAGGATTAATCAGAACTGTGTGAGGAACACGTGCCTCAGGGAGAATCCAGGTTTCAAATTAAAGACCTGATCCATGAAGGCTTTTACTAAAGTGTCTTGCTGAAGGGCATCAGATCAGGGGTAAAGCTATCACAGTGGTACCTCAGGTTAAGTACTTAATTCGTTCCTGAGGTCCGTTCTTAACCTGAAACTGTTCTTAACCTGAAGCACCACTTTAGCTAATAGGGCCTCCTGTTTCCGCTGCGCCGCTGGAGCACGATTTCTGTTCTTATCCTGAAGCAAAGTTCTTAACCTGAAGCACTATTTCTGGGTTAGCGGAGGCTGTAACCTGAAGCGTATGTAACCTGAGGTACCACTGTACACATAATAGCTGTCAAATTGAGCATATTAACTCACTGGGTGGTTTTACCTAGTTTTACTTATTTACTAAGGTTTACTTAGAGTAGCCCCACTGAAATTAATGCACATAACTTAGTCATGTTCATTAACTTCAATGGGTCTACTTTGTGTAAAACTTAGATGGAGACCAACCATTGTGTACTATTTCTTATTCAAGCCCGTTTAAAATGTTTGATTCCAGCAGGCAGAATTAAATATCTAAAAACAGGTTGACTAGATTGAAACAAATAGGTGCACATTCAAAACCGAATACAGTGGTGCCTCGCAAGATGAAAAGAATCCGTTCCGCGAGTCTCTTCGTCTTGCGGTTTTTTCGTCTTGTGAAGCAAGCCCATTAGCGGTTTAGCGGATTAGCGCTATTAGCGGCTTAGCGGGCTTAGCGGATCAGCTGATAAGCGGCTTAGCGAATCAGCTGATAAGCGGCTTAGTGGCTTAACGGATCAGCTGTTAAGCGGCTTAGCGGATCAGCTGATAAGCGGCTTAGCGGCTTGGGGAAAAGGGGGGGGGGAGGCAAAAAAACCCCGCAGGAACTCGCAAGACATTTTCGTCTTGCGAAGCAAGCCCATAGGAAATTCGTTTAGCGAAGCACCTCCAAAACGGAAAACCCTTTCGTCTAGCGGGTTTTACATCTTGCGAGGCATTCGTCTTGCGGGGCACCACAGGTAAAACTTTTAAGAAACACCAGACACAAAATTCAGCACTCGATTCTAGTCCTTTACTTGCATATTCTGAACATGGTTTGAACTTTTAAAGGGTAGACGTAAAATACCACAAAAGCTTTATGTAATACATAACTGTGTTGTTTTTTAAAAAATAAAATAAAATAATGTGTGGACTATTCATCCAGTTTCTAGCAGTACAAATCCATTAACTCAACAGTGAAGACAGGAAGGTCACAGGAGTTGAATGCAGGATAGCACCTGTAAAATATGTCAGTTGTCATAAGGCTGTTATGATTTATAAAATAAAAATAGAGTTTTATTGGGCACTAAAGCATGCGAATAAAAGAGATCAATAAAAGCCCAAGTTCTGGAGGCACCTTCAAACAGCAGTAAAAGCCTCCTTTCAAACATAACTAAATTGTTACTGCAAAGCTGTGATGTGCAATGGACGTCTTATGGGTTATGATAACTATTTTGAGTTAATCTTCTTGGCACATGTGCTTTGACAAAATAATAAAATAGAAAGGCCCATTTGTCCACTCCCTAGGCCTAGACTCAGGATGAAGATCAATAAACCTCCCAACCGGGCTATTGCCAGAATGACCAAGCGTTTCAAAGCACTGTTGCAGAGATTACTAGTAAAGAGATTATGTTAATCATAATAGCACAACAGCAGCACAAGCAGGGGATGAGTGAAGAAACTATATATTAAGTTTGCATGTGTGTATTTAAAAGGGAAGTAATTGTGGGTGCAAGGCAACCAAAATGATTTAAACAGGAAAAATTGGTGCATAACGCTTTAGTAAAATCCAATGAAACTTTAAAAGCTTTCTCTTGAACTGGATTATACCTGATGCAAGCAATTTATTTAAAAAAATGCTGTAAGGAAAATTGATGATACAAGATGATGTATATGTAGAGCTTTTTATAAGCCAGAACTTTCCGGAACTCAGTTCCGGCACCTCTCAGGTAGGTGCCATTGTCATTTTAAAAGAACAAAAGAGGTGTTCATGGTGAGTTCCGGCACCTCTTTTTCTAGAAAAATAGAACTGTGTATATGGTACATATAAATGTGAAGATTTGAAACTATATAACTAGCATTCAAGACATTTCAACAAACCCTATCACACCCTACCTTGTAATGGCAAGATTTTCACACCAAATTCTTCAAGGTAGCTAAGAGCACGGATAAGATCCAACTCCTCTTGGACAACAGGCGGGCAGTCTGTAATAAGCTGTAAGCAGGATCTTAGAAGAAAAAAAATAAATGTTTAAGGATTTCAAACAGCTTTCCTAATTAGTCAAAAAGAAGCATCTTCATTATATGAGGCCAGTGTGATAAACATACAGCACTAAACTATGCTTGTAGCTATGCACAGAAACCTCAAGAGCATGCACTGGTGAGGCATTACAATGGGTCCAAAGTGATGGGTCTCCTATAAAGGCTTAAAAATTTGCCACTTGATATAATGTTATCCTCTTTATAACCCCGTATTTCTTTGTGGATGTATTTTTTTATTGTAAATAATATCAATTTATCAGTGGTCAAAGCTAAGCACTTTACTAAGAGTTTACATGCCAAAAGAAAGAAGCTTTGTACTTAGCAAGCAATCACCATGTACATGAATGAAGTAGGAGGAAAAATAAAATTCATTTGGTGTAGGTTCATAAATTCCCCCCCCCCAAGTGAAACTCTAGTGGAATTGCATGACAGCACAGTTCCGCAAATGTAACTCTTCTGCTATAAAGGCAAGAAACATACTAATATTAAGAAAGTGAAGGCTGCTATTAACAGTTGAACTGTAACACCTAAATTATTCAATTAAAATTTTTTAGGTGCTTTAGATTATCTTTCTGGGGTTGATGTGGGGATGTGCTAACTTTTAAAATGTTAAAAATTAATCCTTAAATTTTCCACTCCCAGATTTGATTTGATTTTTAAATACGCCTTGTAATTGTGTGCCAATCTTATCAATGAGAAGAAACCATGCTGAAATGATTTCCACTTAAATGAAAGCATCACTAGAAAATTGTTAATGATAGAGAATGAAGGAGAGCTTTCATCTCAGCTAAGGTGGTAACCGTCCCCCTAACAACAAAAAACATCAACAGTGAATAACAATTATTTCAATTATAGCAGCTTTCTCATAGAATCTATGATGGACAGTGAAGGCACATCTTGCTCCAGGAGGTACAATTGAAACCTCTGCTAAAACAAAAGGGGGGGACGGGACTTCATTTTAGCCAAGAAAGGTTTGCACAGACACTCCAAACAGGATTCAATACGCTGCCCATCAGCTGTTCAATTGTGCTTTCATGCATCCACATCTCGGCCAACTGCACACCTCAAAGGTGGGTATGATTTTGAGGGGAAAGTCTGTTGAGTAAAACGAGGAGGCCTGGCAGACAAAATCTGGCACACAAGCCAAAGGTCCCCGCTGCCTCCTTCAACAAAACAAATAGTCATACCTTGGAAGTAGTTACGGAATCCGTTCCGGAAGTCCATTCGACTTCCAAAACGTTCAGAAACCAAAGTGTGGCTTCTGATTGCCTGCAGGGAGCTCCTGCAGCCAATCAGAAGCCGCGGAAGCCCCATCAGACGTTCAGCTTCCAAAAATAGTTCACAAACTGGAACAGTCACTTTCGGGTTTGAGGCATTCAGGAACCAAAACGTTTGAGCTGTTCGAAAACCAAGGTATGACTGTATTCATTTTCGTCCCTTGAATTCATACGGGCCTTACAGGAAACATCTTGGTTTTTCATAGCTGTAATGGTTACATACGCAGAATAATAATTTCCACTTCCAAAACCATTAGCTAGTATTTTCAGATTGGTGCTGGTGCCTGCATTTCATGATGAGCCAAGCATAATCTAGGCAAAAGACGTATTACCTCATTCTAATTGCACCAGGGACTAATTAGTAAGAACAAGTTGCCTTGGAAATGCTTGAGCATCGGAGGAAAGCACTCAAGTATGCAAAAGAGTACAAAATCATAAAAGATCTGCCTTTCTAAGCAAATACCAAAGGCTAAAAGATTTTTTTTTTGCGGGGTGTGTGTGGATAAAACGTACCTGGCCAGATCCATGCATGTATCAGTTAGACTGGTTGAAGAATTGAAATATTCTCTGCTAGCAGCCAAAACCAATTCAATGCTTTTCTCATAGCAAACTCTGTACTGTGGTTTTCCTTTAGAAGCAACACTGACAGGGGGATCTATTGACCAAACACTGCAGTGCATCATTTGTCCAGCTAAATGGATGTTCTCCAGTCGACTTGAACACAGAAGACTTTCTGTAAAGATCTTTAGAATGACAAGAGCAAATGTCATACAAGCAATTTTTTTTATTTGACAAATACCTGAGTATGGCTATCTGCTTGGGGAGGGGAGGATATCTGGAACAGCATTCATCTAAATCTAGACCAATATCAATTAGATTTCGACAAACCATGTGCTGAAATGGAAATGCAATCTAATTTGCTGCCCTCGAGAAACCCTTTCCTTTCATTTGACTACCAAGGCAGCACTAGAGAGTTGACAGTGGAATCTCTGCAGGAAACTCTGAGACTTATCTGGGGAGCCACTCTTTATGCTGGGGATTATTCAGGATGATGGGGCAAATGGGGTTGTGCAGTGAACGTACACACAGTTTAAAAGACCACACAAACATCTGAACAGAAGTATCCTTCATGAAACTTATCTATAAGTTTTGGACAAGCTAAAAAGCAATACCACCCAATAATGTATATAAGTCAAAATCTTCATCCTTTAGAAGCAACACGAATGAGGACTTCCGAGTTAGCGCCATTGGCGAATGGCGGAGTTTCTCCGACTGGAGGAACTGGCTCCGTGGAAACTGGGTCTTCCCGCCGCGGTGAAGGTGGGGACCCGCTAGAAATCCCAGGCGGAGGAAGCCTGGGAACGTGGGGTTCGGCAGGGCACCAGGAGCGCCCCCTCCCACTCACCGGGAACCCCATTTTGGGGCTCCGGAGTGAAGTGGGGTGAGCGGCGCGGTGCTGCGAACTGATTGCTACTTTCACGGAGTGAAGCCGCATAGCCATTGCCGGAGAGCGCTGACTTTTGGACAATTGGATTTAAAACAAGTACCCATGAGTAGAAACGGAAAATTGGATCAAGAAATATCTTAATTTGGCACTGAAGCGGGAAGGTTCAAAACAGGAAGTCCGCCTTCCGCTTTTTGTACATAGACTGAAGCAAAAACCTTGTAAGCTAAAGCCTGGAAAGTCGTTAAAAAAGTTTAAATTTCCTTCATTTATAACTACTGAAACCCCCTTGGAAGCAGGAGAAAAGGGGGGGGGGACTTTGTTTAACGCCTGCAGGAGAGGGAGTGAAGAAAGATAAGTTTCCACCGTCTCTAACCTGGGAACGGGGTGCCAGAGACAGAAATTTATGGGGAAGTTCATCGACTGTGAATGGAACGTCTTTTGACAGATAGTAAAAAAAGAGAAATAAACTGATTCCAATGTTGCCTTTTGCATTCTAAAGAAACAAAGTATCTGAAAAATGAAAGTAATTTTCCTTTGTTGGACTTGCCTTAAAAAAAATGGATACAAATAGAAATTGTCTGCTCTAGAGGGAGCTTGCTAAATTGTTGCTGCAGTCTACTTGAGGGCTCTACAGCTGTCAGATTAAGATCGTGGGACCAGTCCTTTTTGACCTTGACTAAATATGAGCTGGGAGGAAGTTTTGGTGCTTGCTTTATGCAAGACAAGTGCCTTGTTGGAACAGCTGCATGAGAAGATGGATTTGATGAATGAGAAAATGGATTTGATGACTGTTGTGGTTAATAACTGTGGACAAACCGGGAATATTGATACAGAAACCATCCAGGGACCAACTCAGGAACCTGTATTGATTGGGCAAGTGCAGAAGATAATGGAGGAGGTTGCGGTTGCACCTCAAATAATACAAATGGAGAGGCCCGAGGCCCTACAGGAGCATAAGCCGCTGTCTTTGAAGATTGAAGTTGGAGTGGATCAAGGGGAATCTGGAGCTGAGGAGGTTCTTAACTTTGGAGAGACCTTGAAATATGCTTTTAAATATTTTTTGGACTACATTGATGACTGTGGGGAGTGGGACTGTGGGGAATGGGCTGGTTTGATGAAGGGAGACAAAGATAATTTTGGGTTGGAATCCCCCAGAGACCTACTCCCCAATGAGAAAGGAAAGAAATTAAGAAAGAGACCAACAAAAGACAAGGAAAAGTGCAAGTATAAACAAGAAGAAGATCTGCAGAAGGGACATGGAAGAGACTTAAGGGCCTCAGACATAAGATTACCAGGTTGATGGACTAGATGGAATGGACAGTAAGGACTGACGCGACCCGAGACCAGGAAGAAGAGACGTTGGATGAAGATTGGAAGAAAATTTATAAAGAAATTTTTTTTTCTAGGGAATTAGCCTAAAATTAATGAATATTAGGGAAAATGTTGGAATGAAACTATATGACTCTAGTAGAAATGATATCAGGAGTTATGTATAATCGAGTATTAAGCTTTAAGCTCTAAAGTATTTGCTGGTAAGATAAGGTTAAATAACTTAAGGTAATTTGAATAACAGAATATGGGGAAAAGATGGAAAGGATTTGTTGAGTTAATTAATAGGTTAAATTGTTAAGATAAATTATTTAATAAAAATTGAGAAAGATGGAAAGAATTTTCTGAAATAACTAATCAAACTAGAATACAAAAAGGGAGGTGTGAGGAGGTCAATGAAACAAGCAAATGGAAGTTAAAGATATGTAATATGGGATTTGTGTCTTTTTTCCCCTTCTTTTTTATCTTTTTGCTGTATTGTTGCATTGGTTTTTATGTTTTGCTTTTTTAATTTTTTTTATGTATTGTAGTGTTGTTTTTAATTTTTTTTCTTTCTTTTCTGTAATTTTGAAATTATTAATAAATATTATTTTTTTAAAAATAGAAGCAACACAAATGCAAGAAAGGGGGACCCATCACCGCCCCCCAGATGTTGATGGCCTCCAAATTCCATCAGCCCCAGCCAACATGGTCAATTTTAGGGATGACAGAGGCTGCAGCTCAACAACATCTGGAAGGCATCAAATTCCCTACCCCTATACTAATGCATTGCCAAGGTACTCTGATATTAAAGTCTATTCATCGCTCCAGTCAAATCTAATATCTTGAAGTAAGAGCTATAATTATATCACATTTTCCCTGACATGATGTATGTACGTATTGCTATTTATTTTTTTTAAAGGAGCACATTTCAAAGTTAGATTTAAATCCCAGATGCCATTTTCTTTTTGCAATTTATTCAGAAGTGTACTGATTTGCTCTCAAAATCTCTCAGGAGTCATAGAAATTAGCAGCCATAAGCAATAAAGTCTACATGCTATAACAAAAGAAGACTGACAATAATTTGAAATGTTTAAAAGATGTCAAATTTTTGAAGGTAAATTATGCAACATGAAGGCTCACTCAAGTACTACACTATGAAACAGAAAAGTGCACTTTCAAGTAAACTGCACATATTCAAACACACACAGCTTCATTGTAATTCACGAATCTTAATAACTAGGTTGCCTCGAATGCAGATTATTTTCTGCAGAAACCAAACTTTGCATTTCACTTTAAATGCAAACAGGAAAACATCTATCAAAGTTCTATATGCACCCTGAGTGACGTTATTAAAAATGAACTTTCAGCTCAGTGAACCATTTAATAAACATAACAGTGAAGCGGCGAGCCATTTGTCTTCCCAATGTTTAGTTAGCAATTTTATGTCAAGAGTTTCTGTGTATTAAGAAAGTCAAGGTTCCCATCTATACATCTCATGTCTTCTGTAATTCTGCCATAGTTCATAACAGCTCTGTCTGAATGCACGGAATTCTGAGTGTTAAAAAAAAAAGTATAACAGAACAAACTCTAGGAATTTGCTCCCCCCGCTCCTTATCTTCAGTGAGCAATAGGATAAACAGGAGCTTTGCCATTGTTTCCAGCCCCACTGGCAATCCTATATCTTGGAGTTGGCTAGGGAGAGGGGCCAGAGTAGGTCATCTTTGTCTTCCCTGACCAATCTGGCTGGGAACGTTTGATTAATGTGACATATTCCCTCCCTCCCGACAACAGCAGCCCTGAGTGCGGTTAGAGGATCTATGCCTTCCCTTCTTGACAACAGCACCCCGGTTGCATAACACCCTTCTTCCTGGCACCCACTCTTGTTATATGTTTACATTATTTGAATATTTTCCCCATCCTGCCTTATGCAAGGAAATTCCCCTGCCTTCTAAGGATTTTATGTACATAGCTGCCTAATCACAGGGGACAGCTGAATAGGTTGTTTTGGTTTGCATTGGGTAATTTTAGCAGTATTTTTTCAGTCTTTGGTTTTTTCCTGAATAAGGCCAGCATATAAATCTTATAAACAATGTCATTTAATGTCTTTAATAATGTCATTTTAAAAACAAACAAACCACCAAAGCAATTTACAACAGTTATACACTTTGGGTTGTATTCAACTAACTTCACAAGATGCCCTCGCAGGGATTCCCACTAGCGCAATAGGGTTTTTCCGTCCATCAGCCACCTGTGCACACCTAAGTCATCTCTGAATGTGGCCTGGAGGGTTGAGAGGATCCCCAGAACAGATTTAATGTGCACGTAGGGGTAGGAGAGGGGAGAAGTTTCCTTTGTGCAAGGAAAATCCCTGAGATGATGGTACCTTAGAGTTATGCTGAATATAAGCCATTATTTTTATTGCTGTTGTTATTGTTATAAATCACCAGTTAATAATTACAGAAATATTTCTACTTAATTGCCTGCATAGCCCTGGCACCATAAATAAGTTTTCGGCAAACATTTAAAAATTACAACAGAAGATACCTGTTTCCCCTTTCCCCCTCTGATATGGCCTCTACTCTCGACACTAGGAGTAACAGGAACTGGTCATTGGTTTGGCTGCAATTTATCAGAAGGCAATGTGGTACCCCAAAGTTCCTTTTCTTTAAAGGAGTAAAGTTGGTAACCTGAGTTTGATTCTTATCTAGATGTGAGCACCAGTCCCCAAGTATGAAAGACTAGAGAGAATTATTTCTATGAAACCCTAGCTATGGAAATCCTTAGAATTTAGGTGTCTTGAAACAAAACCAGGCCACTCACCATCAATGGGATTTCTGGATCTTGTAGAAACTACCACTATTGTCAAGAAAGCTTGATAGCAGCATGATTTGCATGTTCAAGGAAAGGAAAACTCAGCATATATTTAAACACTTAAACTAGGATTGTACATCTGCTGGCACAGATTCTGAATAAAGCAAAATGCTGGTATGAAACTGAACTACCTAGAATTCCACCCACTGTATTCAAAAACATACTGAAAAGCAGCAAGATTCACCTCATAGCAAGTGTCCGGTTGTATGCATGTGTAGACATTCTGCTGCATTTCCAGGATATCATGCAACAATCCCATCCAGTGTGTCTCATTAACAGGGGGCTGCCTGTAAGACACAAAGAAGCGAACATTTACAAGCAGATTCCGAGAAGTGTGATTACCAGGATTAAATGTATTCTTAAAATATCACCCCAAAGGTTAAGAGCACATTCATGTGTAGAAAAACAACACTGGTGCTTATAACATCTAGACACACAGTAGCTCAACATTCCGTATAACATTCTAGTAAGGTGGATGTCAGGGAACTGCCATCAGTGCCGGAGGGAGAGAGAGAGCTCCAGAGGGATCCCAGAGAGCGTCACGGGATTGGGAGAGGCAGCCCATCTTCCGGGGAAGGGAATCAGCTCAGCTCCAGTGGAGAAGGGGGGCAGATGGGGGAATCTGAGAGGGAGTCACATGACTCCTTGCCTGGGACCAGTGGGGGGAGGAAGGGTCCTCCGCTGCCTACGCCTTCCTTGCGCAGAAGGCTTCCGCGCAGGGAAAGTAGGAGGCGACTGAGCGTCAAAGAGCTTCTTTGCTGGAAGAAGTTTAAGAAACGCCCACTGACGGATTCTGCCAGCGATTGAGACAGCCACGGGTGAGTGGCTGTCCGGACAGAAAAGGTTCACTCAGGCAACCCAGCCAGGTGTGGGCACCGGCTTACGCACGAGCAACCCCTAGAACCACTACAGTAGAGAAGAATAATTATCCCCATTTGAAAGATGGAGAACTGAGCTTGAGAGAGTAGGTTGCTTAGTGAGTCCGTGACCAAAGGGAGATTTCATCCAGGAACTTAGTGGCTCACAGTTAAGTCTCTTATCCAACAGTTTTGCACACCTTCCCCCCAGCCCCAAAGCTTTCAGACCAAACCCTCCAGTCACACATACTGGGCGAGATTCAGCAAACTTGTTGCATGCATGGAACAAGGTCCACTAACACAACAGGACTTCTCCCCTCAAAAAAATAAAATCTGCTCTGCAGAGTCAGGAGAACCCCCAGAACCAGGGGCACTGACTTGCTCCCACATTGAGGGAGTGCTTATCACATGACACTGCCGGCATGCGCCGGACTGGGACAAACAAGCATAGAAATTGCCCTCTGCGCTTGTCTCAGATGCCGCCTGGCTGCTGGGTTGCCGGGTGGAGGTTGGGGCTGGGGTGCCAGGCTGTGGCAGGGGGTGGTAGCCCCCTCAACATTGGGGGGCTGCCCCCTGCTAAAAAATATTGGGGGATCTGAAGCTGCCTCCGGCCCATATACCTGGCGCCACTGCCCAGAACAGGTTGGGTGGCATGAAGGAGGAAAGAAAGGTCATGTTTTACAAGCAGACATTTTCCCTTGCACATATTCCACTTAGCACTACCTAGAATGCTACCCGTTGGGAGATAATCTAATCCAAGGCCTACATTCTGAAAGGTTTAAATTGCTTTGCCATGCCTCCATCAAGAGAGTGGTACCATTCTGCTCTGCACACCATGGGCAATGGATCCTTGACAATGGGGCAATATTTGTGCTTTGATGAACCATGAAGCCAAAGCAAAAGACACTGCCACTTTTGCTTGTGTCATGAGCAATTATTTTATGTTCGACGAAGGGCATCAAAGCGAATTTTACCACCACTAAACCATCTTCCTTGTGAAGCAAACAACTGACTTGCCTCCTGAGGAGCTAAAGACATGTTTACAAAGAAATCTGTCCTTTGAATTGTTTGTCTTTCCTGCTTGAGACCACAGCCTCAGCTGTTCATGTTCTGACCTGGAAAAGCCACGCAGAACATTTCATCTGTGAAGGTACCAAACAACCATTAAAGCTCATAATTTTGTGTGCCACCATCCGTTACTCACTTGCGGCCTGTGTGCCTGGTCAATCGAATCATCAGCTTCCGTGCTTCTTCTGGGCTGTCCTGTGTGTCTTTTACAAAGGATACAGGCTTTTGGAGTCCATGCTTCTCCAAGATTTCTGATACGCTGAAATAACAGTAGTCATAAAAGCATCATCAGCCATTCAGCCAAATCTTAAATCCTGCCTGTGGCCATTATTGCAAATTATTGTTTATGTGTAAAATTTGAATAATTATATATTTGAAACCGAAACCAAGAGGGATGGTGATGTTTATCCACTGAACAATGATGACTTGAAGTTATACAAAAAATACACATCCAGCCACACATACCATTTGAGAACTCATTTTGTTTGCAATATTTAGCACCATATCATTATATTCCATAAAACAATATAAAACTTGATCCACGCCCCGCCCCCTGGAACCTTATAAGGTGATGCTCCGGGAGGTAGGGGAGTACAATGAAACAGCCTATATAGCTAAGCCTTTTAAAGAAATTAGATGAAGGGCCTTTTCTTTTTCATTCTTCGTGTTAACTATATTGTCACAATGCTACATTACCCTTCACAATGTTACAGGTTGGGAGGGGGGAACCCCTTTGGATATAAACATGTGTTTATGGAAAGGTCAAGGTCCAAAAAGTAATTTCCACTAAGCCTGCAGTAATATTTGACCTACAAGCTCTCTTTTGTAATAATCCTGGCATTTTGAACTGTAAAACCTAGTGCTAGGTTAATAAAGAAAACGTACTGGAAGAGATGAATGAAGAAAGGCGCATTTCTTACCTAAGAATTCGTTCCAATTCATCAACTTTGTCGTGAAGGTTATTTGTAATGTCTGTTTCAGGGCTGAAAGGATGTATCAAAACAAAAAAACAAATTTGTATATTCTGCATACTATGGAAAAAAATGTAATACCAACACTGAGTAATACCCCAAATACAGTGTTTTTCCATGTATAACACGCTCCCGTATATAAGACGCCCCCTTTTGAGGGGGACTAAAAATTGAGAAAATGGGGGGGGGGGAGAGAGATTGCCCTTGTATAAGACGACTCCAATTATTTTATATTATTTTATCGTAAAAAACCCCTAGTCTTATAAAGGGAAAAGTATGGTAAGTCATATTCAGAGTAGATCCGCTGAAATCAATGAACATTCACTGATTTCAATTAGTCTTTTCTGAGTATGACTTATGTGGAGATCACCCATTACACCTTTCCAATCTACCCTCAGTGAAGGTGGGAGTGATCCTCTGATTGAATGCTTCCTCCTCACACAATTCCATTAGTCCCATTCCATGACCAGTGGATGGGGCTACAGAGACAGGCTGCATAGCCAAGATTTCTTCTTCCCACAAGGGAGGAGTAGCCCAGTTATGAGGGGAAATACAACTTGCCTAAATTTTGATGGCACCCAGAGGGAACTTGACACATAAGCAGTTCAGCAGGATGGAGTGACCAAGGTGCCAAACTGTTTAAAATAAGGATATGGCATTGCATTCCCCGTTTTCTCAACCTGATGGAAATTAAGTTCTTATCCAGGCTTTCTACATGTGGGGAGCATTGCAGCGCATAGTAATCCCAGCTGCAGACTGAAGCATGATTGTATGGATTGCATAAATTAGTGCACATAATTCTTTGAATACTGGTTGACATTTTAATTGTTTAAAAGCAGCATTTGTAAAGGATTTCTATTAGCTCAACATTTTTTATTTTTTTTTAAAAGGAACATGTCATTACTCACCCATAACCTCTCTGGGGGAGACATTCTAAGATATCATAGCAATGAGAAAGCTGGTCATCACGTTGGCAGCTGTAGATGCAGTCTAACGCAATCGTCATCAACAAGTCTTGATCCGAAATTATTTTTTGCTGACACTGGGAGAACAAGAAAATGCTACATTCATTGCTGTACAGTAGAGTACGGTCTGTGAGTATGTATGTGTCCCCCAGCCCAAAATTTGGAGTTGTTTTCTTCCATATCTCTGTGTGACAGACAATTGGCTCTTGAACAGCACAATTACAACCATAAAGGCAATTTAGTGATTTCTGTTAATTGCAGAGCCTTCCTGGTTCTTTAATAATTCTCCGTTGAATATCTTTCATAATTACAGAACTGGCAATGGAAGCTCATTTGAAACCAGTGATCACAGCAGCCGGTTGCAACAGCAAGGTATTTCTAGTTTTGTTTAAAAACATCCACCCACCCACAAATCACAATATTTTTCATCAGACAATTTATTAAAATAAAAATGTAATTCTAAAGCTGCTCTCCCCCCCCCAAGCTGCATTATGCTATTTCCTTCATTTGCACATAAATAACTTCAATATGCACCAGAACGCTAGCTTCCCATGACTCGTTGTTTACAGCCAATCTACTTCTGTACACAGCCGGAAAAGTAAAGAATTAATGAACATCCTATCAAGATGCTATTAGGATGCTGGAATGTGAATTTAGTCTGGATCCGTGGCTATAATACAATGCCCCCGAGAAGATGAAAGTTGCTACAAATTTATGTAAAGACCAAGTTAATCTCCCTCAAAAAAGCTCCTTCTCCTCTGCCTTTCAACGATGACATCAAGAGCAAATGGCTTGTGTAAAATAAATGAGACAATCCAACTCTATACATGTCGACGCAGAAGTAAGCCCCAGTGAGCTCAACAGGGCTTACTCTCGGGTAAATGGAACGTGACTGCAGCCTGACTTTCTCAACAGATTCCACTGTGCTCTTTAAGAATCAACCGCGAGTTCCCAGTTAACACCAGCTGCTGGACCAAGACACAGACATAGGCAAAAAACAACATTCTTGGTGGGATCCCTGAACTGTAGAATCCTGTGCCCCTGGAGATCTACCAAACCCTAATGCCTTAGAGCGACCTTGGAAGCATTTTGGCTGGTTTTTGATTACTTGGACTGAAGTTAGTTGTCAGGAAGTATTTGACAGTTGTCAGGAAGTTAGTTGTCAGGAAGGTGGTAGACTGAATCGCACTACTTTATCCTGCAGATCAATTTTTTGAATGTTTCACAGCATAGCAATAAAACCAACGGTACATTCCCGCAGGTAGGAAACTAGCACAGTAGGGGACAGGCTGGTGCTGAATCTCGCTCCTTTTACATGCTAGCGGTTTGTTTTAGGTAAGGGATTCAAAAATAGCAACCTCACACAGTTCTGTTCTGAAATAGCCCACTCTGCCACCTGCGAATCCTACTGCCTCATTCTTCACCTAGATGTGTACAGTGGTTAAGTACTTAATTCGTTCCGGAGGTCCGTTCTTAACCTGAAACTGTTCTTAAGCTGAAGCACCACTGTAGCTAATGGGGCTTCCTGTTGCTGCCGTGCCGCCAGAGCACGATTTCTGTTTTCATCTTGAAGCAAAGTTCTTAACCTGAGATACTATTTCTGGGTTAGCGGAGTCTGTAACCTGAAGCATATGTAACCCGAGCTACCACTGTACTCAATTTCCCAAATATGTGAAAGGGAAACCAGGCACCTTCAGCTCTTCATTCTCATTTGCGCCTCAGTTTGTTCTTCCCCCAAGTGCTACTCCCAGGTGTGAAGTTCAGGGGTTGTTGTTGTTGTTGTTTTTTTGGGGGGGGGGAATTTACGAATGATTTAAAAAGGGACCGCAGGACACTTAGGTTGTATCCACACAAACAATGTCCACTGCATCTCATTTCAGTTCTCTCTCTCTTCAGGTTATTATTGTTCCCCTGCTGCTCGACACAAGAGAGATGAACAGGGATGCATTGAGTAGCCCCAGCCAGCAGAATCCACAGCACTATCTGCAGTGATGGGAGCCAATCACTCAGGGTTCCAGGGTGGAACAGAAGCCTCTGCATTTATGACTGTATGTATGGGCACTGGGGAGCAGGCCCACATGGCAGGTCCCCACTCCCTGCTCCTGTGTTGCACAACATGGGAGCAACAAAAAGGTAAAGGTAAACGGCGTTTCCGTGTGCTGCTCTGGTTTCACCAGAAGCAGCTTAGTCATGCTGGCCACATGACCCATAAAAAACTGTCTGTGGACAAACGTCGGCTCCCTTGGCCAGTAAAGCAAGATGAGAGCCGCAACCCCAGAGTCTTTCGCGACTGGACTGAACTGTCAGGGGTCATTTTTTTTAAGGTAAAGGACCCCTGGATGGTTAAGTCCAGTCAAAGGCGACTATGGGGTTGTGGCGCTCATCTCGCTTTCAGGCTGAGGGAGCCAGCGTTTGTCCACAGACAGCTTTCTGGGTCATGTGGCCAGCATGACAAAACCGCTACTGGTGCACGGAGGACTGTGACAAGTGCCAGAGCGCACAGAAACACCGTTCACTTTCCCGCTGCAGTGGTACCTATTTATCTACTTGAAATGGCATGCTTTTGAACTGCTAGGTTGACAGGAGCTAGGGCAGAGCAACGGGAGCTCACTCTGTTGCGAGGATTCGAACCGCCAACCTTCCAATCAGCAAACCCAAGAGGCTCAGTGGTTTAGACCACAGCGCCGTGTCCCTATGGGAGCAATAATGCCTTAAAGAGGGCTTGTGTCCCTTACTCTTCCAGTACCAGGTTTTGCATGTGTCCTGAGCAAAGGCACTTCCTTTTACAGAACGATAGGGCCAGATTAAACTAATGAATCCTGCTAGCGGAAGCCTGTGCAACACGGCTCTCCCCCTCTCTCCCCAGTGCCACTCCACTGTAGAGACAGGATCATTCCATCTAGCAAGCTGAAACGCTTGCGTTGGGGGAACAATTGCCATAATGCTACATTGAATTCCTCCCACAGGCCCCCAATAAAATTCATGGATCTCCCCCAGCACAATGCAAGAGAGGAAAAAGCTCATACAGATGCTTAGCAGGGACTTATTAAGGGATGCAGTGCAGGCTAAAACACAGAGATGCTGCATGGTTGGGCAAAGGTATGGAAGATATATTTAGATCACAACAGAGAAGAACAGTGGCTTTCAGTGGAGAGTCTCCCCCTGCTAAAATACCCACTCTGCTGGATAAATGCAGAAATGATTAATGATTAAAGCTACATTCTGACATCCCAATACAGATTAGCCGTGTATTAGAAATTCCACTTTAACCTTGTCTGGAGAACAAATGTTTGTATCGACAAGACAAATGTTCAATTCTGCCAAGCTGTACAGTGACAGCCATCTCCCAAACTGATCAGCGAAACAAGGTGCACTATTAAGTATACTTGCAAATGCAATTCAGGCGGGGTGGAGGAGAGATAAACTTTCAGGTACATGCGAATACACAACTAATCATCTGAATTTACCGCTGGCTTTGAATGTTCAAAGATCTTCAGAGGAAATGTCAGGTCTTCTTTCGCCAGTGTTACCAAATACTCTTTCAAAAGCTCATTAGCGATGCCTGGAGATTCATTTTCACAGCGGTGTAGAAAGGGGACCATCCACTGATAGGCATTCTTCACATACCTTTCTCCCGATGACTGAAATGGCAAAGATTTTAAATTAAAGAAAAATATGAACGCACATTAAGAGAAGAGCCAAATGCAAACTAAAATTGCAAAGCAGTTAAAGGAATGGCAATATATTTTTCCTCTGATCTCCCCAATGCTTTCAAAAGGTTGGTATCATAAATAGCGAGCATAAAGTTATGAACTGTGCTAATGCAAATTTCTCTACGAAAAACAAACTAACAAACAGGCTCATCAGTGTGAACCAGTTTCATTCTATTTCATCCAGAAAGGGCTGTCAGGCCACAATCCCACACAAGAATTAAGGCACACTTAAGCTCACCAAAATAAATTAAGATAAAGGCACTTAATGAATTGTAACATTGTGGCACCCTCAAACAGCATCTGGGGACTTTGTTTTTTTGGAGTGCAGACAGGTGCAAATCCAAGCAAGACTGGGCTATTTATTGAAGACACATTGTAAACAAATTAAAACATTAGGGGGACTGATATAAACACGTGCAGCAAGAGACAAGGGGAAGATAAGGGAAAATTTGTAAATATATTTGAATCAGATATGCAGTAATAAAAAGATACGAAATAAATAACTACAGAAAGGAGGGGAGGGGAGTCAAGGGGAAAGTAAATTAGATTTGTAAAGATTTTGTTTTTCTTGTCAAAATATTTGTAAAAGCTGAAAATGGAAAATAAAATTATTATTTTTAAAAAAGCAAAAGAGAAGAAGAGAAAAGGCTGAGCTGAAGGACGTTGGGCAAACAGCTTCATCCTGCTCAGGATGAGATTTTATGCAGCAGAAAAGCCCCTTCCCAATCCATCCCAGCCCACTGTGAGATAAAAAAAGAGCACATACATTTAACATCAAGAGTCTTAGTTTCTCAATATCCTTCATCTGCTGCAGCTCTTTCAAGTTCAGAGTGATGTCACATCCAGTCTCATAAACCAACGTCTCCAGTGTAACCAGATTGTCACAAAGTGAGTGCAGACCAGGAATATTCCTCTCCACGCCCAGTCGAACCAGGGACAAAGCACAATCCACCTATTATTATTTTTTAAGAGAGAAAAGAAAAATGCGCAGCTTGTAACCATTTGCAATTGGTTTTATTCTGGCTCAGCAACTTATAACTGGTCCAAATACATTTTATACAGAATCTTATAACTGCAGCATAACTTCTATAAAATGAAGACAAGGTATTTAATTTGACAGATATATATACTGTATATATTAATATATATTTAGCATGCAATTTGCATTAAGTAATGCCCCCGTCTCCAGAACCCTGTCAGCCATATATGACAAATGAATGGACAGAATTATTTTTAGACCCCAGTTATCCTTTCTACATCAACTAGCATAGCAGGAACTTAATTTTAGCTCAATGGAGATATTTCTATATTTTTTGTCTCTCCTCGCCGTGAACAGCAGGAAGTATGAATGCAAATATATATATAATCTGTGATGGAACCACATGGTTACCCCATATATCAGAGAGGGTGTTCCAGACCTATCCAGAATATGCTGGATCCAGAATGAAGCATAACTCCACCAAATGGTCCACCAAGGAACAGGGACCACTGCTGAAAGAGGTAGGTACCCCCCCAAATTAAGTGGAGCCAACTTCAATGAAAAGAGATCCTGCTCACACAGATTGCTTTCTGGGGGAGATTGCTTTCCTCCTCAACCTCCCTTGGCATTCAACCACAAATCTCAGCAGAGCATTTTGGAAGGCAGCAAGGAAGCCACCCTCCTCCAACACTGTGACAAGTCTTCAATTCTGGATCTAACTCACAGATCATCAACTGCCTTGTCCTATGTGTAAGAAAGGTAAAAGGTAAAGGACCCCGGGGGATGCGGGTGGTGCTGTGGGTTAAACCACAGAGCCTAGCACTTGCCAATCAGAAGGTTGGTGGTTCGAATCCCCGCGACGGGGTGAGCTCCTGTTGCTTGGTCCCTGCTCCTGCCAACCTACCAGTTCGAAAGCACGTCAAAGTGCAAGTAGATCAATAGGTACCGCTCTGGGGGGAAGGTAAACGGCATTTCCGTGCGCTGCTCTGGTTTGCCAGAAGCGGCTTAGTCATGCTGGCCACATGACCCAGAAGCTGTACGCTGGCTCCCTCGGCCAATAAAGCGAGATGAGCGCCACAACCTGAGTCGGCCACGACTGGACCTAATGGTCAGGGGTCCCTTTACCTTTACCTTTTAAAGGACCCCTGGACGTTTAAGTCCAGTCAAAGGCGACAATGGGGTGCGGCACTCATATCGCTTTGCAGGCCGAGGGAGCTGGTGTTTGTCCGCAGACAGCTTTCTGGGTCATGTGGCCAGCATGACTAAGCCGCTTCTCGAGCAACAGGGCATCATGACGGAAGCCAGAGCGCATGGAAACGCCATTTACCTAGGTGTACCTAGCTGCCATTTACTGTTGTCCTATGTGTCAAGCCCACTTTGCTGAACTTCCAAGTTCTCATAGAACTGTATTATAAAATGATGAAAACGCCTTCTTCCTGTGAGGAAAATCTTAAGTGCTTGAGGATTTTCAGAAGAAAAAGGTGACAAAGGGGGAGTGGTAACAGAGAGTCATAAAGGTACATGAGGAAACGGGGGTTTCTTTCTTCTTCTACTCAGTACTAGAAGGGAGGACACCCACCGAGTTGATGACTGACAAAAGAAAATACTTCTTCATACATTAATTAGCTAACAGGCACCTAGGATGTGGTGCTGCCCACTACTTTAAATTGGCTTTTAAAAAGGTTTAGATCTACTCACAACGCAAAACAGGAGATAGACACTTTTCCTGTTGTAATCTTTCTTCTGAGTACCTAAAAGAGTTTGACTCAAAGATGATGGGACACAGAAAGCTGAACTTGACAGACTTGGGTCTTCTCTAGCAACCCAGTTCTTAAGTCCTTATTTTCACTTTCACTGAGATAAGGTTCCTTGATAAAAGAATGCAGGGAAGAAATGATGTGCTTTTGGATCTCCCTTTGGCCAAATGTCTCACTTTCCATAACTCAGAACCTTCTGAGGAACACTTCAAAGTCATACAGTCGTACCGCGGAAGTCGAACACCTTGCGAGACAAATGTTTTGGCTCCCGAATGCCGCAAACCCAGAAGTGATTGTTCCAGTTTGCAAATGTTCTTTGGAACCTGAACATCCGCCACAGCTTCCGATTGGCTGCAGGAGCTTCCTGTAGCCAATCAGAAGCCACACCTTGGTTCCCAAACGTTTTGGAAGCCGAACGGACTTCTGGAACAAATTCCATTCGACTTCCAAGGTGACAGTAATTTGAATTAGCTAGTTTTGGGCAGAAAAAAGTAAGTCGCTGTGGATTATATGCAACTCCCAGGCCTTTATTCCTTTGAAAGAAACAGTTTGTAGGGGATGAGGCATAAAATAAATGCTGGAAACTAGAATGTTCCCAATGCCAGAACACTTTCTCCTGCTTCTCCATCCTCCACTCCAATGGTTATCTGGGGGGAAATAGTCTCTCTAAGATTGAAGGAGATAGAAAAGAGAGCTTCTGCTTACTGAAGCATGCATTCTTATTCAGTTCCTCATTTGTGTATTTGGAGTTTGATTCTATTTCAAGGATAAAAAAAAACACCTACAGTACATGCTTCAGTAAGCAACTTGGGGGAAAATAATGGATTTCACTCTCTCTATCCTCCAATCTCTTCCAAGTTCTGGTTCAACTAAGCAGATTTCTCGCAACCACCTTTTGGGTTAAGGTTCAATTTGATTTCCTGCTCGATACCAAATGTCCATAGCACCAACATCAATTTTAGACAGTCAACCAACTCAGTGCCAGGGATTTTCCAACTAGTTATCCACAATTTTAATGGTAGACACAACAGATAGTAGTAGCCTGTTTCATATGTAATGCTATGTCATGGCTTAGTTCAGGCATAGGCAAACTCGGCCCTCCAGATGTTTTGGGACTACAACTCCCATCATCCCTGACCACTGGTCCTGTTGGCTAGGGATGATGGGAGTTGTAGTCCCAAAACATCTGGAGGGCCGAGTTTGGAGATGCCTGGCTTAGTTAACCACAGTTAGCTGGCCATCCAAATGCCTGTGACTTAACTATGGTTTATAAACCATGGTTAAAATTAATTTGTTAACCTAGTTTTGTTTGGGGTTTATAAACTTAAGTTAACATTAACCATAGCTTAGTGTTATCTTCAAACCCAGACCTCCTCCTCCACTGTGGTTAAGGAGCCGTGGAAGAGATCTGTTATCGTTCCATGAAAAATGAGGGGAAATAATGCTGTGCCTCTTCTTTTATAAAAGAAAAGAGAACATCACGTTTGCCCCACTATAATTAACAGTCAAATTAAGGCTGTCTCCTGATTAAAGAAATCTTAGTCAATTAATCACAGTTTTATTCAATAAAATTTGCATGCATCTGCATAATAAAGCAATTTCCCTTTTCTTTTCTTTTTTGCTTTAGATGGTGTATGCGTGCCCTACAGCAGGTGTCATCTTGGACGTGGCAATTCCTCCTGTGTGAGGGAGTAGGGGGGAAATCACTTTTTAAAAAGAGGATGCTTTTACATATATACTTGAATTGAAAACATATGTTCTTTAAAATTACTGCCTAATTAATTATGGCACCCTCTGAGCCGTTCAATTTTTTTAATTAAAAAAATAGGTTAATATAAAGGACTGCATTTTGCAGCCTTAGTGTAAGTGCCTCACAAGCAGCAAATTAATTTTTATCCACATGTCAAGGTTCTAAATTCATTTGTGCAAGCAAACAGATGTAGGCAAATACCAATTCTGCCCTTCTCAGCTACCTCCTGGTGACAGTGCAAAGGTAGACTGAAACAACATGAATGAAGCTCAAAAGTAAAACCTGCGATAGCAGAGGATGTTGAAGAAAGAACAGGAAGTGTGGGATATTAGAGAGGAGTATGAATATAGAGGAAAGGCAAAAACAGCAGGCCCAGTATCTGCTCTGTAGGAAACAATCTTAATAAAGCGCACTATTTATATTAAGTCGTGAGTTGCTCCTTTGATTACACAGCATCACATGAAACACAGAGTACCTTTATAATCAATATTATGTAGGAGTAGAAGCCCTGGCTGTGAGTGAACATATTTATACAATATAGTCGTCGTACTGTAAGGCAAAAACACTAAATAAATAAATAAATAAATAAATCCTTTACAGAGCTTCTATATGCTCCTTGCAGTCTCTCCACCAGAGGTTGTCAGCTCTGCCACTAAGAGAAGACCTTACATTGCATACAGTTCTTTGTGTTTGAACTAGCATCAGAAGATGAAATGTCCGGTCACATTAGTCCACTTAAGCACGATAAGGCACAATATAAGATCCCTCCAGAACTCGTTTCTGACTCTCAAGTTGCAACTGCATGACTTGACATTTAACGACATTCAGCGAGGCCAGCTAACAGACACATTCTGAATTCTAATCAACTCAACTTCAGAATTTTAGATGCAGGTAGGTAGCAGTTTGTTCCTGTATCTGAATTAGTGTGCATGCACACAAAAGCTTATACCAAGAACAAACTCAGTTGGTCTCTAAGCTAGTAAAGGTAAAGGGACCCCTGACCATTAGGTCCAGTCGTGGCCAACTCTGGGGTTGGGGCGCTCATCTTGCTTTACTGGCCGAGGGAGCCGGCGTACAGCTTCTGGGTCATGCAGCCAGCATGACTAAGCCGCTTCTGGCAAACCAGAGCAGCGCACGGAAACGCCGTTTACCTTCCCGCCGGAGCGGTACCTATTTACCTACATGCACTTTGACGTGCTTTCGAACTGCTAGGTTGGCAGGAGCAGGGACTGAGCAACGGGAGCTCACCCCATCGCGGGGATTCGAACCGCCGACCTTCTGATCAGCAAGTCCTAGGCTATGTGGTTTAACTCACAGCGCCACCTGTCTCCCTGGTCTCTAAGGTGCTACTGGACAATTTTTTAAATTTTTTATGTATTCAGAATTTTTGGTTAGGTTAGGCCTACTCAACTTGTGACACACATGCACAACCATCCATCAAGCTCAATGCACAAAACCAGTCATGTGATATTGTGGTGGTCCTTCATAAAGCTTGTGGAATTCTATTCTGCATCTTGCTTCAAAGGTGGCCCACTAAGCACCAAGATGAGTTCAGTTTAGCAAACCACAATTTTTGCACACCTCGTTTTGATGGAGATTTAGAAGAGGGAACATGAAAAGCTGTGAAAATCTACAGAAGAAACTGTCTGTATAGACCTCTTTCTGAGGAAACATACATGTTCCCAAATGCAAGGGGTGCATTACCCAACCGGTGAACTTTACATCAATATCAAGATCCCAGAACAGATAACTAAGCAGTTGGCCTGTAAGCACTTAGAAAAGGATGCTGTGATTACTAAGACCCAACGTGGGTTTCTCAAAAATAAGTCATGCCAGACAAATCTCGCTTCTTTTTTTCTTTTTTGCTTGGTGGGTCACAGGAATGCTGTAGACATAGAGTTACAACATTGGTGGACGTAGTGTATCTTGATTTCAGTAAGGCTTTTGACAAAGTCCTCCATGACATTCTTGTGGAGAAGCTGGTAAAATATGGGCTGGATGAGATAACTTGTGATGGCCTGGGATTCGGACTCAGATGCTGAACCTGAGGAATCCCAGCCTGCACAGGAGTCCCCGCCTCCAGAACCAGCTGAGCCGGGGCTGGGGCAAGAGCCCAAAGGGTCCTCACCTGTGCTGGATCCTCAGGTACAGGCACCAGCTGAGTCTGCCCTGGCTCCTGAGGTGAGGGAGGACCCATTGCCTGCAGGTGCTCCACTCTCAGCCCCGTCAGAGGAAGCTGAGATTGCCTCTGGGTCCAGTAACCCTCCAGCCTCTCCTGAGCTGCAGAGGCTCAGGGCAGAGAGGCGGAGGGAACTAAGTTCCTGCAGGAGGAGTGCTCGCCTCCAGGCCAGGAGAGGCGAGTCACCTGAGGATCGGGGCTGCCCTATGCCTCGGGGCAGATAAAAGCCAGTCACCCCCCCCCAGTCCCAGGTTACTTGGTAGGTTGCCAATTCCTGCCTGAACCCTGTCCTGCGTTCCCGCCTGCACTCCTGACCTCACCTGACTCCCTGCCCTGCCCTGCCCTGCCCTGCGGCCAGCTTCAGCTTCTACGGACTGCCTCCATACTGCACCTTCGACCACAGACTGGACTCGGACCTCGCCTCTCGGTTAACCCCCGAGACCAGCACATAACTGTTAGGTGGTTGTTAATGGCTGGTTGACAGACCAAACCCAAAGAGTGCTCACTAACGATTCTTCATTATCCTGGGGAAAAAGTGACAAGTGGGGTGCCACAGGTTTCTGTCCTGGGCCCACTATTGTTCAACATTTTTATAAACGACTTGGACAAAGGAATTGATGTGATGGTCACCAAATTTGCAGATGACACCAAACTGGGAGCCAGTGCTGCTGAAGACAGAATCGGGATTCAAGATGACCATAACAGGTTGGAGAACTGTCAGTATTAATGAAATGAATTTCAGTTGGGACAAATGTAAGGTTCTGTGCCTAGGCGGAAAGAATCAGCTTCACAAACATTAGATGGGGAACACCTAGCTTGCCAGTAGTACACGTGAAAAGGATCTAGGAGTCTTTGTAGACCACAAGTTGAACATGAGTCAACAGTGTGATGCAGCAGCAGCAAAAAAAAAGCTAATGCTATTCTAGACTGCATTAACAGAAGTATGGTGTCCCGATCAAGGGAAGTAATATTTCCACTCTAGTTTGCCTTAGTCAGATCACACCTGGAGTACAGTGTCCAGTTCTGGGCACCATAATTTAAAAAGGATATTGACAAGCTGGGATGTGTGCAGAGGAGGGTGACCATGATGATCAAGGGTCTGGAAACCACATCTTATAAGGAATGGTTGAGGGAACTGGGTACGTTTAGCCTGGTAAAGAGGAGACAGAGAGGAGATAGGATAGCCATCTTCTGTTTCCTCCTGCTCCAGAGGCTAGGACCCACAACAATGGCTTCAAGTGACAAGAAAGGAGGTTCTAACTAAACATCAGGAAGAACTTTCTAACAGTAAGAGCTGTATGACAGTAGAACAGTCCCCCTCGGGAGGTTGTGGACTTTCCTTCATTGGAGATTTTTAAGCAGAGGTTGGGTGGTGGCCTGTCATGGTTGATCTAGCTGAGATTCCTGCATTGCAAAAGGTTGGACTAGATGAGCCTCAGGGTCCCTTCCAACTCTATGATTCTACGATTATTTCAGCTGGGCTGTTCGAATAACTGAACTTGATCTATTGCCAACAGAAATAGAAATAGGTTTGCTGAGACCATGGTAACAGAAACAGCTGGAGACAGCCAGAATAGAGTAGCTGAAAGGTAACTTCAAGCGTGGATAATGAAAAGCCAGCTCAAGAGATGCCTCATTATAGGCTTGGATTTCCAACCCTAATGATATTAGGAAGTAATTCACATAGATTAAAAAAGAGTATGTATGCTTAAAATGAAAGACAGGTCACATGACAACTATGCAATACCTTAATCATAGAGCTACCAAGACAGAGCAGTTCAATTATTTCAGAGAATATCAATAAAGTAATGTCACAAAACCTCAGCAGCATATTCTATTCCTATTCCATAAGTACAACTTATCACAGTATAATAAAGGTAAAGGTAAAGGGACCCTTGACGGACAGCTCTGGGGTTGTGGCGCTCATCTAGCTTTATTGGCCAAGGGAGCCAGCGTACAGCTTCCGGATCATGTGGCCAGCATGATGAAACCAGAGCAGCGCACGGAAACGCCGTTTACCTTCCCGCCGGAGCAGTACCTATTTATCTACTTGCACTGGCATGCTTTTGAACTGCTAGGTTGGCAGGAGCAGGGACTGGGCAACGGGAGCTCATCCCGTCATGGGGATTCGAACCGCTGACCTTCTGATCGGCAAGTCCTAGGCTCTGTGGTTTAACCCACAGCGCCACCCACGTCCCTCAATATAGGATAATTAACGGTTGAGAAACTGACTGACCATCCAAAACCAATCAAAATTTGCGTTTGTTCTTTCATAGGACAACTATGATATCATTTAACCACTGGCAATTTTCAGCGATATTATGCACAGAGTAGCTTGAAATAGCCAAAGTAAAGAACAACTGAGTCGTGTCCCTACATTAATTATTTTTATATTCAAATCTGAGAGCTTCAGAATGGCCAATTCAGCTCTAAAGAAACTCTGTTATTAGGTCTTAAAAATTAATGGAGTTTGATTTCAACCATCCACTGACTCTTTATTTCTAGTCCCTTATTTTTTCTCTCTGTGTGTACTTCTCTGCAAAACTCAGGACTAGAACTTTACACACACACAAAACCCCCTAATTATTTCTGAATTTGGATATCATTTATGGTACCAATTTTGCCTGCCTGAATTTATATGATTACAAAGCAACAAAAATTGAATCCAATCATATTCTGACATGACGCTTACTTCCAAGTTAAATGTCCCTCTAATAATTACCTAAGGAATTAAAAATAGCCTGTATATTAAGTTTACAGTGATGAAAAGGCTTCAGTAAGCCGGAGAGTTATTTTCATATAAGATAGATTTTGCCCAATTGTTAAACATAAGAAATAAGTAATTAACACACTTGGCCAAATACTAGTCAACAAATATTTCAGAAAATCTTTTAATAATTCTGTTACATTAGCTGAAAGGTCACCTGAAAAAAAATATCCAATTATATTAGAAACATTTAATGGCAAGTCTATTAATGGCAGCAGAAGTTATGACAACATGCCACTGGGAAAAGTACTACACAAAAACCAGAAGTACACATTCCCAGTTGGCTCCTAATTTTTACCAGGCTCGGATAAGCCTAGGCATTAGTGAATGTAATTGTTTCTGTCACTCAAAGTGGCAATCCTGCTGAATCTCTGGTTAACCTCTGGAATCGGGAAATGACTAGGCAGTTGACGCAATGGCTCTTGAACACCAGTTCCCCACATGCGGAGCAAAGCTAAGTCACTGGTGGTCCCAAGAGTTGGCAGCACTGAAAATGAAAAGGCTGCTGACTAGAGTGATGGAGGTGGAAGACAATAGCTTCCTCTTCCTCTTACCATACCCATCCCACAATGGACGGCCTTGATCCTCCAATCAAAACCAACACATTTACTCCTCCCATTTCACATCCCATAATGAAATACCATCACCATTCGCTCTTGTTTTCTCTCTTTTGAACCATAACCGCTTTTTAAAAAGCTGTTTGGCACTCCATCTTCTCCTTGTTATGGTTGTATCTGAATACATGCCTATAATCACGGGATTTATTTTGTACACTTCAACAGTAGCCTGGCAAGCAGGCACCATCCCAAAACTGGAGCCATCTAGCAGCAAGGGAACATCAACTTACAAAAGAACATTAACTCAGACATAACTTTACACAGAAATGTATTCTTCTACATATTGCATGCAAATAAAACCCAGTGCAGAATATACAATGGTATGCATACACCAGTCTTCTCCAACCTGGTGCCCTTTGAATGTTCTGGACTACAACTCCCAGCAGCCCCAGGCAGCTGTCAGGGCTGGCTCAGATGCAGGTCAGCAATCAAGCCCAGAGACGAGCGAGAAGCTTAGTTCTTGATTCAAGAAAGCAGCAAACAATAAATAATAATAATAATAAAATTTTATTTATATCCCGCCCTCCCCAGCCGAAGCTGGGCTCAGAGCGGCTAACAACAGTAAAATGATACAATATACTAAAATCATTTCATTATAAAATCAATTCAAATCAGATTAATGGCAACCATTGGGCTAGAGTTCTGTGAAGACTGCCAAAGGAGGGAGTCAGGCTGTGCCCTGGCCAAAGACCTGGTGGAACAGCTCTGTCTTGCAGGCCCTGCGGAAAGATGTCAAGTCCCGCAGGGCCCTAGTCTCTTGTGACAGAGCGTTCCACCAGATCGGAGCCACAGCCAAAAAAGCCCTGGCTCTGGTTAAGGCCAGCCTAACCTCTCTGTGGCCCAGGACCTCCAAGATGTTTTTGTTTGAAGACTGCAAGGCCCTCTGTGGGACATACCAGGAGAGGCGGTCCCATAGGTACGAGGGTCCTAGGCCGTATAGGGCTTTAAAGGTTAAAACCAGCACCTTAAACCTGATCCTGTACTCCACCGGGAGCCAGTGCAGCTGGTATAGCACCGGGTGAATGTGATCTTGCAGCGAAGACCCCGTAAGGAGTCTCGCTGCGGCATTCTGCACCCGCTGGAGTTTCTGGGTCAGTCTCAAGGGCAGCCCCACGTAGAGCAAGTTACAATAATCCAGTCTGGAGGTGACCGTCACGTGGATCACAGTGGCTAGGTCAGGGCGAGAGAGGTAAGGAGCCAACTGCTTAGCTTGACGGAGATGAAAAAATGCCGCCTTTGTTATAGCTGTAATCTGCGCCTCCATGGAAAGGGAGGTGTTGAAGATTACACCCAAAGTCTGAACAGATGGTGCTGGCACTAATTGCACCCCCGCAAGAGATGGGAGTTGCCCCACCAATCCCATATCGTCCCGACCCAGCCAAAGGACCTCTGTCTTCGAAGGATTTAACTTCAACCGGCTCCCACATAACCATCCAGCCACAGCTTCCAAACATCTGGTCATTGTGTCTGGGGCAGAGTCAGGATGGCCATCCATCAACAGATAGAGTTGGGTGTCATCAGCATACTGATGCAGAGAAGCCTCAGGGCAGGACCAGCTTCCATAGCACAGTTGCCAGGACTGACAGTTCCTGCTTCTCCCTAAGACATCTCCTTCTTCTGGAGGCTGTCCACAAAGACATAAACTACAGTGGGAGGGATCTCTTGCTTGTTGTTCAGCCACATATGCAGAGCTCTTCATGTCCTTGGAGACAAGGGGGAGCGGAACTTAACACAGTAGGACAGGCAAGCTCCTTGGAAGCTGCATGGGCTGAGTCTGAACTGCTTTCTGCCCTTGGCTCTTCTCTCTCACTCACAACTGTTGCCTCCCCACCACCTTCAACTTCTGACCTGTCCTCAGTGTCCCACCACCATTCCCCATGCTCTGAACCTTCATTCTCTGAGGCTTCCTTAGCTGGTGCCTCCCACCACTCCTCGTCATCTAGCCAGTTCCTGACAGCAGCACAGCCAATGATCAGTGATTATGGAACCCATAGAATTGCAGAGTTGGAAGGGACTGTGAAAGTTGTCTAGTCCAATCCCTGCAACACTGGAATCTTTCACCCAACGCGAGACTTGAACCCACGACCCTAAGATTAAGAATCTTGTGCTCTACTGACTGAGCGATATCATCATCCAACAAAATCTAGAGGATACCAGGTTGTGGAAGGCTGGGCATACACACACTCAAATAGGTCTGCATAACCGATTCGCTTTATAGGACTTATATTTGAAGTCATGGCAGTACACATATGGTGGAATATTGCATTTACCTGCATAGAGTAGTTTTCTATCTCTTCTGCTCGTTTCCAATACCAGTCCGTGACCAGTTTTATGGAAAGCTCAGTGGTTCTGTACTTCAGCAACTCAGGTTGAGACTCATATAAAAATTCGCCTTCATCTTGAAGAGCTGGTTCAACCATCAGCCTGAGCATCACAGATAAACAGTCATTAAATGTAGAAACCTAGGACTTTAAAATGATGCTAACCTGGGAACTGTAGTTTGTTAAATGTGCTGGGAACTGGAGGAGACCCCTCACAGTGCTACAATTCCTGGGATTCTTAAACTACAAGTCCCAGAATTCTTTGTGGGAAGCCATGGCTGTTGAAGTGGTATAAGAATTATCTCAATGTATGGCATGGATGTTAACCTATGATTAGGCAGACTCATTAGGATTAATTATCTTTTGAAAAATCATGTTAAATGATAACTAGTTCTGTTCTGAAAAACTAGCATCTATGAACAAACAAATATATATATATATATATATATATATATATATATATATATATATAAAATCTAATTTTGGAGGTTACCACTGTTATTTACATAATGGGCATTTGACCTTTATGCAAAAGCCTACGCAGGGAAAACTTATTTACCCCTACTGAATTTCTAGCTATTCCTGGCAATTAACCTTATCACTACATCAACAGGTGTTTACATAATAGAGGCAATTTACTACAGTGCTCCAAATGAGTTGACAAGCTTACCTATTTAAGCAGAAACAATGCTTTAATGTGCAAAAGCCGTTGCAGGCATGAAAACCTGTTGCCACATACAGAAAGGGCACTGTTAACACGCTGAGCCTGTAAGTTATTACTTGGCTGTCAGGATTTTACCCAAGCAAGAACAGGGGCCACGCGGTTCAGCTGTTCACTTCTACTCACGGTGATGGGAGCAGGAGAAAGATCCTGTGTGCTTGAGGCCCAATTCTGATCTCACTGTGATTAAAATCCTGTGGCTCAAGTGAGGAGGCTTGCTAAGTAAAGAATAATTCAAATCACTGCAAAGGCCATAAAGGGAAGCGTGCATCACTCCACGGCGCCATGCACATAGCAATTCTTCTGTGTACTTATACAGGTTTCACCTCATACAGCATGATCAAAGCTTGGGAATGTATCACGGGACCACAGCCCAGAGTTCTGTGCATTTTGGGACTTCCTGTTTCCTCCAGAAAAAAAGGGAGGAAGCAATCCACATGCGTTTTCCTCTCCAATAAGGAAACAGGGTAGCTCCTACACTTGATTCTTCAAAGATAGTAAGGCCAGGTGAGATAGTTGCTTAATTGCAACTGACTGGTGCTAATGTAAAAATATATTGATATATTGCACACACACACACACACACACACACACACACCAATTTCATACACCTACTTGCACGGTGCCCTCTCGCACCAGTCTTCCTCCCTATGCTTCTGTTCATTCCAGGGAAGAATTTTCAGTGCTCCATCTCTGCGGCTATTAGAAAACAAAACAAAAATATCAATGCACAGTAACAGGAATTAGGGAGGGGAATAAATACTGTGAAAGGCAGAAACAGCACTTTATGCTACTTTAATACATCCACTAACCAATGTGTCCTTTTATTTAAAATGCATCTCTGGGTTATTTGTGGGGCATAGGAATTCGTTCATCCCCCCGCAAAAAAATATTTAGTCTGGCCCCCCACAAGGTCTGAGGGACAGTGAACCAGCCCCCTGCTGAAAAAGTTTGCTGACCCCTGCTGTAAACAGTTGTTATTGCTATTATTATTATCATTGTTATCATTGTTGTTGTTGTTGTTGTTATCCTATTGTATAGGATATTATGTTTTTTTAATGTTTGATGCTTTGCTGTGTTTTTAAATATGCTGTAAGATGCCCAGAGTGGCTGGAGAAACCCAGCCAGATTGGAGGGATATAAATATTATTATTATTATTATTATTATTATTATTATTAGCATTAGCATTAGTATTAGCATTAAATAACAGCACACACACAGATGTCACTGTATATGGTTTTCTCAGCTTGAAGCTCAAGCACAGGCAATTTATGCCACCAAACCCATCTTTAAAAAGGCCAGCAGAGGCACTAAGAAATAGTTCCAACTGAATGAATAGAAAGGCGGCAGGTTTGTGAGGATACAGAGACCGCTGTCAGTTGCCCGTCCTTGGTCTTTGCCACAAGTGAACAGCAAATTGCATGGCTGTACCAGAGCTATTTTGCCATGTGTTGCATCACATGTTTCTTACATGTATACAATCTCTTCACTTAGAAATAGATGGCTTTCTGTTGCTTCCACAGCAGGGTCTCAACCTCACTACTGCAAATCTTTTAAATTAATAGCAAGAGAGAAAATGACATCTGTGGATTCTTTGAAGTAATAGGATTTTGTACCAACTTCTGAGCAAATTATTCTCCTGAGCCAAGATATCCCTGCTGTATTGATTTTCTCAATTAAATCAGATGTGGCTCTCTTGCTATAGGCATCTAGGGTGAAATATTTCCTGTGGTAATAAAAAACATCTACAAACAGAATGGGTGCTTGCCAACAAAGATAAAGATTAACAACAAAAAGAGTTATTACCAGACTGATCCGTTATGGTTTTAAAAGCATCATTGCCGTGGCATTTCCAGGACTCTCAAAAGCCATAAAAACAACTTGTTAAGAGACAAAACGTAATGAAAAAGACAAAACGTAATGAAAGGGAAACAGAAAACAAAGCTCCACCATTTTAGCAAGTCTTCGTTTGAGCAATGGCCATTCTGTTTCTCATTAGCCCAACCATTCTGCTATACTATTGATTCTGCCACATATTCCAGAAAGAAAAAATTGTGCCACACAGAAGCCATGATATATCCTACAACTTAAGCAGAGCTTGTCAGACATCAGGGCGGACTCTAAAACTTGTTTGCAATCCAGGACTCGTTTCTGGAGCAGTGGCATTGCTAACTACAAACTATGGGGCCTACATATGGGAAGTTGCAATGGGGTGGGTGGGGGGAGGTAATGTAATCAGGGGAGGCGTGCAGAAGGATTTAACCCGTTACTCTCCTTATTGCAGTCCTGATGAAAAATCCTCAATATTTTCTCTGGTTTGGAAGGAAATCCTCCATTGGAAATTCCCCCACCCACTTTGCTCTCCTGCCATCAATTGCCACCACAATCCAGCTAATGCAATTTGCATTTTAAAGAACAACAACAACTGCATGCTAAATACAAAGACACATGTAGTTTTGCTCTGACAAGAGGAACTTTTTAAAAAATAACTTTTTTTCTATTGGATTTACAATATTTTATAAATTTTAACTTTAACCATTTCAAACATTAAAATAAAAGGTTCTATTGAACCTTCAGACCTACTTCCCTCCCTCCATGGGTTGCATATTCAAGATAAAATTTTCTGCATATTTTTCCTTTATCCATCTGTTAAATATCTATAGTTACCATAGTTAATTGACAAGAGGAACTTTCAACTCAGCAAGTGCAGCTTCCAGAGAGATCTGATCGTTGCCGCTATCCCAACAGCAGTCCAGAACGCTTGCTCCACATTTTAATCCAACGAATATAACTTGCATTTAAAATGTGTCTCAACTCCCTCTGCAGCACGGCACACAGTTAGCTGCGACTAGACCCATTCAAATCAAAAGGGATCTAAATCTGTTCAGCTTTTTATACCCTTGATTTATACTGTTTATTCTCGGGGCTTTGGAATCCTTCTGTGCTTATTATGCACAAGATGCCTGCAGAGATGTAGTCTGTTCTCAATTATTTATTGTTGGGCTTTTCAGCCGCTCTTTCGCCAAAGCTGCTACACACTGCTGACGGTACTTGAAAACAAAACAATTAAAAAGAACAGCTATTCTCCCATTTGGAGAAGTCCGAGACAAATCTCTAGGTCGTGTATGATCTAATGATGCCTCGATGAATTTTGGTTGAATGGCACAGCTATTTCAGAGCAGTACATAAACTTCATGTTGCCAACTGAACTCGTTTCTGCAACTGATGAATTTCAACATAAATATGTAATACCGTCCGCCCAGTTAATCCTAGCCATGCAGTCGTAGGAAGAGTTTTAATCCCTTCTGCAAATTTGTTGTTTTGCACTTATTTTTGGACAGCACTGCCTGACTACAAGAGATAGCAGCAGGCAGTACTTTTAATATCAGCCAGCTAAAAGAATAGTGTTAAGTGCTTGTCGAAGACTATTATAGAACTGCTCAAGCTGAACAAATCCACTTTGGCTTTTAGAAATTTAAGTTGGCACATCTTCTTTCACTCTTAATATACAAACAAATGAGCAGACCTAAGGCTGCTTTCTCAGTGTGAACCTTCACAGTAGGCATAAGAGAAATCAATCTAGTCCCAAGCATGTATCATTACAGTTTTAAAATGTCAATGGATACTTGCTGGCAAAGTTCCTTTCTTCTAATATTGTGGGAAGTCTAACAAATCCATGCATGCCGACACAAAGGCGTGCCAATATGCAAGGATGCACGCTGTTTCAATACAGAAAAATAATTGCAGAGAACTCAATATTGTCACCTTGTGGCTGGATGCTGCACCACTCCCCCCCCCCCCCCGAAAAGGAAAAACAAACAAAAGCAAAATTATTTTTCCCTTGCACATTGCTATCCTAAAAATGAAAGGCGGCTCGTTGTAGGAAGAGTCAACCAAAGCAAACCTACTAGAAACTAGACATCGAGAGACATCACAGCTACCACAGTAGAGATTGCAAAGGGGCATCAATGGGAGACACACTCAAGCATATGGCACTACTGGCTACCATCCACTGTAGGTTAAGATCCACTGTGTTTTAGGAATATGAGCTCTTCTTGACGTCCAATGACTAGACTGTGTTGCTGCTTCAACAGCAACAGTGCCACACAGCAGGCCTTTTGACAGAAAGGCCTCGGTTGCTTCTTAAGTTGAAAATTCAGACTGCTGCTACGTTTTAAGTTATTATAACATCACTCTTTAGAATAATTGGTCGGTGCTTTGTTCTTCTCATCGGTTACTGCTTATTTACTGCTCGTTTACTGATGGGGCTCATCCACCTTGGAAGGTAGCCCATCTAGGAGAAGGAAAACTCTGGTCCTAAACCTCCACTGCCTTGCGGGACATATTTGGGAGAAGAAAAAGGCGTAAAGGAGTAAACCCGAAACAAATCCAGAGTGGAGACCCCAAGGCGGTTGGATGGCGCCTTCCGGCAACCCCTGCAGCCAAGCTGGTGCCGAACGAATTGCTCTTTCCTTTGGACCACATCAGAGATAAAGGGGTCTTGTCGACTGAGCAGCCCAGGACTTCCATACACACTGCTCAGGCTTGCACCCCAGTTTAACTTCACTCCCGGAGGCGCACTCCATTGTCTCTCAAAGCAACAGGAACTGTATCTTTATGGTTTTGCCATCAAGCCAGCTTGAGTGTTTTATGATAGAAGGAGATGAGAGATCAATGGCTGAATGAACGAAGTGGGATGGCAAAATCACAGGTATCAACTTACATTCTAATTTTCCTTCAACAGATCATGGAGGGGAAGAGACCAGGTGGGGTGGGGTGGTAGGTTCCCATATCCTTTTCCCCACTGCAGCTCCCTCTGCCCCAGAGAAACCCAGCTCCTAGGGGCTGAGGGACCCTTGGTAATGGCAATGGCAAAGTGCTCCATAGGTCCACATAGGTACTGTAGGCCTGGAGACAGTCCTACTAGCGTAATCTGTTCATTACAATTGCTTTTCAAACAGTTCATATATTTTCTCCAGTCTTCTAAGAATCTCTGGTCCCGCAGGTTTCAAATCCTTCCTGTTAATTTATCTAATTCTGCATAGTCCATTAATTTCATCCACCATTCTTCTTTCGAAAGTCGCCTTTTTCAATACGACTTTTTGGTTCCTGAAATTCATTCTGATTGTGCAGATAAAACATAATGGGTGGAATTCTACAGGATGTGTTGCTGGTGTGTGAAAACAGTCAAGATCCAAGGATCCCCAGGCATGCACCTCCAGGCGGTGGAAACATTGGGCACTGTCCTGGCAGCCGGGCATCTTCACTTGGTCGCAAGCAGCCAATAGTCAGGAAGAAAATGCACCTGGCGAATTTTGAACACTGATCTTCCCTAAAGGGAAAGGATGGGGGAGGGGAGAGACAAAGCCTCTCAAATTGCCTTGCAAGCCAATGGCTTTAAAAATGTTGCATGGGAGACAAAGCAGCTGCTGTAACCCAGGAAATCTCACCAAAAGCCCCTGCTGGGCTAGACAGGGTTCCCCTGCTGATGTGTAGCTGGCACTTAAAGTCATAACAAAAGGTTTATTTTTACCAAAAATAAATAAAAGAACTGAGCAAAAACAAATAAAATTGTTTAATTGATGTAGCCAAAAGAAATAGTTGGCTTGTACGTTTTCCTGAGGTTGCAATGCCTAATTGAAAGTTGAGCAAGTCATTAGCCTTCGCAATTATAATCTCAACCTTCTGAATGTTTCAAGGAAACTAGAAAGTCTAACTCATTTCTGAGCCCACTTGAACAATGTGCATTATCCCTTTTAAGTTCCTAGCTAGTTGCCCTTTCTGTGGTCTTTAGAATGAAGCTGTTAAAGAGTTAGCTTATCTTTTAATGAAGGCAAGGAACCACCAAGCCAAACTGCACCCATAACGTAACAGCATATCACATTTATAAGCCATCGAAGGCCTGGCTCCTGTCTCAACACCAGTAACCCAAGTTCTTTAAAAATGAGCCATTTATAATATTTCTCCTTGTAAATAGATTATTTTATCGTCTGTCCTTGAGGGGTTTGAAGCTTCAAATCACCAAGGATTCATATCAGTGCTCTGCTAGAAAAAAGAAAATTATGCTGCCTAAAATTAAGCACAATATTCCAAAGTGCCAGCTAGGGAGCATATCAAAGTGTAGATTAAATGCACCTCAGGCACTTGAAAGCCAGAAAAAGTCTGTCAAACAGCAAAACATCCTTCATCATGACTATTTATTTATTGTTTCCATTAGGTGTTTTGCAAGTCAAAGAAAAATGGCACTGCTGCGCTACTAAACTCGCAGGCATTGGGTATCAAATGTTTATAAAGCTGGCTCCCAGGAACTGAAAATATTTTCACCCTAGTGTGCAGACTTCCAAGATGAAATGGTAGCACTGGGGTATGTGCAATGATTTTTGAGCCCTGAACACACCAGACAAAGCAGTTCTACTATGATTATCAGTTTATACAGAGATCTTTCTTTTAAAAAAACAAAACAAAACCAGGCACCACAATTTTCAAATTCGGTGTTCTGTACCTATGCATGAAATGACATGCACACACGTTTTCCATACACCTCGCCACAGATATGGAATGGACAATTCCTTCCACACACATTTTTTCCTTTGTGTAACCTGGCAAGTGGCTTTGTAAACTACCCAGTTGGAAATCAAAGAAACCCACCTCCAATAGATCTGTTCTTATTCCAACAGCAAATCAAAATGCACCCTGCCTCTCTGCGGATATTTTAGTAAACAAACAAATAATTTAAATAAGTAAATTACTGAGGATGGTAGCTTATGGCTCACAATTTTAATTCAAAACAACAATATCTTGCAGAGGTAATGGCTTGGATCCAAACAACCTTGAGTGTTCGGAGAAAAACATGCCAATTCACTCTAGGTTGTGTCAAAAAGACAAAATGCGTCCACCTCTGTGTGTGACACGAAGATAACAGCAATTGTCCACATACATAAAAGAGGTTTTCCAATATTAGTACACAAGTCGAGCTGCAGATTTTGAAAAGCCGGGGTGGGGGTGGGGACACCCTGAAACGCTTACGATAAAGTTCCCCTTCTCCCTACGTTTGCTCTTTGCATTGCAGTACTGATGTGAAAATTAAACTATGGTGCTCGGCAAAATAAATGCCGGGGTAAACTGAACCGTCATGGCCGAGCATATCCATTTCTCCCTCTACAGCAGGCATGGTCAAACTTGGCCCTCCAGCTGCTTTGGGACTACAATTCCCATCATTCCTGACCACTGGTCCTGTTAGCTAGGGATGATGGGAGTTGTAGTCCCCATACAGCTGAAGGGCCAAGTTTGGCCATGCCTGCTCTACAGGCACCCCGCCACAAACACCTATGTGCATCCCACTTGCGTGTGACCCTGTATACGTGGGTCAGCATGAAATACATAAATAAATAGATTGGCCATCCCTTGCATGGGGCTGCTGCCCAAGCGAGGAAAGGTGGCCTTCAATCGACCAGCAGCATGGGGGGACACCTTCTCCCTGCCTCCACAACTCTGCCGTGTGATCAGAACCCCATTCTGGCACTAGTTCTGCTGGGTGCCTTTCTTAGTCCTCACTCTCCAAGGCCAGTTTCTGCACACACCGCTTCCCTTCAGGCAGGCAGGCAGGCTCAGGATAGGTCAGGCAGCAGCCCCAAGAGATTTCCAACGTTAGTCTCTCTCTCTCTCTCTCTCTCTCTCTCTCTCTCCTCTCCTCTCCTCTCCTCTCCTCACATGCCCTCCCTATCAAAGTGGGGTGCTCCCCACTTTACGCAATTTCACTTAAGCGCACGGGGGCCTTGAATGCTGCCCTCACGTAAGCGGGGGTGATGCCTATACTAAAACCTATAACAGGGCCAAATTAAGAGAAGGGAGCAAGTAAATATGGCATAATGGGATCGATGGTGAAATTCCACATAGACAGATGTTTCAAGATCCTACAATTTATATGATATGCTGCAGTAACTGAGTCAACATGTTTGCTATGGAACCCTGAACATTATGGTTCTATGGAGAAGGAGGCTGGGAATTTCTATTAGAGAATTCCTGGCCTTCCCACCAAACGAATTCCCGGCTCTGATAGAAGCCATGACCTCCCAACAATGACCTGGTTTGCACATATATGGTAAGGTAAAGGTAAAGGGACCCCTGACCATTAGGTCTAGTCGTGGCCGAATCTGGGGTTGCAGCAGTCATCTCGCTTTGCTGGCTGGCGTACAGCGTCCGGGTCATGTGGCCAGCATGACTAAGCTGCTTCTGGCAAACCAGAGCAGTGCACGGAAACACCGTTTACCTTCCCGCTGGAGCAGTACCTATTTATCTACTTGCACTCTGGCGTGCTTTCGAACTGCTAGGTTGGCAGGAGCAGGAACCGAGCAACGGGAGCTCACCCCGTCGCAGGGATTCGAACCATAGCGTCTCTGATCAGGCTAGGGGCTGGGACATTGGTAGAGCTTCTGTTTGCATGTCCAATGTCCTAGGTTCAATCCCAGGAGTCTCTAGGCAGGGCTGGGATGAATTCCCTGTCTGAAATTCCAGACAGCTGCTTCCAGTCAGTGTAGATAACAGTGACTTAGATCGGGCTTCCTCAAACTCGGCCCTCCAGATGTTTTGAGACTACAATTCCCACCATCCCTGACCACTGGTCCTGCTAGCTAGGGATCATGGGAGTTGTAGGGCAAAAACATCTGGAGGGCCGAGGCTGAGGAAGCCTGACTTAGATAGACCAATGGTATAAGGCAGATTCCTGTGATAAGCATCCCAAATCTGCCCAGTGATGAAGCTATGGGTTGCTCCTTGCTGTTGACTAAAGAGCCTTGGTTTGTTTTAACTATGGCTTCATGTTACATGGAAAGCCAACACCTTTCTTTAAGTACTGCTTCGTTGGCCAGTCCACCCCAGATATCCTAATGCAGGTATCCCCAACCTTTTGCCCTCCAGATGTTTTGGCCTACAACTCCCATGATCCCTAGCTAACAGGACTAGTGGTCAGGGATGACGGGAATTGTAGTCCAAAACATCTGGAGGGCAAAAGGTTGGGGATGCCTGTCCAAAAGCATGAAACAAGAGCTAGAAAACAAACCCAGCTTTGGAGAGACAAGCCATGGTTTGTTTCATCACCTATGGAATGTGCATAAGCCCGTTAAACAAACCATAGCTTACCCCACCCCTGAACTAAACAGAGCCATGTCTGATGTTGTCAGTACTGGTAGCGTAGCGCAGGAGTTTCTAATATTAAGTAACCCTTCTGACAAAACCAGAGCAGTTTGTCTTGGTTAACAGGAAGCTCAGCGTATTCCTACCCACCCGTGATACAAATCAATAGCAAACTGGGGTGGTTGTGGGGGAAGGAAAAGCCACAATAAATTGAACAGGATAGGATTCTAGCCACAAAGCTTTAGAATTTCTGTTTACTTGGACAAATATGTAAAACTAAGCAGAAGAATTCTCTGTTTGTGGTTAATTTCCAGCAAGCCCATTTCAAACTGTGGTTTCTGAAGCTGGCTTGCTGGATATAGCGTTAACCACAGTTCCTAGATCTGGATGAGATGGTTAACAAAAAGAAAGAAGTCCAAACTCTCCCCAGCCACACAGGAGGAAGAGTGTGAGCCTAAAGCTTGCTGCAGCGCGTCCACATGATGCTAAAAGCATGCTCAACAATGGTTTAGTGTGGCATGCAAATTCAGAACCTGTCTTCCAAAACGCCTAGGTCATTTTCAAGAGAAATATCAGGCATGTGCAAGTACCTGGGCCATTCCATAACATTTGGTTTCGGGCCTTTTCCCAGCCGGCTCTAAGGTTAATGCATTATTTAACTCAACTGAAAATAAAAAATTACCTATTTCCTTTCATTTTTACAAAAAAAAGCAGAGACTTGCAGCTGTCAACTTTGGCAGCTACTTTCCAAAAAGCCCTGCTGTGCAAAACTTTCAAGGCAGGCCCTTTCCGCTTTCAGGGAAAGATATATACAAAAGCAAATATACAGCCAAATGTGGCATTTAAGAAGAAAGGCATCTTTTAATTATAGGGCTGAAGCACTGAACACTTAGAACACCAACGGAGTGGGGGAGTAACAAACACACTCAGCTGAACAGAATGGGATTCTGGTCACAGGATTTAGAATTTCATTTCATTTGTATAGACGGGTAAATTTCTATACTGGCCACATTTACACATAACCCTAAACTGAGGCATGGCTAGGGCAAAAATGCTGGATCCCAGGAATGAGATTGCAGCCTCTAATTGGACATAACAGAACCAAGTCACTGTAAAGATAAAGAGATATAAAAATGTAAAAAAGTGGCTTGCGATATCTATCTCCATTGGATTTCATGCAGATTTAACAAAGCAAACACTATTAGGACTGAGATGAAGGCAGTGGAGGCTGGTCTATTTGGCGAACTAGGGCAATGCCCCACCAAGCTGCTTTGATTCCCCCAACCCCAGCTGCCCTACTTACAACCTTGGCATGGCCTTGGCTATCCCTTGTAGAACCCAGCAGGAGGAGGGTGGGGACAATTCCAGAATTAGTTGGCCCCGCCTGTCATCTGTTCGATATCCTGCATTCCACCCAATGAGCACCAGCCGCCATTGGACAAAACATGAAATGGTTCAGCCTAAATCTGATAAAGTTTCACTGAAGACAAAGGACCACGTGCATGGATTTCTGCTTTAAAGTAGCGTTCCTTCCTTTTTTTTCTTTTTTTACTGCAGCCATAATATGCTCTTCAGCAAAGTTACAGCTGTTAAGGGAGTCGTTTATTTGAATTTCCTGACTTTGGTGATACTAATATGTTGACTATAGCACAGCAATATTGTAGTCTAATGCATTACAAACAAAAACAGGAAATTGCAAGGCTTTGGCTATGTGCATTTATAATGCTGGGGAAGGCCATTATTTTCCAGATGGATTACCTCTTAAATTCAAATGGCAATGATTCTCACAATAAACCAAGACTTCCAACTGTCTAATTTTAAAGGAAAACTGAAAAAAAAGAATGTCTCTCCTGTCTATGCAGCTAAACATACACCAATTTTGCCAGCAGATAGATAGATAGACAGACAGACAGACAGACAGACAGACAGACAGACAATCATCTAACAAAACAAATTTAAATCCTCATAGCAAAATGTTTCAACTTCTGCCTTCATTAATTGTTCTGATAAAAATGAAGCCGTTTCCGTGGTGACAGGTACAGAGCTTTGAGGATAGAGGCTCAAAGTTCTATATCCACCACCTCAGAAACAGCACAATTTTTATCATAGCAACTGAAGGCGGAAGCCGAATCATTTTGCTATAATAATTTAAAATTTCTGTTTTGTTAGTCATGGTAATAAATTTATGCTTTCAGTGATCAGCTGCATCCCACCAAGATTGAAAACAAACTTGTCTGAAGTTGATGCTTTTATTATTCTGTCTCCTCGTGTCTGTGTGCATTTAGAGGAGGGAAGGGAGAAGGGAGAAGAGGGAGGGGGAGAGAAAGAGTTTTAGGGGGAAGGAAGAAATATCACCATTTAGCTAGATAACAAATTCTGCCTTCTGGCAATGCCAAATAGCTCACAAATATGACTATTATCAGGATGAAAGTGAAGAGGGAGAGAAGGTGACAACAGTCTGACAGCCAAGAATATAGCTGGACGAGATGTTGCTGGAAATATAGGCTGACCCTGAACTCACATTAAGAGGAAAATACATTTTCAAAATGTTAGTGCTTGTTGGGTTCATCCACTTCATCCACTGTCGGCCCTTTTTTCCTGTCCTCCCACTCTCACCTTTGTGATTCTGCCGTGCTGCTCTGTATTATCAGGAAGAAACTTGTCCTCTGTCAAACCTCCTTGTAAAACACATTCTTTAAAGGTACTTTCGCCAAACTGGCGAAAACCTCCAGAAATTTTGGGCTACAACTCCCATCAGCCCCAGCCAGCAGTGGTTGGAGGTGATGAGTAAGGCTTGCTAACCTTTTTTGAACCAGTGGACACATTTCAAACTTTGCTGGGGCCACCAGTCACAAAATCGTTGGATATTTTCTCTCTCTGTATGAGAATCATTTGTTCCAGAAACAAGGAAGAAGTTTCAGGAAGCAGTAGAAGGCTGAGATTGTGTTGTCTATGCAAGGACGTTTTCTGTGGGAACTGATTTTTGGACATGCACAGTGTGACAGGAAGTACCAATAACGGTTCTGTGAAACTCGTTGTAACTTGTTGTGAGTCTCTTGCTTGTGCCTTGCTATTAGAGAAGCAGAGAGAGAGTCTTGAACTCTTGTTGGACTCTAGCATGCCTTGACCATGGCAGCAGTGAATGTCTGTAGATATTTGCTACCAATTTGCTTTTATGCCTGTCAAGTAAACTTTTTTACTTGACTGAATCTTTATGGCATCCATGAGTGTCTATTGCCTACTGTGTGTACCTTCAACCCCAAAGACGCTTCCAGGGAAGGAGCTGCGTTGAGATGTAACTCTGCAGAGTATGGCACACACGATAAGCAAAAGTGATGCCGGACTCAATCCTTCTAAATCATCCATCAGAGGTTGATGGGTTGATCCAACAAAAATGGCTGCAATGGCGCCTGCCATAATACAAAATGGCTGGCATGGAGAGTGCAGCCTAACATATAATCAGAGAGACAACCACCCATAACAGCTTTATGCTTACCATAGGAAGCCAGCAATGTTCAGCTGGCCCTGACTGGAAAGGTAACACAATATTGATTACACACACATGCTGATGCTGTCTAATAACAACAGTACCAGGAAAAATATACAAGTTGGCCACATCAAACTCGCTCTCATCGTTTAGAAGGTACCTGCACACTTTACTCCATGACTTACTTTCTAGAAGGGCTGGAGTAGGGTGATAGATCACCTGAAAGTCCATATCATGATATCAGTTTCATAGTTTTTGAGCTGGCAATATATTGCATATCATGATGTGTGTCTGTGTGCTATGAAAAATCACCAGGTGGGGGAAAATGTGAAGCCAGCCAATGCCTCTACATATCACATTGTGATGTTTCGCTAGTGATATATCACAATGTTGAAACCCAGATATCGCCCACCATTAGGCTGGAGACTGACTTTTCGTTTGGTTTTATTCAATGATTTGCAAGCAAAAGGCAGCTTTAAAACCTTCCCAGAGGAATGCCACACACGTGTGGCTGAAATGAGGAATTGTCTAAATTCAAACGGAGGGTTTTTGTGCTGCAAGGTCCGCAAATTCTCCTCTCCCACTGCAACCCCATAAGAGTAAGACAGCCCACAAAGTTCTGTAGGTCGCCCCGATCCTCCAGATAGATTTTTAGGGTGAAATGCAACAGCTGCGGGTGTTGGAGGGGGGGAAGGAAGTGGAAACATGCAGTTGTGCAAGCTTGCCTTCTGCTTGGCAATATTGAATATATAGCAGAAGCACTTCACCACCCCAGATCAAAGTTTGGGGGTGGCGTCATTAAAAGAAAATGCAGTAAAAGAGAGAACAAAACTGCCACCGAAGTACAAAGCCAAGCGTGTTTTATCTCTGGTGCTACTTTAAAAGCTTCCGAGGAGCAAACCACACATTCATGAGTTAGATTTTGATTAGGTTGTCTAATCGGCTTTTCACTTTTATAGGGAAAAAAGGAAATCACATTATGCGTTTCGCAAGAGTGACAAAGCCGGATGTACCGCTGTAATCTTATTTCTCTATCCACTACGCAGCACACCAGTGCTCTCACATGTGACAATCCTGTCTGCGAGATCTAAAAATACGCTGTTAAAAAGTCCCATAAACTTACTTTAAAAGACTCCAGCACAATAGAAGGAAGAAGCTATCATGGCCTGAATTAGGTAATATAAAATCTAATAAAAATCCTATAATTTAGACTAGCAAATGCCATTTTCCCCAGAAGGTTAATAATCCTTTAAAGTGTGTTACCTTTTAAAGACTTCACATTCTTTTGAGGAACTGAGCAAGGAAGAGAGTAGGGGAATAAAGGTTTGGAAGTAAGGGTTTTATTTTGAGCTATCAAATGCAATAGAATTATAACACATTCTATCTATACCAGATATGAGTGCATTCCTTTGGTTTAAGAGAGACAGACTGCTTAAGACAGCGTCTAAACTTAGAGCCAATCTAAAAAATCATTTTTGTCTTTTGCTCTCAGTTACAAAAATGTGAACTGTTGTTTTCAAGGAACGTCCCGAACTAGTTTGTTAAGGCCTATTTGGAGACTCTATGGCCCCAAACAAAAAAATATCAAAAATTTCAAGGGAGCAAGGGAAGGAAACCAGTGGGATTTCATAAAATAAAATAAAAAGAGGGGACAAATACATGGGAAAGAACACAGATTAAACTGTGAAAGCAGTTTTGGCTCAGCTCCTTTGTGAACAGTAGAGATGGTTGGATTTGTGCCAATTCTGGACGTGTTCATTCATAAGTCCAAGTGGGGTGAACTAGGTCCATTCAACATTAAAATGCAGAAGAAATGAAGTCTTCCTCAATCCTTGCTCCCAGGTACTCTTGCCTATAGCTGTGCTCATTAATTTATTTTAACGTTACAAGATAGTAATTATTATTATTATTATTATTTATATCCTGCCCTCCCCAGCTGGAGCCGGGCTCAGGGCGGCTAACAACAATAAAACAGTACAACAGTACAACACAACACAACACTCTAAAACCATTCATTATAAAATTAATTCAAATCAAACCAATGGCAAACACTGGGCCAGAGCTCCGCGAGGATTGCCGAAGGAGGGAGTCAGGCTGTGCCCTGGCCAAAGGCCTGGTGGAACAGCTCTGTCTTGCAGGCCCTGCGGAAAGATGTCAAGTCCTGCAGGGCCCTAGTCTCTTGTGACAGAGTGTTCCACCAGATCGGAGCCACAGCCGAAAAAGCCCTGGCTCTAGTTGAGGCCAGCCTAACCTCTCTGTGGCCTGGGACCTTCAAGATCTTTTTATTTGAAGACCGTAAGTTTCTCTGTGGTATAGCCAAGAATTTCTCCCTTTTTGTTTGTTTGAAGAAGCAGCAGCAGCCACAGGCCATTCAAAGTAGTGGACGACTCTCTTCTCCAACCTATCCACTTCACTCCTGACCAATAGGATCTCATTGCCATTAAGCCCTGAACTGAAACCGACCTGAGACCTCCGGGTATAGGGAGGTATAAAAACACAATAAAAAAAAACTGGGATGGGATGGGGTGGTGAGGTCCCCCTATTCCAAACACCAATCATATCTCTGCCATGAACAACTCATATCACACCATGTACCTCCTTGCCCCATGGGAAGACTTAAGAATACTCACTTTCCCAAATGCTTATAAGCTTTGCTCAACCCAAGATTTTTGCCCTCTGTTACAGCAAGTAGAGTGGGGTGGCGTTCCCACCTTGGCTTAGCTGAACTCTTATTTACATTGCTGGTGGTTTCTGCAAAACTGCTAAACAGAAATGCTGGGGGGGGGGGGAGCAGTGTACAAAAAGTACACAAATCAAGATTAGGACTGATAACTGCTCAGTTATAACTATTCTCAAGTGGTTCCCAAACCCATAAGAAGTTCCTTGGCTCCTTTTGGAGGAAGGATGGGACAGAATACACAGCTGCCTCTTTCTCAGTGAGAAGAGTACATTTATTTTTCATACAAAAGGTCGTGGGTTCCAGGTAGGGTCAGGAAAAAGTCCTGTCTGAGAACCTTAAAACCCACCTCCAATCAATGTAGACTAACAATGGAGAACCTGTGGTCTTCTAGATGTTGATGACCTCCAGCTTCCATTACATCCAGCCAACATGGCCCATGATCAGAGATTATGGGAGTTGTAGTACAACAACATCTGGGAGACCACAGGTTATCTATCCCCAATAGTGCCAATACTAAGCTAGGTGGACTAAGGCATGGGTAGGCAAACTAAGGCCCGGGGGTCGGATTCGGCCCAATCGCCTTCTCAATCCGGCCCGTGGACAGTCTGGGAATCAGCATGTTTTTACATGAGTAGAATGTGTCCTTTTATTTAAAATGCATCTCTGGGTTATTTGTGGGGCACAGGAATTCATTCTTTTTTATTTTTTTCAAAATATAGTCCGGCCCCCCAAAAGGTCTGAGGGACAGTGGACCGGCCCCCTGCTGGAAAAGTTTGCTGACCCCCGGACTAAGGGCTTGACTCAGTATCAAGCAGTTTCCTATGTTCCTATACCATAGCCAATGGGGTGTCCTTTAGGTGCTGTTGGGCTACAAAGCCTATCTTCTCTGACCTTTCACCATACTGGCTGGGGCTGACAGGAGTTTCAGATGAACAGCAACTGCAGGGCAGCACCACAACAGCTATCTCAGTCCGACAGATAGATAGATAGATAGATAGATAGATAAATATAGATATAGATATAGATATAGATATAGATATAGATATAGATATAGATATAGATACACACACATATACATACGTGTAACTAAAGATGTATGGGATGCATGAAGTGCTCCCAAACCTTTAAAAAAACACAGAGCAGCCCCGCCCCTGCTTGTATAGAACCATGAACACACTTAAGAGTCCCAGGGTGTTTTCGGCTGTGTCTCCTGCCTTTTAGTTTAAGTTCCAGGAAATGTTATCTACCCTACATGTCATTTGCTTTCAGTGGAACACATTGTACTAGTAAAATAATTAGGCCCCGCCAGGTGTTGAATTTGGGACTACTGAACCAGGTCACATTGAGAGGTGACCCTCCTCATTAGAGATATCTCCCATAGCTACTGTTGTGTAGTCTGATAGTGCATTATGCTTTCGTGTCAGACACCGCAAGCAAATTAGTTCTTCGCAATAATCTACAATTAGGAGTGGTCCATGCAATAACAAGCCTTCTTTCAACCAAACTGTGCTAATGCAGCCTTAATCCTTTTTTCTTTTTTTTAAGAGAAAGGAAGTGGGAAGGGAATCACTTTGGGGAATCTACAAGTATCACATTAGTGTTGCACTTCCAGATCATGATGGATACCAAATTGTGACAGGTGGAACAATAAGGCCAATCAGTGCATTATTCCACCAAAAGAACCCCAAAAGCAGAAAAAAACTACCATCTCAGAAGTCTATTGAGGAAGGGCTGTAACCTAGCAGTTGAGAACATGCTCTGCAAGCAGCAAATCCCGGTTCCTGGCATCTCCAGAAAAGTTTCAGAAAACCCTTGAGCCCCTCTGCCAGTCTAGTCAATGCCAAATGAGATGGACTAATGGCCTGATTTGGTCTGAATCAGACTCCTACAGCCCATTTGTCTGGTTCAGACACATACAGTGGTACCTTGGTTTAAGAACAGCTTAGTTTATGAACAACTTGGATTAAGAACCCAGACGTAGGTGTTTTGGTTTGTGAACTTTGCCCTGGAAGCAGAAAATGTTCCGCTTCCTGTTGAGTGTGTTCCATTTGTAAATTGAGTCCACCGCTGCTACGGGAAAGCACACCTTGGTTTAAGAACACACTTCTGGAATGGATTAAGTTTGTAAACCAAGGTACCACTGTACTTGGATGGCAACAGGCTATGCATGGTGAAGTAGGGGGCCATGCCTTGTTCCCTCAAGGAAGGAGGTGAATGAACAAGTCATTTGGGTGGAGCTGCTACATCACACACTTCCATAAGAAAGGGGAGGACACCATGCCTGCTCCTTCTACCACTCCCCAGCAAAGTAGCTGAAGCAGGCCACTTTCATGAGAACATGTAGTTCTTCACACAGTGCATATTTATGCAATTCTCTTCCACAAGATATAGCTTAGAGGTGTAGAAGTACATTATGACTACTAGTAAGAATGGCTGCAGAGAAGCCCAAGGTGCAGAGCCACAATATGACTCTGCTTGTGGCCAGTTGCTTGAAAGCAGCAAGGAATATGGCTGTTGCTTTCATGCCCAGGCCTTCCTGGAAGCATGAGGCTTGCTATTTTGGGATGCTGGCATAGATGGACCTCTGATGCGATCCAGAAAGGCTCTTCTTTTAATAACTGAATGCATAGCTGGAAATGTTTCTGAAGGTTCTACTTCAGCAACTCAGCATGGCTAAACAAGGAAGTCCCTTTTCAGTTTAGAAATCTGCTTTCTTGATAAACTGCAACAATGGTGCAGCAGAAACTTCAGAGACCTGGTCTGTTCCTTCACAAACCCCCTCCTTAAATTTCTAGACCACCTGCGCAACAGTCCTAGGCAGCCTGTACGTTTTCATCCTTCACAGAACTCCCAATGAACCATCAAAGAATTTTCACCTTCCATTTAAAGAAGGCAGAAACTCTTGTGGGGAAAATGATCTCAGAAAAAGGAACGTTTCAAAATTGTTGCTATAATATGGTTTGAAACACAGAAATAACTCTAAATAATTAGTTTGGATGGGGGAAGGATTGCTTGTTGCCATAACAGTCTTGCCTCTGGTGGGATCTTTGCCAATATCAAGCCAACTTTAATTAGAGACGCACTCAAAGAGCTCTTGCCTTCCTTGGCTCTGTTTCAACCAATTCAAGCATGTTAAGCCTGCTCAACACTTCAAATCCTTCAGCGTAATGCATGAAATGCTTTCACAGCACTGGATAACCTTTAAGGGCATAGCCATCCCTTGACTGACAGGTGTTTTAATCCATCCTAGGGTGGCTGACTCTTGAATCAGCTACTGCAGCTATTACGAAAACCTCTGCCTACTGATTTCCACTTATCAAACCTATGTTTTCCTGCATTTTTCACCTAGTCAGTTGACAACCCTTACTCACTTTCCCTGGGATTGACCGACTGATCCCCCCAAAAATGCAAATTAAAGGCAGGTGCTTATGTAACACATGATAATTTAGGGCTTGTTTTGATAAAAGGCCCTCATCTCAGAAGACAAACTTCCTAGTCTATGCTCTGTCACACTCATGGGGGAACCATCTGAGGCTGAGGAGTGGAAAAGGAAAGGGCAGTGTTTTTCTTTCGCATCCCTGAACGGCACCCACCTTCTGACAGGTGACTGCTGTTTCTCATTATTGCCTGGCCATAAATACTTCCAGGTCAGACCTTTGCCTGAGCTACAGCCAGACACTGGCCTTTTGGTGTAGCTCCAAACAGGAGACTTCAACCTCCCTGGGACGATCAGAGCATTTGCAAACTGGATCAATCACTGTGGGCATCACACATAACAACCAAGCGCACACCACAACCTATTCTATTAGCAACAAGAGAATGTTTCTTTCAAATCTAATTTCAGCAGGGGATAAACACAAAAAAGGCCTTTGTAGACTCATAGGTAGCTGTGGCACAAAGCAGAAAGTACTATAATTCAGCTTCAATACAAAAGCTACCAAGGTTGGAAGGGTGTTTTTTTATCTAAAAGATGCAGAACTACAAGAGGACTTCACATTTGCCTCATAACCATATTTAAAAGGATAAGAATATCACATTTAGTGATAAGGCAGAAATCTTTGCAATCTATTCAGTTCTGATTCTCACACTTCCAGGAATGTGTGTCAAGTCTACTTCTATTAACTAATATGTTGAACAGGAAACAGCTTCAGATAAAAAGATAGGGTAATTATAGATCATTTCATGGAAGGAATTCTGTAAATTCTTGAGTTACCTGGGAGTAAGCCGCAATGAACTCGACAGTGGCTGAACTTATGAATACACAATAACCTTAACTTCTGAGGATAGCATTTTGCTATAAATATTGCAAAGGAGTATTTCAGACTGTACATTGGTACCTCGGGTTAAGAACTTAATTCGTTCTGGAGGTCTGTTCTTAACCTGAAACTGTTCTTAACCTGAAGCACCACTTTAGCTAATGGGGCCTCCTGCTGCCACTGCGCTGTTGCTGCACGATTTCTGTTCTCATCTTGAAGCAAAGTTCTTAACCCGAGGTAATATTTCTGGGTTAGTGGAGTCTGTAACCTGAAGCGTATATAACCCGAGGTACCACTGTAGTTCAAAAGGCAGATTTGCCAAGAGATTTATTATTTTATCTTATTGCTAAGTTAACAAGGTCTACCAGACAGCATTGGCAAGTGCCAAAGTCATTATAGCATTTCATGAGAATACATCATCACAGAACAAACAGGAAACAGAAATTCTCAGGAGACAAATGAGATCTCAACCTATGCACTTCAAAGATACACATGGAAGACAGATCTAAAATATACAATGTGTGGGTAATGCAGAAAGGGGATATGACACAAACTACCATTCAAATGTTCACTGGAAGGACAGATCTTGAAGCTTAGGCTCCAATACTTTGGGCTACCTCATGAGAAGAGAAGACTCCCTGGAAAAGACCCTGATGCTGGGAAAGATGGAGGGCACAAGGAGAAGGGGACGACAGAGGACGAGATGGTTGGACAGTGTTCTCAAAGCTACCAGCAAGAGTTTGACCAAACTGCGGGAGGCAGTGGAAGACAGGAGTGCCTGGTGTGCTCTGGTCCATGGGGTCACGAAGAGTCGGACACAACTAAACAACTAAACAACCACCACCACCATTCAAATGCATTTCAGCCTTCACACAAGAGAATGGGTAAAATGTAGCTCATAAATGGCCTTTGCAAGCATTAAAGCTTCACAGGATTAACAAACTCTTTATTACTTAAGAGCTGGAGAAGTTGCAAGAAACAGGGTTGACAAGCTACTATATATCTGCTGGACAGCTGAATGATATTAGGAACTAATTTTTGAAAGCGCCATCAAAAGCAATCCTGCCTTAAATACTCCAAAACTAAGTTTATATCATATTTTTAAGGGTAACCTATCCTGCATTCCCACAGAAATCTTGTAAGCGCTCACCATGCTAGCTGCAAGGAAGAGTCACAATATGGCAGACATCAATCAATGGTGTCAAAGGCAGTTTTAACAGACTAGCTTACAGAACAAATTGACTGGGTAAATGAGGGCAGATAATTTCACTGAAAACTGGTATCCATCCTAAGCTTATGTCATGAAGTAGCCAAGGTTACTAATTAATTCGAACCCAACATTAAACAACAATTTCATGTCTTGCCTAATGCACAATGTATCTGTTAGCTGCTATTAAGGTGTGGGGAGGGGAAAATACAGTGGTGGTAGAAGAAGAAGAAGAGGAGTTTGGATTTGATATCCCGCCTTTCACTCCCTTTAAGGAGTCTCAAAGCGGCTAACATTCTCCTTTCCCTTCCTCCCCCACAACAAACACTCTGTGAGGTGAGTGGGGCTGAGAGACTTCAAAGAAGTGTGACTGGCCCAAGGTCACCCAGCAGCTGCATGTGGAGGAGCAGAGACGCGAACCCGGTTCCCCAGATTATGAGACTACCGCTCTTAACCACTACACCACACTGGTACCTCGGGTTAAGTACTTAATTCATTCCAGAGGTCTGTTCTTAACCTGAAACTGTTCTTAACCTGAAGCACCACTTTAGCTAATGTGGCCTCCTGCTGCCGCCGCACCGCTGGAGCACGATTTCTGTTCTCATCCTGAAGCAAAGTTCTTAACCCGAGGTACTATTTCTGGGTTAGCAGAGTCTGTAACCTGAAGTACATGTAACCCGAGGTACCATTGTATGTTATTAAGAGAAGGGGTTGAGGGAAGGAGCATGAAGTCTTGAGACTGCTGTCCAATTCCGGGAGATAACAACAAACAGAGCATGTTTGGCTGAAAATATATTCATTGGGTTTCCCTCTCTCTTCTCAGCTGCATATGCAGCTTTTGGTATAACTTTTAAAATAAGGAATACTAATTGTTATTTTCAATATTAAATAAATAAAGGTGCAGCTTCGCATTGATATTCAGCACATATGCACTTACCAAGCTTCAGGTAGCAAAAAGGAATATTCATGTGGAGAGGTGGTCTCTGGAAAATTAGAGAGAATTGCCAGCCGATGTGGAAGGAGGTCTGACCCATGGTATGTGAACAAAATCTCCAGGGCTCTTACATTGCTTTCCTGCACCAATAATTCAGTTTTAGTATTCATGAGACAGCTAATGGACCAGTCTGTTTAAGAAGTAACCATACACACACACACACCCCTCAAATTATGGCAGATGGCATAATTCTCATATAAAAAACCCACAGGCCAGAGTATTAGCTATCCATTCCCTTCTGCTCTGTTGATTTTCTTGTGCTGTTCAGAAACTAAACATATTTCATGAATGCTCTGAACGAAAAAAAAATATGCCATTGGTGGTTTAGTTGGACCAAGGACACACCTACCATATAGTGGCTGAGGACAGGAAATTTACCAATGTGCTTTTTGGGGGAGGGGGGATTACAGGAGAAGACAGCAACTGAGCGGACTGAGAAGAAATCTAGGACAGATGAAAAGAAAACAAACAGCTGGGACAGGGGCAGCCAGACGGCCAGAATGAGGGAAAAGCAGAAGTGGGGTAAATACAAAAGGGAATCTTTTTTTTTTTTTTTACTCCCAAGGGCAAGAAGAGACGACTGGATAAATGAATATAAAGAAGGAGATGGAAGAAAACATCAATGAAGCACTCAAAGAAAAAACAGAGAGCAGTTACACCAGAGGTATCCATCTCGGACAAGGACAGGAAATGGACTGTGGCCAATAGCAATGAAGCAACCGCTACGTCTTCAGTTTTGGTGAATTCCCTTTCCTCAGCCACTAGATGACAGATGTTTCCCACTTGGTTCCCTCGCTGCAAGAAGCCAAGTTACAGGGAACCAGGCAGAGGGCCTTCTCGGTAGTGGCACCCGCCCTGTGGAACGCCCTCCCACCAGATGTCAAAGAGAAAAACAACTGCCAGACTTTTAGAAGACATCTGAAGGCAGCCCTGTTTAGAGAAGCTTTTAATGTTTCATAGACTATTGTATTTTAATATTCTGTTGGAAGCTGCCCAGAGTGATTGGGGAACCCAGCCAGATGGGCAGGGTATAAATAATAAATTTGTTGTTGTTGTTGTTGTTGTTGTTTGATGGCCTTTCATCCAAGGAATATATCCATTACTCATAGGTGGGCAGGGGGACTAATCCCAAGGCCTGCTCCAAAGTGTTGGTGTTCCGAGTCAGTCCTACTGCATCAGTTGATGTCACTGGGCCCAACAACTGGACACAATAACTATGCCAGTTCCATGCTAGCATAGCCTGAGCAGGCTTTTTCCGTCCCCCACCCACATCAACAGGGCTGTGGATGTAGCTCCACTTGGCGCCCAGCTAGGACTGGATTGCTTTGCCCGTTACCAAAAGGGTCTCATATATTACCACTGGCGACAAGTATGGGTGCAAATGGCCTCACTGACAACTTTCCCATATTTCTTCAGACATGACATCTGGTGCCTGGGATAAAACTGTGGGAAAAGTAACCTTAAGAGGCCCTATTATTCCCTTTCATCAGAGATAAACTACAAAAAGCATTACCTCTATTAATTACGGTCTGTCCTAAATGAAACCCATTTTTTCCTGCCAGACACGCATTGTACAAATAGAAAGGCAAGTCACGTCTCAAAATTTTGCTGTGAAATAATTTATACCCGAGCATATGTCCTTGCAGAAAGAACAATATTCTGATTCCGGAACTTCTTGAAGAACTCTGCGTCATATCTCTGTTCGGCAACGTGTGGCCCACCAAGAATTTCCTGAAGGAAAAATCATCGGAAACATATTACTAGGCTGATTGGTTCCTCAACAGAACACAACACAGTGAACTTCCCGAAACTTTGTTGGCACATGTGGTCCTCTGGAAAGCGAGAAAGATTTACTAGAAACGGGAGGGGAACACTGGGCTTGGACTGGAGGAGAGCTCCAGGCTCCCATTATACATGCCCCTACCCTCTGCTGGTTATCTGCAATTTTAACAACCCAAAGGTTGATTGTCCTGCTGCACTCTTAAGCAATGATGCTGTGGTCTGCACAACTGGGTGCACCACAGGCCGGTAAGTTGGTTGCATATTTTCACTACAGCTTTCACACACATGCAATGCACTAAAAACATAAGGACAGGTTTTAAATACTGGGGCCTTAAGTATAGTTTGCTAGGAGAAAGAAGACAGGATGGGGAGGAGAGAGAGAAAGAGACACAGAATGTGCTGCAATGCAAATTATGCAACATAACGTATGAGAAGAGTATGCTGGAGTGCAATAATGGTGTTGCCTGCCTCGTTATTTATAACCACTGAAAATCAGAGCTGAAAACATGAAAGCTAAACTATCAGAGTGAAAGGTCCTGAGGGCGCTATATAGTGAGTTGTATATAACAAATGCAATCCACAATTTTCCAAACCTCGTATGTTGCTAGCCGATCCAAATACGTTAGCAGTTTCAATCTGCTCCGGCAAAGTTCTTTCTGTTCCAATGTTAACCTGTTTTAAAAGGGGGAGGAGAGAGAGAAAGGCAATATATAAAGAAATACAGAATCGGCAGCACTGAGTATTTGGGGTTGGCTTTTTGGGGGGGGGGGTGTACGATGCTGGCCACATGACCTGGAAGCTGTACGCCGGCTCCCTCGGCCAATAAAGCGAGATGAGCGCCGCAACCCCAGAGTCGGCCACGACTTGACCTAATGGTCAGGGGTCCCTTTACCTTTTTTACGATTTTATACAAGCAAACCGCTACTTGTAAAAAAAAAACTTGATTATTTACTGTGGCAGCACCAACAATTTGAAACTCTGCCTTTTGCTGTCGAGCAGGTACTTCCACTGTACTCTTTTTGGTGCCTGGTAAAAACATAATTGTTTGGCCAAGTCTGTGAATTTTAATTTTAACTTTTTGTATCCTTTGATGCATTGTGCATTTTTCCTGATCTTACTGTTTCATCTTTCTGTAAATTGCTTTGAGGTTTTTCACCATCAAGCGATGGATAAATTTTATGATGAATGAATGTACATACAATGCATTCAGATTCAATTGGTTCAGAGATGCCCTCAAAGGCATAAGCAGGAATGCACACAGAGTTGTGTATTCATATGTCAGCATCGTCTGTCTGCACTGCCATGACTTGCCAATGGATGTGAATTCAGACACTCATCTGAATCCAGAGCAACCAGCTGCAATGAGGGCTGGATCAGGCCCCTTGCCTGCCTGCAGTTAGAGTTGCATAGTGGAATCCTTCTCCATATTTTAAATCTGAAAGGGAAATTCAGAAAGCTGAGCTATTTTCAAAATACACTGCCAACTAAAAATTTATAGCTTGATCCAATTAGAAGTGAAATGTATTTTAAAATATCCTCTCTTTGGGGGGATTATTGCATATATAAACCTAGCGATATAGCAAGAGGACAACCAGCCTGACATTTACTTGGAGAAGTTTACTGATTGAAGAAGTTCTTGACGCTTCATGGCTTCTCGCTCCTTCCTACTCTCTGCTTCTTCCTCAGGAGTTAAAAACTCTTCAAAAAGCAGTTCATCAATGTCCACATCACCTGGCAAGATAAACCTAGGAGGAGAACGAAAATCAATGAATGGGGAACTGGTTATTTGATCAAGAAAAGTTTGGGGTTTTTTAAAGAGCTTTCTATCTTCTAGATTACAATTGATTTTTTTATATATATTTTTTAAAAAAATCCTGAAATAGCACCCAACTAAAAAAAGGACAGCTCTCACAAGTCAAAATGTACAGGTCTTTTCATCCCTTCAAAACAAGCAGGCAAAAGGAAACATCTACAAATATGAAACATCCCCCCCCCCCAAAAGTATGAAAGGAAATAAGAATTTGTGGCGTTTGTGAATGGGAGCTTAGCTATGACAGTCAGGCCTGCACCCCTAGCGATTCTGTTCCCAATCTTATCAGATCTAAGAAGATTTAGAGATGTTGGGAGGGGCTTGTTTATACACCGTAAAATAACTAATATGACCTCTCATCATTAGGACTTGAGCCGTGGCACATTGATCAAGAGTAGCCAGATTTACCGTATTTTTTGCTCTATAAGACTCACTTTTTCCCTTCTAAAAAGTAAGGGGAAATGTGTGTGCGTCTTATGGAGTGAATGCAGGCTGCACAGCTATCCCAGAAGCCAGAACAGCAAGAGGGATTGCTGCTTTCACTGCGCAGCTATCCCTCTTGCTATTCTGGCTTCTGAGATTCAGAATATTTTTTTTCTTGTTTTCCTCCACCAAAAACTAGGTGCATCTTGTGGTCTGGTGCGTCTTATAGAGCGAAAAATACGGTAGTTTAAAAGCTCCATGAAGTCCCTGTGACATTAACTTAGGTTCCAAAGAGAATGTCCCTATAGAATTTTTCACACTTAGAATGGTACTTCTGGGAGGGGGGTGGAATTGCTTTGCATTCATCCAACTCTTCCCCCAAATTTACTAATTTGGAAGTTTTCAGGTTTGTAAAGAGACAGACAGACAGATACATGCCAACCTTGTTTTCACAGGAGATTCTGGCATGCAAAAAAAAGGGGAAGTTTCGTTTAATATTGATCCATCACAGTTTATCGCTTAATAAAACAATAATTTAATAAACAATAAACAACCATTGTTACGCTCTTTGCTGAATCTGGTTAGCGACCCAAGCGAGCAGAGCTGACAATCTGCTTCCACAAACCTGCCGCCATCTTCTCCTTTCCCAATGGCTATGAGCGCCTCCAGGTCTGTTCCTTTTAAGCCGTATTGCAACAACTCTTTAGCAGCATCCACATTCTCAGGAACTCTTTCCAAGCACTCATGAAGGACCCAAGAACGCTTGTTGATTTTGCTCTGATGCCACCAAAAACAAAGGAAAAAACCGAGGGGGGTGGAGACACAAATGATTCATTAGAGTAGACTGATAGCAAGGGTGTATACAATCATGAGAGCACATTGAATAAGGTAACTTTCTGTGCTTAACAGATACAAACTCTTCAGTCTATCTAGCTGAATATAATCTTCAATGACTGACAACAGCTCTCTGGGTTTTCAGAGAGGGGTCTCACCTAACCCTACACACCAGGGTTCAAACCTGGGATTTTCTACATTCAAAGTATTTGCTCTACCATTTAGCCTTTCCTACAGATGTCACACCAGTGTTTCCCAAACTTGGGTCTCCAGCTGTTTTTGGACTACAATTCCCATCATCCCTGACCACTGGTCTTGTTGCTAGGGATGATGGGAGTTATAGTCCAAAAACAGCTGGAGACCCATGTTTGAGAAGAGCTGTGTTACACTAACAATTACCATATTTTTCGCTCTATAAGACGCACCAGACCACAAGATGCACCTAGTTTTTGGAGGAGGAAAACAAGAAAAAAAATATTCTGAATCTCAGAAGCCAGAACAGCAAGAGGGATCGCTGTGCAGTGAAAGCAGCAATCCCTCTTGCTGTTCTGGTTTCTGGGATAGCTGCGCAGCCTGCATTCACTCCATAAGACGCACACACATTTCCCCTTACTTTTTAGGAGGGAAAAAGTGAGTCTTATAGAGCAAAAAATAAGGTACCTTTTTTTACCTCCCACTCACCCCTAATTGTGATTTGGAGATCAAATCAACTGGACTACAGAGAACACGTCAGTAAACATTTATAAAATTATTATTATTATTATTATTATTATTATTATTATTTCTTAAATTTGTATACTACACTTCATCTGTAGATCTCACAGCAGCTCACAACATAAAATTACAGTGGTTGTTGTTGTTTAGTCGTTTAGTCGTGTCCAACTCTTCATCACCCCATGGACCAGAACACGCCAGGCACTTCTGTCTTCGACTGCCTCCCGCAGTTTGGTCAGACTCATGTTTGTAGCTTCGAGAACACTGTCCAACCATCTCGTCCTCTGTCATCCCCTTCTCCTTGTGCCCTCAATCTTTCCCAACATCAGGGTCTTTTCCAGGGAGTCTTCTCTTCTCATGAGGTGGCCAAAGTATTGGAGCCTCAGCTTCAGGATCTGTCCTTCCAGTGAGCACTCAGGGCTCATTTCCTTAAGAATGGATGCGTTTGATCTTCTTGCAGTCCATAGGACTCTCAAGAGTCTCCTCCAGCACCATAATTCAAAAGCATCAATTCATCGGCGATCAGCCTTCTTTATGGTCCAGCTCTCACTTCCATACATCACTACTGGGAAAACCATAGCTTTAACTATACGGACCTTTGTTGGCAAGGTGATGTCTCTGCTTTTTAAGATGCTGTCTAGGTTTGCCATCGCCTTTCTCCCAAGGAGAAAGGAGAGTCTTTTAATTTCGTGACTGCTGTCACCATCTGCAGTGATCATGGAGCCCAAGAAAGTAAAATCTCTCACTGCCTCCATTTCTTCCCCTTCTATTTGCCAGGAGGTGATGGGACCAGTGGCCATGACCTTCGGTTTTTTTTGATGTTGAGCTTCAGACCATATTTTGCGCTCTCCTCTTTCACCCTCATTAAAAGGGTCTTTAATTCCTCCTCACTTTCTGCCATCAAGGTTGTGTCATCTGCATATCTGAGGTTGTTGATATTTCTTCCGGCAATCTTAATTCCGGCTTGGGATTCATCCAGCCCAGCCTTTCGCATGATGAATTCTGCATATAAGTTAAATAAGCAGGGAGACAATATACAGCCTTGCCGTACTCCTTTCCCAGTTTTGAACCAATCAGTTGTTCCATATCCAGTTCTAACTGTAGCTTCTTGTCCCACATAGAGATTTCTCAGGAGACAGATGAGATGATCAGGCACTCCCATTTCTTTAAGAACTTGCCATAGTTTGCTGTGGTCGACACAGTCAAAGGCTTTTGCATAGTCAATGAAGCAGAAGTAGATGTCTTTCTGGAACTCTCTAGCTTTCTCCATAATCCAGCGCATGTTTGCAATTTGGTCTCTGGTTCCTCTGCCTCTTCTAAATCCAGCTTGCACTTCTGGGAGTTCTCGGTCCATATACTGCTTGAGCCTTCCTTGTAGAATTTTAAGCATAACCTTGCTAGCTTGTAAAATGAGTGCAATTGTGCGGTAGTTGGAGCATTCTTTGGCACTGCCCTTCTTTGGGATTGGGATGTAGACTGATCTTCTCCAATCCTCTGGCCACTGCTGAGTTTTCCAAACTTGCTGGCATATTGAGTGTAGCACCTTAACAGCATCATCTTTTAAAATTTTAAGTAGTTCAGCTGGAATACCATCACTTCCACTGGCCTTGTTATTTGCAGTGCTTTCTAAGGCCCATTTGACTTCACTCTCCAGTATGTCTGGCTCAAGGTCAGCAACCACACTATCTGGGGCGTACGATACATCCATATCTTTCTTGTATAATTCCACTGTGTATTCTTGCCACCTCTTCTTGATGTCTTCTGCTTCTGTTAGGTCCTTTCCACTTTTGTCTTTTATTATGGTAATCTTTGTGCGAAATGTCCCTTTCATATCTCCAATTTTCTTGAACAGATCTCTGGCTCTTCCCATTCTGTTGTTTTCCTCTATTTCTTTGCATTGCTCGTTTAAGAAGGCCTTCTTGTCTCTCCTTGCAATTTTTTGGAAATCTGCATTCAATTTCCTATATCTTTCACTATCTCCCTCGCACTTTGCTTGCCTTCTCTCCCCCGCTATTTGTAAGGCCTCGTTAGACAGCCACTTTGCTTTCTTGCATTTCCTTTTCATTGGGATGGTTTTCGTTGCTGCCTCCTGTATAATGTTGCGAGCCTCCACCCATAGTTCTTCAGGCACTCTGTCCAGCAAATCTAAATCCTTAAACCTGTTCCTCACTTCCACTGTGTATTCATAGGGGATTTGACTTAGATTGTATCTTGCCGGCCCAGTGGTTTTTCCTACTTTCTTCAGTTTAAGCTTGAATTTTGCTATAAGAAGCTGATGATCTGAGCCACAGTCCGCTCCAGGTCTTGTTTTTGCTGACTTACAGTGGTACCTCGGGTTAAGTACTTAATTCGTTCCAGAGGGCCATTCTTAACCTGAAACTGTTCTTAACCTGAGGTACCACTTTAGCTAATGGGGCCTTCTGCTGCTGTCGCGCCGTTGGAGCACAATTTCTGTTCTCATCCTGAAGCAAAGTTCTTAACCCGAGGCACTATTTCTGGGTTAGCGGAGTCTGTAACCTGAAGCGTATGTAACCTGAAGTGTATGTAACCTAAGGTACCACTGTACAATATAAAAGCCACCAAAAAGCCATAATAAAAATAAGAACAAAAACAAAAAAAACCCCTTCCCACAACACATTTAAAAGGACATTGGATGTCAGTCAGCCCAAGGCCTGGTTGAATAGGAACGTTTTCACCTGGCGCCTAACGGTGTCTAATGAAGGTGCCAGGCGAACCTCCCTGGGGAGAACATTCCACAAATGGGGAGCCACTGCAGAAAAGGCCCATTCTCATGTTTCCACCCTTCAGACTTCTTGTAGAGGAGGCACATGAATCCAGCAAAGGCAAATCAAGAGACTACCCAATGGGCATCAATGGGCATTCAATGAGTCTTTTCTGAGTAATGTTGCAAATTACACAATAAAAATGCTTAACCCTGTTTATTTTGCATAGTAAAGAATTGGGTTGTTGTTGTTTTTTCAAATCCAGTTTTAGACCCCATAAGAGAACACTGGAAATTTCACATGCTTTGTAAAAGCATGGCGGCCGGCAGATGTTTTGGACTGGAACACACATGAGCCCTGAAGTCATTTGGTGGAATTCATTGTCAAGTTATTATGAACATTCCACCTGCACAAGCACTGACGCTTGTCAGACGGAACAATTGTCCCTCACTCTCCATCCCCTCCACTGTCCCGGGGGAATCGCACAACCCTTCAGAGTCAATTTTGGCGTTGCGGGTTGGGGCACATGGCTGGGGGAGGGGGAAGTCCTGTTGCACAAGTGGAAGTTTCCGCTGACAAAGGCATGTTAGGTGAATCCCACCCAATGAGCATTGTAGTGCAAAACATCTGCAGTGCAGGGCATGAGCTTCAGAAAGGCTAACATAAAAACTACCTTCCCCTAAGAGAACATACCAGATAATCCTGAATAGAAGCAATGCTAACAGCTGATTTCCTCCATTGCCTCTGATAAACAAGGTCAGAATCAAGGTCGTATGTTTGAGCCAGCGACAAAGCTTCTCCGTATTCTTCATTATCAATCTACAAACAAAGCATAATGAAATCAAAGCAATCGCTGTGGGCTCCATTACAAGAGAGTCAACTTTCCATAAGAAAAGCAGCATGTACAACAGGTTTAGCATTATTCAAAGAATCAGGAAGATCATTTCCCAACGCAGAATACCCATTTGCCAGTCAAAAACAATTGTGCAGTGTCTGATCCACTAGACAAAGGGTTTCATCACAATCCATATATAGCAGGTGCACGTGACCCTTCATTTTACACAGCAGTCTCAAATAAAAGGCTGCACAATCTTAACAGGAAGGGATTCATTTCATCCAGGAACAATATAATATGCTTCAAATGCTCAGGGGAAGAAATGTGAGATCCCCATAGCAGACATTGTATCTTGAGGAAAAAGCATTTGCAACAAACGAGTAACACCTGCACATTTATTGATTGGGAAGGAAAAAATGCACCAGGAACTATGCTGCTTCAGCATCATGACTAGAAAATACCTCCTGCTTTTCACTGTACGTTATAAAGGTAAAAGTAAAGGGACCCCTGACCGTTAGGTCCAGTCATGGCTGACTCTGGGGTTGGGACGCTCATCTCGCTTTATTGGCCAAGGGAGCTGGTCATGTGGCCAGCATGACTAAGCCACTTCTGGCGAACCAGAGCAGCACACAGAAACGGCGTTTACCTTCCCTCCGGAGCGGTACCAATTTATCTTCTTGCACTTTGACGTACTTCCGAACTGCTAGGTTGGCAGGAGCAGGGACCGAGCAATGGGAGCTCACCCCGTCACGGGGATTCGAACCGCCGACCTTCTGATCGGCAAGCCCTAGGCTCTGTGGTTTAACCCACAGCGCCACCAAGGTTCAAATCCCCACTCAGTCATGAAGCTTGCTGGCTGTCCTTGGGTCAGTCACTGACTCTCAGCCTAACCTGCCTCACATGGATGTTGTGGGGATTAAATGAAAAACAGAAGAATGATATGCACCACCTTAAGTTTCTTGGAGGAAAGGTGGAATATAAAATGCAATAAATAAACAAACAAATAAATACCATATTTTTTGCTCTATAAGACACACCACACCACAAGACGCACCTAGTTTTTGGAGGAGGAAAACAAGAAAAAAAATATTCTGAATCTCAGAAGCCAGAACAGCAAGAGGGATCGCTGTGCAGTGAAAGCAGCAATCCCTCTTGCTGTTCTGGCTTCTGGGATAGCTACGCAGCCTGCATTCGCTCCATAAGATGCACACACATTTCCCCTTACTTTTTAGGAGGGAAAAAGTGAGTCTTATAGAGCAAAAGATACGGTAATCCCAGGACTCTTCGAAATATGAGTACAATGTCAAACTAATTAAGACACATCAAAATAACTCAGAAGATAGTTCTGTTTAAACCAATGTTACCCAATCTTGGGTCTCCTGCTGTTTTCAGACAACAATTCCTATCATCCCTGACCCTTGCTAGCTAGGGATGATGGGAGTTGTAGTCCAAAAACACCTGGAGACCCAAGTTTGGGAAACCCTGGTTTAAACCAATGCTACCGAAACATGTCCAGCTGAACTAAGACCCAAGTCCCCTGTTGTAAGAAAATTAATGATCACGTGAGAAAAGGGAAGGCAGAATGTCTCACTCTCACCTTTCTTTGGTACAGCTCCTCAGGAGTCGTGGACCTCAGGTTTACGAGGCGGTAATTCTTTATGATAGTGCGCGGACGTTTCCGCGGAGGAGCAAAGCGCTCCATTTCGGTCACAAAGTACAAGCCTTGCTTAAGGTAGCCAAAATACCGGGCCTTGGCAGAAGTTTCGTCATCCGAATCGGAGTCATCTTCTCCTTCGTCTTCATCACCAGGCCTGCTATCCAAGCGCGATCTCTTTGGAGCCAGCTTCACCTCGCACTACGAGGAAAGCAATTCTTACTAAACAGCGCAATGCATCACACTTAAGTCTGTCAGGCTTCAGCACACAGAGAGGCAATAAGCCACCACCACAATTCTCAAAGCTTCTGGGACCAAAAAGAAACCAGCTCCAGAAAATGAATTTCCTTCTCAAGCATCCAGCAGCGGCTACATACAGAGCAAAGTTATTAGCATGGGAGGGCCATTAGCACAACCCCAGTGTTAAGTACATTCATAAGGACTAGGACATGCTTAATAAATACATTTTGTAAGAATTAGTAGGGTCTCCTTGGAATGCCCTATGCCTTTGGTATTGAAAGTAAGACAAGCACTGTCATTGCATTATTTTTGGTACCAGGTTTTCATTTGCCTAGACCTATTTTTTTGAAGAAAAAAAGAGAAATCTGTATTGTATTAATTGGCTGAATAATAGTTGTGTTTTCTAGTTTATTATTTCTTACTTTATGGTTTTGTTTTGTTTTTTAATGGTTGCTTTAACAGTGTATTTATATTTTTTATGTAAACTGCCGTAGAATTCGCGTTTTGGGTTAGGGTTTAGACATTCTGAAAGGAAAGAAGTTCCCTTTCTTGTTATAAATATATAGATATCACTATATCATCTAATCACAAGGTCACATAGGAAGCATATGAGACTGAAATATCTGAAACTGAATACAAGTTTTAAAACAAGATTATGAAGCGGAAAGATCTATCATTACATGTAATTTAGTTGCAGCAGTATATCTGAATGAACAACAATGAAAGAGGCACATGAAGCTTTGCACTTTTGCCTCAAACCTTGCTTCAAAACTACACAGTGCCATGTATGATTACAGCTTCAGCAATGCAGGTAGCCAGACGTTGCCCAGCAGTTTTACACTCTAATGGGGGAGAGAGGACTAAAAATACACAAAAATAGGATAACACTAAAAACAACTGAGCATAGACTACCTCAGACAAATGAACTTTCAAGCATTTGAGGGAAAGGGAGAGAGAGAATGAGAACAAGTACATTTAAATAGGCTGCTAAAGAGTTCATGAAGAAAAAAGCCCCGAAAGATAGGGAATAGAAGCAAGGATGAATGAGAATACTAGAACGAAATCAAATGAATAATAAGGAAAAGCTAGAGATAGCAGGTGGGCAGCAGAACACAAAATAGGAGCAAGTGTCTTAGGCAGAAAGGGGATGGCTAAGAGAATATTTTAAAAATATAAAGCAACCAGGTCAACTTCTTGCAGCCACACCAGAGAATGCTGGAGACTCTCTGCAGCTACTTCACCTTGGGAAAACCCATGGTTCACTGTGACATCCCAGTCAGAACTACGCCAGTCTGTATTTATATTGGATTTGAAATTGGTTTTACATATGAAATTGTTTACATTGTTTGTACACATGGAATTGTTTTTAATCTCAATGTTGCCACTGTGAAATTGCTTTGAGATAATATTACAGAAAAAACATTTCATAAACGCAATGAAATAATAAAAAAATAATTTGAATAGGGACATTGTCAAATGCATCTCACTCTTCTATTCTAATAATTGAAGTCCATCTAAAATGCTTTACACACACAACGTATAGGAGACTTATACATGAAGGAGATGACATTCCACACATAGAAATATGACATTTCTGCCAGTGTTCCCTACCTCCAAACTTAGAAATCCACCATCATGAGCAGAGGTGACCTGAGGGGAACTTTCAAACCATTCACAGGATTTGCCCAACAGATTTTTCAAGGTCTTCACTGATGACACTGTCAAAGCACCCGAACAGCGAGCCAGGATGACCGCATTCTCTGACCACCAGTTGATGTCTATCATTGGGTAAAAAGATTCCTTGTCTTGGAGGTGGGGGAAAGTAGAAAAAAAGCTTTAAAACAGGAACTAGAACAGCTTCAATTATTTAATAAAAAACATCTGAGAGAGTCTAACTTTAATGACAATATACTGTATCAGCATTGCGTAGAGCTTCGCTTCACTACGTTTTTACGGTAGTATTTTAATTAAAGTTATCTGTGGATTAACTAAAGCAAAACTGAATAATTAAAGATTCTGACAGACTTCTTCATGTAATATTTTAAAAATAATGCAGCTAAGTGTGTTAGGCAGATCTGCTCACACAAAGCAGGGTGAAACTTTAAAAATTAATAGATAGATATGGACTTATGGCTCCTCAGGCCAACTGCGCAACAATCTCTCTGGCAAATGCTCAGAACATTATTCATGGAATCTCGATGAAGCTATATCAAGCAGAAACCATCTGGGAAAGGTGTCACAACCAAGGGAGGAAGGGAGGAGGGAGAATCTATATGGCTTCTCCCAAAGGGAATGAAATATCCATAAAGGGGCTGAGTTAAAGAGATTTCTACTTTGTTATGCTGCTTATTATGTAGTTATGTTGTAGAATTACGCTGCTTGAAAAATATTTGCCAGTGTGAAGACTCAGCTTCTTCTGGGTCCTAAATACTAGCCTCTGACATAATATCTTAGGGTAGATGGTGTTTTTCACATGAACCAATCTATTTTATTTTTATTTTATTTTTGGTGTTGGCATTCAGATACACAGATAGACCTGAAGGAGAGTCTCCATCCCATCATCCAGCCCAGACACTGGGTCTTCTCGTGGTTCCCTCACTGCGAGATGTGAGGTTACAGGGAACCAGGCAGGGACCTTCTCAGTAGTGGTCCCCACCCTGTGGAACGTTCTCCCATCAGTTGTCAAGGAGATGCGTAACTATATAACCTTTAGAAGACATCTGAAAGCAGCCCTGTAGAAGGAAGCCTTTTAAAGTTTAATGTTTTATGATATTTTTATAGACGTTGGAAGCTGCCCAGAGTGGCTGGGGCAACCCAGTCAGATGGGCGGGGTACAAATAATAAAATTGTTTGTGTATTTTATTTTATTTTTATTGTTGTTGTTATTATTATTATTGTGTCTCACCTGAGGCCTGGCTGTTAGTTACAAGTGTGAGGGCCTTTCAAGTAGCTGCATTATCAGATACTTTGCCCTAGGATGAATGTACATAGCCTATCCATATTTTGCTGGCTGGTAAAACACATTTTTATTGCAGCAGATTTCCCCCCTGCTAAGGATCTGCTTTTTCATTTCAAGGTTATATTTTATTTTGTTTTCTGCCTTTAATTTATTTTGCAGTATTTATGATTACACAGGAGTTCTTAATTTATAAGATGCTAAATTTAAATTGCTATGAGCCACCCTACATAGGCAAATGAAGAATGGGAGAGACACTTAATATCAGTTTGGAAGTGAAATGGGATCGTCCACAAAAAGGTAGCAACTTGTACACTCTTGAAGGCACCCTTTGTAAACAAAACATTGTGAATTAAACTGGCATCATAAATAGACAACAACGACACATGCAAAACTGCACTATTTCTGAGATTATTTACACTCCACTGTTCAAGATATAAAACCTTCCAACGCAGCCTAAAAGTAACAGTAAAGTTCATCTTAGAAATACACAAAACACAATTTCACATAATGAGAAGCCATCAAGATAGTGACAGAATGTGTATAGAGTGGTGGTGTGGGGGTAAAACTGTCTTGTTGGAGCTGTCCTCTGGGGATCCCTGTTGGGGGCAAGGGGGGGAAATGCAGCTGGGACAGAACCTAGCAAGAATGATGAAAGCTGTTGATCCTTTTGAAAGAAAGGTGTTGGGTCTACAACACAAGCAGAACAGTGGTACCTCGGGTTAAGAACTTAATTCGTTCTGGAGGTCCATTCTTAACCTGAAACTGTTTTTAACCTGAAGCACCACTTTAGCTAATGGGGCCTCCCGCTGCCGCCGCGCCACCAGAGCACGATTTCTGTTCTCATCCTGAAGCAAAGTTCTTAACCCGAGGTACTATTTCTGGGTTAGCGGAGTCTGTAAGCTGAAGTGTCTGTAACCTGAAGTGTCTGTAACCTGAGGTACCACTGTACATAAATCCTATTCCAGGCTGCCTGGCACCATGGACAGCTCCTCACAGATTCCAACCTGGGTGAAGAATATCTTCACATTTTACACATGGCTCATGGAAATGGAAAAAAATGGAAAGAGGATGTGCCCATCACTCACACATTCTCAAATACTACTTCCTCAGAAGGGACATGTAATCTTCTAGCATTTTGGATGGCAGCATTGTAACGTTAGCCCTTATGATATCTTAAACACAAAATGATGGATTAACATCCTCCTGCTCACTCAGGTCTTGGTCTCTCTCTCTCTCTCTCTCTCTCTCTCTCTTCACACACACACACACACGCACACGAAACTACACTATGGCTCCAACCTTTGATTTTCTTCCGTTTCTCAAGAGAGAGTCGCCATTCCGGTTTGATTTCATCATAGCCCGGCTAAAAGAAAAAGAAAATCTCCAATTAAGTTTTATACATATCCATATGTACACTATAAACAAAACTACCAACAAACAGTGTCTTAAGACTTATGAACAAGTGGAGCCATCTTTTTGAAAACTTTCCTTATATTGGATTGAACATTAAGAAGGTGCCGCGGAAGCAAGTGGGGAGGTAAGGGAGAAAGACAGAACGAAATATCACTCAAGCTAGCAAGGGAATCAGGCCCCATTTTTTAATTATTACTTCTGCACGATTAGAACACATGAAAATTTCCAGGCACAATAAGCCCTAAACCGATCTCAAGCAATTCACAGTGTCAGAAAGATGACCAAATATGAATTGGGATCCAATTTCATGGAAATTAAAAGCCAGGATTCTTCTATTACTTTAAATAGTCAGTCCTGGATTCCACAAACTGCTTATTTTTTAAAAAAAAATTATTTATGATTTTCAATTTTATACATTTCAATAATTTTACAATCATTTTAATATTTTGAAACTCGACTTCCTTCCCCCTCTTTCTGTGGTTCCTTAAATGTATTTTTTATATTTTCTGCATATTCCAAATTAACTTAACTTACTCATTTATTCATCTACAGTGGTACCTCGGGTTACATACGCTTCAGGTTACAGACTCCGCTAACCCAGAAATATTACCTCAGGTTAAGCACTTTGCTTCAGGATGAGAACAGAAATCGTGCTCCAGTGGCGCGGCGGCAGCAGGAGGCCCCATTAGCTAAAGTGGTGCTTCAGGTTAAGAACAGTTTCAGGTTAATAACGGACCTCCAGAACTAATTAAGTATGTAACCAGAGGTACCACTGTACTTTAAATATATACTCCTATAAAACTGCAGGTTATTACAATAATTCTGTCAATGTTCTTATCTGTTTACAGTTTGTTTGTAAACCATTTCCATTCTTTTATAAAAAGTTTGTTATTTTGATTTCTTATTTTTCCAGTAAGTTCCGCCATTTCTGCATATTCCATAAGTTTTTGTATCCATTCTTCTTGCACTGGGATGATTCCTTCATTCCATTTTTTGGCAAGTAACATTCTTGCCGCTATAGTCGCATACATGAATAAATTTCTATACAGTTTGGGTAGCTCTGTCCCCATAATTCCCAAAACTGTTTGTTCTTGAACCACCATTTCAATCAAAACACTGGTACAATGCAATAAATATATACAATGAAGGAAGCCTTTAAAAAATGAAGGAAGCTACTACCACTGCCGACAAAATTTCTACTGTAGTCTGAATCATCTATTACAACAACGCATGATATGAAATAGCGCTCCCTTTTTACTTCAGCTAGGATTCCCACCCACCCCAGTCACTTCATAAGAAGATGCCATCTAATTTTTTTTTAGTTGCAATATGCATTCAGCAGTCTGTGTACAGTGGTACCTCTGGTTACATACTTAATTCGTTCTGGAGGCCCGTTCTTAACCTGAAACTGTTCTTAACCTGAAGCACCACTTTAGCTAATGGGGCCTCCCGCTGCTGCCGTGCGGCCGGAGCACGATTCCTGCTCTCATCCTGAAGCAAAGTTCTTAACCCGAGGTACTATTTCTGGGTTAGCGGAGTCTGTAACCTGAAGCGTATGTAACCCAAGGTAGCATTGTATTATTGGGAACCAATTCCAAAGCTTTAATGACTGCAAATGTCTATCTTGCTATGACAAGATAGATATGAAAGGACAGGGGTCAGCAAACTTTTTCAGCAGGGGGCCGGTTCACTGTCCCTTAGGCCTTGGTGGGGCGGACTATTATCTTTTGGCGGGGGGATAAACGAATTCCTATGCCCCGCAAATAACCCAGAGATGCATTTTAAATAAAAGGACATGTTCTACTCATGTAAAAACACGCTGATTCCAGGACTGTCCAAAGGGCCGGACTGAGAGGGCAATTGGGCCACATCCGGCCCCCGAACCTTAGTTTGCCTACCCATGTGAAAAAAACCCTAATCCCACATACAGACACAAACACAGAGAGGGAAGTACTGCTGAGCTGAGCACAAAGGCAGAAAACACTTCCGCCAAACAGTGTGTGTGTGTGCACATGTTAATATTAAAACTATATCTCTATAAATCAGATTAAATTATTTCAATTTTAAAATGTTATATAGAGTATATGGGACACAACTGAGCATTGGTGGGGGTTTTTTTTTGGGGGGGGGACAATAAACCATGAAGTAACGAGAAGCAAAACAAAGAATGAAACATATGTTCTGGTACTCCAAGAAGTGTTTCTGGGGAAGAAGTGATTAAATAATACTGATTCGAACCTTGGTCTACATTCCTGTGTGCATCTCTCTTTTGTCTTTCCAGGTATACAACAAATGGATTTGAATACAATCATCTTAAGATTAATGATGTTACCATGTTGTAAGATATAAATTCAGCTCAGCTGCAAGTATTTTTTGCCAATATTAATCTTTACGCATTGTAGCACATAGCTCAAATGACCCTAGCAGCTGCATAATGTAGATAGATGGTTATAAAAAATAGCAACTGTAGTGGGTATGTTATCCAATTAAAGAAATTTTAGTTAATTGATCAAGTGAGTTTTAAGCGAACCTAGACACACTTAGCTGTGAGTAATGGGTCTTATTCCAGAGTAGACATGTGTAGGATTGCCTACAATTGATTCAGTTTCCATATGGATAACCATTCCAATGGCTAAAAAGCACCATTTCTTGATAATGAACAAATATGTTGTGCATATAAAAAGGCATATATGTCTTTTAGCATTTTGGACATGCTAAAAAAAGAACTACCACCATTTAAAAAGCAGAAAAAAAGGGGGTGACAAGAAATGTCATACAAGTTTCATTTAAGCTATCTATAGCTACAAATACATTCCAGTATTTACAAACTGTTAATCATCACATACCTGGTCGCTCTGCTCCCATTCTCCTTGTTGTCTTAGAGAAGGGATTCCCCAGATAGTCAATTTTCCACTAAAGTGAATAGCTGCTAGGCGAGTCCCATCTGGAGAAAGGCTCATCTTGAAAACACCATCCTGCGCAAGATTTTGATCAGTGATTAAAAGCAAAGGCATTTCGAAGAAGCATTAAGCTCGTAGGCCTCATCCCCCCCCCCCCAATTTTCAATGTATCTTCCCTTTGCACACCTCCCGGATCTTATAAAACATGAAGTGCTCCTTAGAATTTGTACAACAGATACACAGAAGCATCAAGTGAGAACCACAATTCCTGAAACTAGTAGGGCAGTTCTATGAATGGGTTTTACTTCCAGGTAAGTGTGTACAACAAGTGTAGCTAACTCCTAGTTTGAGGGCCTGATTTGACATCCCAAGATCCCACCATTTTTGAGTGTTGGAGTCCTTAAAGGGTTGGCCATGGATGAATGCAGTCCTTGAGCCAAAAAGTGTTAGACTCCCCAGGTGTAAAGGACCTTCAAGATGTAGCCCAGCCTGCTTTCCGGGTTAGCGCCTCCGGCAATGGCGGAATTCCTCTGATCGGGAGGAATCCGCTCCGTGGAAATTAGGGTCTGGCCGCCACGGCGAAGGCGGAGACCCACTAAAAACCACAGGCGGGAGAAGCCTGTGGACGTGGGATTTGGCGGGCACCTCTTGCGCCTCCCCTACTCGCAGGGAAACCCGGTTTCGGGGATCCGGAGCGACGTGGGGTGAGCGGCGCGGTGCTTCGAATCGACTGCTTCTTTCACGGAGTGAAGCCGCATTGCCGTTGCCGGAGAGCGCTGACTTTTTTCCTGTGGACAATTGGACTTTAAACAACTACCCGTGAGTAGAACGGAAAATTGGATCTTTAAACATTTTAATTCGGCACCGAAACGGGAAGGTCTCAAACAGGAAGTCCGCCTTCCTCTTTTGTAAATAGATTGAGCAAAGAAGCTGCAAGCTAAAGTCTTGGAGAGCCTTTTGTAAAGGATTAAATTTCCATTGGTTAAAATTATCAAACCCCCCCTTGGAAGCAGGAGAAGAGGGGGGAAATTTTAGATTGCTTAAGCCTGCAGGAGAGAGAGTGAAGAAAGACAAATTACCACCGTTTTGAACCTGGGAACGGGCTGCCACAAAGATTGACGTTTTGGGAAAGTTCATTGACTGTGAATAAAACGTATGTTGACAGATAGTTAAATAAGAGAAATATATTGTTTCCATTGTTTCCTTTTGCACTCAAAAAGGAGCAAAAGTAACTGAAAGATTGAAACTAACTTTGTTGCTGGATGTGCGTTTAAAAGGACGGATACAAATAGAAATTGTTTCCTCTAGAGGGAGCTTTTGAGACTGTTGCAGGAGTGGAGCTGGGGAATTTTCCAGCTGCAGAGATAAAAGACCGTGAGAATCAGAGATTGACCTTGGACAAGAATGTCGACAGAAGAAGCCTTAGTGATTGCATTTGTTTTATTGGAACACCTTCATGAGAAGGTGGATGTGATGACTATTAAAATTGACAATTTGGGACAAAAAATGACTGATTTGGGACAAGAAGTGAATATCTATACAGAAACTACTCAGGAATCGATTCAGGAATCTACTTCGACATGGCAAGTTGTGGAGAATACGAGGGAGAAAGTTGTTGTAGAACCTCAAGTAATACAAGTGGAGAGAGCCCCAGTCTTACAGAGACAATTTGATGAATATAAGCTGTTGCCTTCTACGATTGAATTTAGAGAAAGCCAGTTGAAACACGTCCTGAAATATCTTTTGGACTCTAGTTTTGACTATGGAGAATGGGCTGACCTGACGAGAAGGAATAAAGACATTGTTAGGTTGGAGCTTCCCCGAGATCTACTCCTCATTGTCAAAGGAAGGAAATTAAGAATAAGATCAGCAGAAGATAAAGTAAAGTGCATGTATAAATATGAAGAAGATCTGCAGAAGGGACATGGAAAAGAGTTAAGAGCCTCGGACAGAAGATCACCAGGTTGATGGACCATATGGAATTGATAGAAAGGACTGGCAGAATCCGAGATCAGGGAGAAGAGACGGTGGAAGAAGATTGGGAAAAAGTTTAAAATTTATTTATAGAAACATTGAAAAATTTATGAGTGTTAGAAAAATGTTGGAATGAAATTACATGGCTTTAGTAGAAATGTTATAAGGAGTTAAGTACAATTAAGTTTTAGGGTATTAATGGTAAGATAAGGTTAAAATAAATTATGACAATTATATGACAGAAAATAGTGAAAGATGGAAAGGATTTGCTGAAATAATTAATAATTAGAACACAAAAAAGGGAGGTGTGAGGAGGTCGATGAAACAAGTTAATGAAAGATAAAGATATGGAAATATTGGATGTGTTTTTAATTGTTTTTGTTTTTGCTTTTGTTTTGATGTATTGTGTCTTTTGTTTTTTCTTTTTTATGTATAGTATTGCATTGATTTGTATTCTTTATTTTTTCTCTCTTTCCTTCCTTTTTCTGTAATCTTTAAACTTTTAATAAATATAATTTAAAAAAAAAAAAAAAAGATGTAGCCCAGCCTTTCCCAACCTGATGCTCTCCAGATATTTTGGACCACAAACCATGGTCCCAGAAACCATGGTCAATGGTTTGGGGTCCTGGGAGTTGTAGTCCAAAACATTTAGAGGATGACAAATTTGGGGGTCATAAACTGTGAAGCAGTTAAGTGGATAATAGAGTGGCACTTGAATCCTAAATACAGTTTCTTAGAAGTTCCATTTAATCACCCATCAGCTAGGACAGGATAGACGTGAAGTAGCAGAACACTCAGGGGAATGTCAGGTTGTTGACTAAGGCAGGGGGAGTCTGTGGGCAACACATCAAATCTGTGTCATGCAAACAATGGACAAAATATAAACCAATCAGAACTCACAGTGGCTTTTAATGATAAGTCATGTCTTCTTATTGCTAGAAACTACTTAGATGAAATACTGAGAAGGAAAGATCCACATAATTTTAAAAACTATAAGACATTTTTAAAATAATATAAAAGAGTTGCAAATGCTGTCAAATGTATTTATGAGTAAGAAATGGGAAAGAGATGAGTGAATCATTCCAAAGAATAATGGACTCCTGCCATTAATTTCTAAAATAGAAAATACTAGGCTGACTAAAATGTAAGAAACTGAGGGTGTTTTAGCACGGTGCCAAATGTTTTCAGACAAACATTTTCAGCACACAGTGAAGCTATTCACCCACTATTCCCTGCCCCATTTGGCTGCTGTTTCAGCACTGTTTTTTGTTTTCCACTAGGCTTCTTCCTCACAACATAATACAGCCAATAGAGAACAAAATGTGTTGCAGGACTACAGCTCCCATCACTCCTGATTGTTGGCCAAGTTGGCTAGAGCTGATGGGAGCTGGAGTCCAAAGGCATCAGGAAGGCCACAGGTTCCCTGCCCCTGCAATGAAGGATCTCATGACATCATGTTGCCTAATATCCAATCAGATTTGACACTGTGACATCACTGAAGGAAACACACAGCCAATTCAGAGCAAGGGCAATGCTTCCTGTATTGCACTGACCTCACTCTGGATGGTCACAGGATGGAATGCAGCTGCCACCATGGGCAGCTACCACCACACAGTCAAACAAGTTGGGAGAAAAAGTACAGTATTGTCACCACACACCTTATGAAAGGTGCTTCCAGAAGGAGATGCTATATCACAAGTGAGTCTTTCAGATCATTTTTTCCCTATGTACACATTTGGCAAGTGACGTTCTTTGCATTCCCATTTTTTCAGTCATTATATTAATTACCACTCTGCTGCTTGCCATCCACATCTGAGCTGCGTTTTCCCATCATTTCCCGCAAACACTCACCCATCCTCAACAACGTTTTTTTTCATTTTGGGTATGCGCACAGGAATTTCTGTACCTGAGTTCACACATAAGACACTTTTTTAAAAAAGCTGAAGAAGTGCGCAAGAGTACAAACCTTACCCAGCCACAAGGGGCAAAGTGGGGGACGGGGAGGCAATAGCCATTTTCATTCGCAATTCTTTTGAAAATGTGGGTTTTGTGCAAAAGGGCAAAGGCAACAAAATCTTCTGTTATTACTGTTATTTATGAATGTCCAATATATGTACTGTAATTACAACCTCCCAAGGAATCCCCTACAATTACTGTGTGGAGATCTGGAGAGAACGGATCATGTTTAATTAAATTTTAAGTCAGAGCAGAGCCACTGAAATGAAGTTCAGTTTGCCACGGCCATTAATTTCAATCGGTCTACTCTGAGTAGAAGAAGAAGAAGAAGAAGAGTTTGGATTTGATATCCCGCCTTTCACTCCCTTTAAGGAGTCTCAAAGCGGCTAACATTCTCCTTTCCCTTCCTCCCCCACAACAAACACTCTGTGAGGTGAGTGGGGCTGAGAGACTTCAAAGAAGTGTGACTGGCCCAAGGTCACCCAGCAGCTGCATGTGGAGGAGCGGGGACGCGAACCCGGTTCCCCAGATTACGTGACTACCGCTCTTAACCACTACACCACACTGGCTCTGTTGGCTTCAATCCAGCACCTCCACCAAACCAGGCATGTGACAATCGGTGGAAACAGCTTTCTTTTCAGCCACTGGGGGCTGCTAGAAACAGAATTATTAGGTTGTGTTCAGATATGGAACAAACAGAGGTAGAGGTGCAGATTTTAGAGGTCACCACCACAGACAAACCACATATTGACAAATAAATATTGGCCATTGGCCATGCTGGCTGGGAGTTGGGAGTCCCAATAAAATCTTGAGTGCCACAGAACTGCCACCCCTGACGCAAAAGTTGCCCTTGACACGTCTCACAAAACATAAGGTATTGATATATACATCCTCTGTTACCTGTTCTCTTCCTTGTCTACTGTAAAAGTTGAGAGACCTAATCTTGAACAATGACCTTCTCTTGGCCTGTTAAAAAAAGGAACCATATCAAATTAACCTCATGTGTGTATGTTTGTGCGCAAGTGTTTTCTTTGACAGAAGCTAAAGCAAATCATGGTAGCAACAAATAATACAGTAACATTCCTCTAAAATAGGGGCAAATGAGTCTTTTTTCAGCCAGAACTCAGTTCCACCACCTCTCAGGTGGGCGCCATTGCCATTATAAGAGAACAAGGGAAGCGTTTATGGTGAGGGGTCCAGCACCTGTTTTTCTAGGAAAGTAGCACTGGGTGCAAAGATTTCAAAAAGATTCTGAATGATATAAGCTAGAACAGGGGTTCTGGGTATTTGTTGCCTAGAGCGTTTTAACCAACCAGTTGTCAAGAATAAACCTGAGATCAGGAACGCAGCAAAAACCACAGCTTCACATCTGACCATCAGGTACACAAGATGTACTTCATTTATGCCACATAAATGGGGGTGGGGGGATGGTTTTTCTAGCCACAAAAGGGGCAAGGTGGGCAACAGAAACAGAAATTCTCCCAGCAACACAATTCTGTGCATGCCTCCTGAGAAGTAAATACCCTTTGTGTTCAGTGGAGCTTACTCCCAGATGTGTGTGTACAAGGTTGTAGCCCAATATACAAAAGCAAGAGGGCCATACAATGAAACCAGTCTCTTGTGCAGACTGTGGGTGGGTGTGGGATTTGAAGGTTAGCTCTTTCCCCTAAGTTTGATAAAAATAGGTGAGGAGGAAGAATTCAGAAATTCAGCTCCCCCATGAAGTAACAGCAACATTCTTTGAGCTTGCTGATGATACATTTCAGCTTTTCCAACATCTGGAAATGTTAGAACGAGGAAGAAGCATTGTCTGGTCTGCCTTTATATTAAAATGGAAGACGACACATGTGAAACCTTTGCTAATGTAAAGAATAAAAATGAGATCTGCAGCTTTAGGGCCAATAGACGTATGCTGAAACGATCCTATGAGATGATAGCAGCGCTACTCACGGTCCCGATATCATCTTCGTAACTCGTAACCGGCTTGTAATAGGGGGATCCCGAAAGAACTCTCCACGCTGACAGACCACAGCTACTTGCTTTGGATGCGCCGGATCCCTCACCATCCATTTCACAGCCACCGACGATCAAAAGCCTATCGCAAGCAATCACAATGAATTGCAGCAAGTTTCTTTTTTTTAAGATTACCATGTCTATTATATTATATGAAATGGGCAGGTTTCAAAGCAGCGCTAAGGGGATTGCTTAGGGTTTCAAAAAGTAAAAACAGGAAGACCCCAAAATTGTTGAGCTTTTCTTAAGGAAACCACCGAAATTGTTGATTTGCGTTTTTTTTTACACCCCACGATTTTTTGATTGATTTGTCCGAAGATCCAGGACGAAGCGACGCCTTTCACTAATTCACCCTGTACGTCAACTGCGCCTTTAAAATCCAGGTACTGTCTGGGACATATGACAAACCTAGGATTGTTCAATCAGTGCAAGGATTTCTCCTTGACCACCAGAGGGAATCTCCCCTCTCTTGGGCGCCCTTGCTGTTCTGTGGGTTTTTTCTCTACCCTCCAGAGTTGATTTAGGGAAGGAACAAGAGGGGAGAGGAAGTTCCATTGCACTAGCGGGAGTCACAGGGTCACAGAATTAGAGTTGGAAGGCTCCCTCAAGATCCAAGCCCCTGCAATACAGGAATATGCAGCAGCCACAAACAGGGACCGAACCTGCAACCTTGATGTTATCAGCACCACGCTCTAACCAACTGAGCTATGTCGCCCTTGTGTTAACTTGCCACTAGCAGAGCAGGGAAGTTGTATTTGGCCATATATATATTTGTTGGGAAGCAGTTTGCAATTTCTGAAATAAATAAATAAAAACAGGCACTTGCCATCTGCAATGACTTGACAACTGCTGAAATATTTATAGCAATAATTCCACACTTAGGCGTATCAGTTATAACATTTACTACTTCAAACCGCTACTCAGAGCAAGGGGAAGAAAAATCATGTGGATTTTAAAATATTTTTAAACCTCCAAGGCCGCAATCCTGTAAACACCTACCTGGGAGTAAGTCTCCGTGAACTAACACTATGGGACTTACACCATGCACAGGATTGCACTGTGAATTCACCTAGCGGGATATATTTCAAAGTAATTGCCTGCTTAATTCTTTTTTTTCTTCCCGAAATCCTCTTCAGATAAAAACAAATGTGAAATAGGGGTGTATGAGCATTATTTTACCCAAATAAAATCAGTAAATAAAAAGCCAGATTACGCATATTTGATTTCAGTTGGCAAAATATCACCATCTAGTGGTTAAATTATATACAGACGTTTGTAAATAAATGGTTTTAACACCCCCCCCCAAAATACTCATAACTATTATAGATCAACAACAACAAAAATGGATTCAGTAATTGCAATGCGTCATGCTTTGTTTTAGAAGCTCAAGTTTCTGCACCAGACACTGCCATAAAAAGAAGCTAAATTATTTTGGGGAACAAATAACTGTTCAAGGAAAAAGCTAAGAGGTGTTAAATGAATCCTTTTGTTAGAGAAGAAATGGGCAACAAGCTGGTCTTGAGAGATTTCATTTGCCGTGTGAAAGCAACACATGCATGTGCTGCTAACCTGTATTTATAGTTAACTATAAAATATAGGTTAGTTTTAATGCTACATCCAAAACTTGAAGCAAATCAGGTACAGAACTGGGCTGAGCTAGCAGCATAAAGCATTCCATCTGGACAACTCTTAAGTAAAGGTTACCAAAGAATTATTTTTGGAGATTCCAAAATGCAGAAATTGAAGATATTTAATTTCGGTGCATGCATTATCTACATCTTATTGGAAAGATGTGAGAGAAGCAATTTATAGCTGATTTTATTCTACTCTTAGATCCTTTAGTGTTTCTTTTATGGTACTGAGTAAAAGTCATAACAGGTTCACAAAAACAGTAGTTAACTTAATGGCAATGGTTAAGAAGAGAAACAGTCCAAAATTGGTAGGGGAACTAATAAAGAGAAATGAATGGTGTAATGTGAACATCATTTCCTACATTTAGTAGGGTTTAAAGTTTTACTCTTCTTGCTGATTATACTAGGAGATCCTGTGAACTCAAGTCCTCTAATGGGCAGTTTGCACTGGTGGAAAGGGAGCGGATGCGATTTTCACTAATTCCTCTTTCCCTTTACAGTGCCCTGCTCCCAAATCCCACCAGCCCCAGTCAATACGGCCCATCATCAGGGGTGGCAGTAGTCCAGGAAGACCTAGAGGACTGCCTATTCCCAATTTAAGCATGCCACCAATGGTCAAGGGCAAACTCTAGCAAGAGGACAAAGTCCAACAGTTAAAGAGGCAGTGTGAACATACTCCCATTAGCAATAAATGATGACAGCTGTAGGAGTGCAAATATACAGAGTGTGGGGGTCAGTTGGGATTGCTATGAGGAATTATGAAATATGGAGCAAGCCATTGTGTCAGCAATGAAAGCATTGCGTTGACTGGGTTTCATTCATTGACAATAGTTTCTGATCGAATCCCACAAGCCTCTCCACCTCTGGCATTTCCTTTCTCTACACCTGACAAGTCACGTAACACAGACCAGTTGCTGGCTGCTGCATCAGGCATCCTAAGTAATAAAGATGATAGTTTCTTTGATGTTCCCTTCCTTGGTTTTGATAATCTTAGGGCCTGGAAATAGTTTCACAGGAAAATGATAAAGATACCTATCTCCTTGCCACCCTGCCTCTCCTGTTTACTCCTGTTTATGATCTCCGGAGTTTCCTAAAAGCATTCCCCTTCGCTTCCTCTTTTATTTATTCTGAATTGCATATGCATGCTCAAGTAGGAAATTAGCTCTTTGTAGTTTTAACTTTAACTTTGTCCCACATGGGGTTTTTTGAAATGCTCAGAGGAAATCTGATTGGTTCTTATGTACACTGTGCAAAAAGTTCTTTTGTGAATAAACGACCTGGGCTGGAGGGTGGAGAGGAATTATTATTAGTACGCACTCCTCTCAGAGTCTCGCTGGTCAAGCTTGTGTGTGTATTCTATTAATCAGAGTCTAATCTTTCCTTTGCTTTGGGAATGCCACAGACAGCAAACCATTCAACCCTGCCACAAATTCTGCCTCCCTTGAGATTGCCCCAAATCACCATCACCACAAATCTTCTCCTAGACACTTAGGAATATTCAATGCATATGTCAGTGGTTCCCAAACTGTAAGGCACTGAGGATTAGTGCAAGGCTTTTGACGAGAGGGAGAGATACTGCAGAGGTGTTGTCCTTCTAGCAGCAAAGATTTGACATCTGGAGGCTTTACATGGGCCAGAAACTCTAAGCAACACCTGCAACCAGTAGGAGCGCTATTCCATACTTCCAGCGCTTAGTTAGGTTTCAGTGCCATGTCTTAGAGGAAGTTCCCGAGAAAGGTCAAATCTACCTTAGAAGCCTGTGCTGTTGGCTTAACTTGCAAAGTTCCTTCTGCTAACTTGTGGCAGCAGCTCAAAGTTGGAAAAAGCCTTACTGATGGAGAAGAAATTGACCATGACAATGAGCATATGGGGCTTTTCCCCCTTCTGCCTTCCCTTCCCAACTGGCAGGCTTCAGCAGGGAGTCCAAGATGCTATCTCCTTGTTCTTTTCTAACCCCAAGTGTTGGTTTAGCTCTCCAATCCACACACAGCAGCCATATGGAAGTGTCCTGTGCATTTGCCTGCTGCTGCTGGGTTGAGGAGCTCAGGTGGGTAAAGATTAGAAAAAGGCCCAAGCTGAATTCATTCGAGTTCATAACGCTAGCAGACACCACAATATCATTTATAATTTAAGCGTCTCGTCTCAGGATGGGAGAGATTTAATGAAAGCTGGAGTAAAGCTGCCATATCAGGTTAGACAAAAACCCTGTTCCCACAGAACAAAAGAAGACATATGTATCATTGCAGCACATGCTTAAAATTTTAAAGAACTCTTCACAGAGCTGGCGAAGTGCAGCACAAAGCAGACGGGAGCTATATTAAGAGATCAAGACGCAGAGCTTTCAAATGAATCTTAGAGCTCCATTGAGGGCCACAAAAGGAGGTCTGAGCTCACTTATGAATTATTAACTTTTTAAAGGACTGGACAAGAGAGTCAATAATGCCAAAAAAAGAATAACCAAAACAAGGTGACAGATAGCCTGAGGCCATCAAGTGTCCAGATACTTTGAGCTGGTTGAGCTTGAATTCCTGCACCATGAATGACCTTTAATTTAGTAGTCAATGGAACTGAGGGAATGAAGGGATCATGGATGCAACACCTACTTGCTCTCTCCCTCTTTCTTTTGTGGAGAGCAGGCAAGCAACTTTTATACTCAAACAGCTGTTCAAGGTCTACTTTTCCTTACTGAACTTCTAAGATAGGCTAGCCAAGTTTGTCCCCTTGATATGTTTCAGGCTCCCAAAGTAGCTCTAGGCAGCATGCTCAATAGTAAGGAGTGAAGGGATATCTGGAGGGCACCATGTTGGCTACCCCTATATTGAGAGATGACAATAATATCAAGTTGCAGAAAAAGTACAGTGGTACCTCAGGTTAAGAACTTAATCCGTTCTGCAGGTCCGTTCTTAACCTGAAACTGTTCTTAACCTGAAGCACCACTTTAGCTAATGGGGCCTCCTGCTGCCGCCGCGCCACTGGAGCACGATTTCTGTTCTCATCCTGAAGCAAAGTTCTTAACCCGAGGTACTATTTCTGGGTTAGCGAAGTCTGTAGCCTGAAACATCTGTAACCCGAGGTACCACTGTATTATAGAACCCGTTCTGGTGTAAGTTAATAAATGTGCCGGTAAGACAAGTCGGGATCTTAAACTAACTTCGTACCTCGGTTTAAGATCCTGGTTTGTCCATTACAGTCATACAGTGGTACCTTGGTTTACAACCATGATCCATTCCGGAGGTCCGGTTGTAGACCAAAACAGGTTGTAACCCAAGGCATGCTTTCGCCAATGGGGCCTCCACAAAAAAATTGGTTGTAATCCAAAAAAAGGGACACGCACTTCCGGGTTTGATGTGGTTGTAATCCAAAGCGGTTGCAAACCAAGGTACCACTATACCTTGGTTCTCGAACACCTTGGTATGCACACGTTTTGGCTCCTGAACGCCGCAAACCCGAAAGTAAGTGTTTGCAAACGTTCTTTGGAAACTGGACATCTGACGCAGCTTCTGTGGCTTCCTGCAGCCAATCGGAAGCTGTGCCTCGGTTTCTGAATGTTTTTGGAAGTCGAACGGACTTCGGGAATGGATTCCTTCAAGAACCAAGGTACAACTGTACTGGTAAACATAGTTTTCCACATTGGGTGTAAGGAAAACTCTGTTTAGCTAAATATTTCCTGAGTTAAACATGGCAGGCAAGGAAGGTAATTGACCACACAGAGGATGAAGGAAGGTTCATGCATACCTCATCTTATGAAGTCATGGTATCTTCATCCAAATGGGGCCATTTTAAATTATTGAGATATATACAGTGATATCCCTCAATTCACAGTAGAGTCTTTGACCTAATGGTCAAAGTTATGGATTTTGTGCCACAATAGTTTGAGAAAGAAGATGGAGGAGAAGTTTCATTGCAGAGGTGAAATGACTTCTACTCACACAAGGACTTTGCTAGACACAAACCAGTGTCCTGGATGAAAGTGAAGAATATTCTAATACTGAAATGTGACAAAAATGTCTCAGCAATAGACTCACACAGGAATACAGCACTGATTAATACCAATTATAAAATGTTAACAATTCTAGCAGGAAGATTTAATCTAACGTTAGATTATTATAGTCAGGGAGAGTGTTCTCAGGTTTTTAAAGAGAAAACAATTGAGAGAGCGTAGAAGGGAAATGATCCATATCAATTACAGAGCAAAAACACCTGCAGTGCTGTTCTTTGCTGGGACCAGAAAGGCATTTGGAGACATACAATGAACACTCTTTTATGAAAATGGCACTAAAAGCAATGAGATTTTAGGTAAATGTTTTAAAGTTGGTTCTTCAACTACAAAGAAAGAAAGAAAGAAAGAAAGAACGAAAGAAAGAAAACCATCATCAGTGGGCATATCTCAAAATCTCTTGTACCATGGGGAAGGATGTCAGGCAAGGCCTTTCAACACTGTGATCTTCAATTTTGGGTACAAAAATGTTAACAACTGCAATAACGGAAGAAAATACCATAGCAAGTATTTTCCTACAAAATATAGTGGCGTAGGAGAGCTGAAAATAATGCCAATATATCTCACATCTGGCAACCAATGCACCCCTTTTCAGATAGCACATGGGTAGATGAGTCTAAAAAGCCCAGGACACAAACTTTCACAGTCCTCTAGCAGATATGATGGCTCATTTACCAGTTGTAATGTATTTAGCATTAACTCTGGAAGTGTATCCTTGATTCTGACCAAACTAAGCCTCCTAGAGCAAAATATAACTCAGGAGGCTTTGTTTTGTCAGAATCGAGTACAGTTGTACCTTGGATCTCAAACAACTTGCGAACTGAACATTTTGGGTCCCAAACGCCGCAAGCCCAGAAGTGATTGTTCTGGTTTGAGAACGTTATTTGGAACCCGAATGTCTGCCATGACTTCCACAGCTTCCAATTGGCTGCCAGAGCTTCCTGCAGCCAATCGGAAGCCGCACCTTGGTTCCCAAACCATTTTGGAAGTCGAACACACTTCCGGAACGGATTCTGTTTGACTTCCAAGGTCCAACTGTATACACATTTATAGTTAACGTGAAATACATCACTTTTGGGAAAGGATCCACCATAGCCACTGGAGGGTCGTGAAAATTTGTGTTCCAGGTTTTTTAGACTCATCTACCCATGTGCAATCTGAAACCAAAGGGGGCACAGTGGTTGCCAGATGTGATTTGTTTTTCAGCTGTCCTACCCCAGTCATAATGCTGCAATCCTAAACCCTCACTTACTTGGGTGCAAGTCCCATGGAATTCAACAGGACTTTACTTCCGAGTACATATACTCTATGATGATCACATCTTACACACATTTAACTTGAGCAATTTCAACCATACGCCGCTAAAGGTGTGCCAGAGTGTGACTTGCCTCAGGGTTTTTTTGTATGTCCTCACTCTCCATTGAGAGACGTATAAAAACGAGGCCACGAAATGCACAACAGCCTCAGACAGCATGAAAAAGAATTTGACTGCAAAATTGTGAATCGCAGCTCAAATCCCCACAGCTGCCATACTCCTTTTCACACTTTACTGGGGAAGGTAGGTGTCTTCTCTGGGGGACTTTAAAGATTATTGCAACACACGAGGGAAGGGGGCGGAACAGAACAATATCAATTCTGCAAGATGAAGAAATAATCTGCACTCCCTGGGAAAATAGATTAAGCTGTCAATCTGCTGTCAGCTGCCATCATCACAGAAATCTATGGGGAAAAGGAAGTCTTGGTGAAAAGGAATTGAATGAGGGTAATATTTGTAAGCATAAGGTAAGAAGAGCCTGCTGGATAGGCCCAGCAGCCTGTTTTCACAGCAGAAAACCAGATGCAGGGGGAAAACCCAGAAGGGCCTAAGCATACAAGCAATCTGCCCTCCCTAGATTTCCAGCAACCCATGTTCAGAAGCATCACTGCCTCCAACCACAGAGGCAGAGCATAGCCACTGACGCTAGTTATCGGAAGCAGAGTTCCAAGCATACGGAAACAAAGGAGAATGGCGAAAGGCAGATTACGTCCCACCACTGAGCAGTATAGTCGTAATGAGCTTGTCTTTCATATTCGCTATCTTAGCCAGACATATTACAAAGAAAAGAAGAAGAGTAGAAAGCTCTGGTTATCGAAGTCAGGCAGCTCTGTTTGCACAATGGGAGAAATTCCAAAATCCACAACCAAGCTGGGCTGAAAAATAAACCCGTGTTGAAACCAGACAGAAACACACTGGTGATATTCAAATCCGTAAATGCAGTTGCAAAAACTTTGAAGACCAGACAGACAAACAACCAAAGGGGGAGCGCATGACGATTCTGGGCTCAGGGGAAAAAAGCTATCATTTGGAGGCTGGGGATTTCTGCCAGCAGCTCTTGTAGGTATTCAAAAGTCATTTTTATCCATTTTAGCAGCATGGATTATCTTGCTAGTAAGAAATGATTTTAGTGAGAAGGACTAATGTTTCTGCATCCTTTGGAGGCTCTTCTGTTATCTTTGCAACAACAGCCCTTCTATTTGTTTGAGAAGGCCCATAACTTAGTGGTAGAGCATCTGCTTTGCATCTAGAAAGTCCAGTTTCAATCTCTGACATCTCCAGGTGCGGCCAGACAGTAGACGGGCCAATAGCTTAACACAGTATAGAGCAGCTGTATCCTGTATTCTAGCTTCAATTATTGTACCCAGCAAGTCAGTTAACTGCTACACAGGAACGATAATGTAAGGGTAGAGGAAAGGGGATTGATACTGTGGAGTGGACTGTACTGCCAAGCTTAGGTATGTTCCCCTCACCTTGAAGGAACCAGGTAATCAAGCCTTTGTTCTCCCCCAGACTATGTGAAAAGCTCAACCGCATAGCTCTCACAAGTCACTCTTCCAAACTTGGGTCTTCAGCTGTTTTTGGACTACACTTCCCATCATCCCTGACTACTGGTCCTGCTAGCTAGGGATAATAGGAGTTGTAGTCCAACAACAGCTGGCGACCCAAGTCCTATACCAATAATCTAGGAACTTTCAGCATTTTGAAACGAAACTAAGTTTTACTGCCTGTGAAGCGATTCTGAAGCACATGAAGCTGACCTCCAGACAGTCTGTAAGTAAACCATATTTATACTTACCAAACATGTGGACTTTTTCCTAGGGAAAACTTTGGGACTCACTTTAAAGGGCACATTTTAAAGGGCTAACAGCCTATATTTCCGCATCTACTTTGCTGTACAGTGGTACCTCGGGTTAAGTACTTAATTTGTTCCGGAGGTCCATTCTTAACCTGAAACTGTTCTTAACCTGAAGCACCACTTTAGCTAATAGGGCCTCCCACAGCTGCCGCGCCGCCGGAGCACGATTTCTGTTCTCATCCTGAAGCAAAGTTCTTAACCAGAGGTACTATTTCTGAGTTAGCGGAGTCTGTAACCTGAAGCATCTGTAACCCGAGGTACCACTGTATATTTGGTGAACTTAAATCTCTGCTAGGGTTGTCTCACCAAAGAGTACTTGCCCCCAACTTGGATCTTGGCACCAACCAAATAAGGCTAACATCTGCCAATGATAGGGTGCAAAACAATGGATTTGAACATTAAGAGAAGAGATCCATACAGAAATGGAACAACTTGTCTTGTGGAGCATCACCTCCTTGAAGGTTTTGAAATAAGGCAAACAGATCTTTCTGAAATACCTTAGTTTTTAGACTCTGCCATTTCAGAAAAGCAATCAGACGTAAATGACTAACAGTGCAAGCCTGTGCCTGTTTACACAGACGAATGTAAAGTATTCAGTTATGCCTACTCTCAGGTAAGTGTGGAATGGGATTGTGGCTTAGGCTGCATTTCTCCTTGATTTTAAAATAGCTGTAGGAACTGGAAGGCAAATCGAAAGGACCCTGAAGCTTTATCAGCACACCTGATGGGACAAACAAATACCTTCGGCTGGTCTGCCCACACAGACCCAACAATTCCTGGAGGATCAGTTTTGTAGGCATTTCTAGATCCCCTGGCATGCCTAGAACAAACTGCAACTATGCTAGTCTTTCCGCCACCCAAACCAAAAATGAAACAGAATTTCACCACTTTCTGAAAATGCCAGCAAACTCTTATCTTCCACCAGCAAACCATTTGCAACTTATAAAATGTGGGGTGGGAGAATTTATGGCCTTTTCCAAAATGCAACCAAATCACATAAACTACATCACAACACACACACACACTCTCTCTCTCTCTATATATATATATAATAGACTAACATACTTACCGGTGTGCAGGATGATAAATTACTGCAGTTATTCCATGGACATAATGGCTGCTGAAGTTGAAACTGTGGCTTTCTTGGAAGCTCTGATTCGTTCCAACACTGGACAAAAGTAAAGGCATTTATTTACTTATTTCTTGCATTTATATATTGTCCATCCATGGTTAAGTCCTCTGGGCAGTTTGCAAAATAGTTAAAAATGAAACAAATATAACTATTCAAAAAAAGTTAAAATAACAATATGCAGTGGAAATCATCATTTAAGAAGGCCTTCTTATAGACAGCATGGAGGCAGCAACAAGAAATCATTTCAAGACCAGAATTAAACCAGGAAGGGTAAAAGAAAGTGGTGCAATAATTTTAAGAGCAAAAGTGACTGTACGTAAATGGCCTGGGGCGGAGGATAGATCTTTACCTATTTTTTGGCAGATGCAAATCAACAATGTGAGAATGAGGCATTGCATAATTGAGGAGCCAGTGCCAAAAAGTCCCTTTCCCTGGTAATCACTTGCCTCCCTTCATTAGGTGAATAAACCTAAATCCTCTGAGGGGGATCTCAAGGATCAAGCAGAAAAAAGACAATCCCTTTGGCCAACCTGGTCTCATTCCCAAGTAATTTACGGCTTTAAATATTGAAACCGGCAGTTTGAGTTTGGCCCATAAACAGACTGCAAGCCAGTGCAGATAACAAAGCGCAGCATGATGTGATCACAATTGCAACTCCCCTGCTAAATGTCCTATTCTGGACCAGGGGGGACAGGGATGCGGGTGGCATTGTGATCTAAACCACTGAGCCTCTTGGGCTTGCTGATCAGAAGGCTGGCGGTTCGAGTCCCTGCAACGGAGTGAGCTCCCGTTGCTGTCCCAGCTCCTGCCAACCTAGCAGTTTGAAAGCATACCAGCTCTAGTAGATAAATAGGTACCACTGTGGCAGGAAGGTAAACAGCGTTTCCATGTGCTCTGGCTTCCGTCATGGCATCCCTTTGCGCCAGAAGCAGCTTAGTCATGCTGGCCACATGACCCAGAAAGCTGTCTGTGGACAAACGCCGGCTCTCTCAGCCTGAAAGCGAGGCGAGCGCCACAACCTCACAGTCGCCTTTGACTGGACTTAACCGCCCAGGGGTCCTTTACCTATTCTGGACCAGCTGAAATTCCCAGACCATTTCCAAAGGCAGCCTCACGCATAATTTATTTTTTTATATTCCACTTATGAATCACTTCCCAAAATGTATCCCAAAGTGATTTTAAAGCAGAAAATATAATGCACTGCAATAACGCATTAGATGCATGGTTTGTTTCACTAAAATAAGTTAACCCCAGTTAATACTGTTGGCTGGTGCAGAGGCATCAACCGAGCGCTTACCTGACAAGGTAGCTCTTCAGTTCGCCGCGGTAATTGATGACTAGCAGCTCGGCTGACCATTGGGCGCTCGCTTTGTATTCCAGAAAAATCAATCCAGCAATAGCATAGGTCATGTCTCCCGGGAAGCTAGCGCCCTGTACCAAAACAAAACATTTCTTAAAAACAAATTTCAAAAGAATTTTATTTGGCAAGAGAGTTAAAAAACAATTCCAAGAATGAGAAAATTGTTTCTACACTGAACCAAAAAAATAAAAATGTACGCTATTGTTGTTTGGTGGAAACACTGGGAACGAATAGGGTTCAAATTCCCTCCTGGGTGACCTGGCACCACTTGCTATCCATGACCTTAACTACCTCGCAAGGTTGTTGTGAAGATAAAATAGTGAGGGGAGAAACCAGGTAGGCCACTGGCAGCTGCTTAGAGGCAAATTGGGTTATAAATATAGAAAACATGGCAGCTAGAATATTATATGCACAGAAATGGAAAGAGGAGCAGGTCCCAATGAAGGAAGGGTGGCTTTTGAAATGGCACAGAAATGACAAAGCTGACAGAAATTAAGAGATCTGAATTACGAACTTTTCATAGAAGAATAGAGGCCTTTTGTGGAGTATTTTTAAAAATACGACAGTCAAATGAAATTGCCGGCAGGATTTGAGATAAAAGCAGCAGAAGAAAAATGATAAAGTAACTGTAATAGAGAAAGTTTTTTCCAATATATAAAGATATAACACAGTGGAAAAGGTTTGAGTAAAAATACTGTAGAAATGAGAGCGGGAAGTCAATTCATAAAACAATGTAACTATCTGATATGATGGAAACCATTAAAATGTTTGAAAAAATTCATTAAAATATATTACACAGAAAGTATACAGAAAATAAAATAAATGTGCCAGTACTATTTGTGCTAGAACCAAGCTTAGGACTAGTGCGATGGGATTGTTGCCTCCCCTTCTCCCCCTATCCATGCCCTGTGCTGCCCTCAAATCTGTTCTGAAAGGTTATGGGGAATGCCAAACTGGTTTAGGGGGTGCATGTTGTTGTTGTGTTGCTTAGTCATTTTGTCGTGTCCGACTCTTCGTGACCCCATGGACCAGAGCACGCCAGGCACTCCTGTCTTCCACTGCCTCCCGCAGTTTGGTCAAACTCTTTTTTTTTTTTTTTAAAGCAATTTATTGGGTTTTACAATAAAAGTAAACATAATAAACAATATAACATTTGTCTTAACATAGTTTCACATTTTCTTTGGACTTCCTCACATCTCCCGCTCCCACTTTCATCGTTGTAACATTTTGTCAGCAATTTATCATCTTATTTAAATTCTTATATCCCTTCTATATTTCATAATCTTATAATTCTCGAAAGGAGTTAAATTTTCACAGTCTTACTTATTTTCTTAAAAACTTCTAAATTTAGTGGTGCTCAGTTATTTTAGTCTAGCATCTTATTTAGCATTCACTCAAATTACAATGCTTTTGTAAATAATTCTTAAATTTCTTCCAATCCTCCTCAATCCTCTCTTCTCCCAGGTCACGAATTCTGCCGGTCATTTCAGCCAGTTCCATGTAGTCTATCAGTTGCATCTGCCATTCTTCCAGTGTGGGTAGATCTTGAGTTTTCCAGTGTTTTGCGAGGAGTATCCTTGCTGCTGTTGTTGCATACATAAAAAATGTCTGGTCCTTCTTTGCCACCCCTTGGCCGACAATACCCAAAAGGAAAGCCTCTGGTTTCTTAGTGAAGGTATATTTAAATACCTTTTTCAATTCATTATAAATCATTTCCCAGAACGCCTTCACTTTAGGGCAAGTCCACCAGAGGTGGAAGAACGTTCCCTCACACTCTTTACATTTCCAACACTTATTATCAGACAGGTGGTAAATTTTTGCGAGTTTGACTGGGGTCATATACCATCTATAAATCATTTTCATTACATTTTCTTTCAGAGCGTTACATGCAGTAAATTTCAATCCATTACTCCACAACCTCTCCCAGTCCTCAAACATGATATTATACCCAATGTCCTGTGCCCACCTTATCATAGCCGATTTAACCGTTTCATCTTGTGTATTCCATTTCAACAGCAAGTTATACATCCTTGAAAGTACCTTAATCTTTGGTTCTAACAATTCTGTTTCTAGTTTCGATTTCTCCACCTGGAACCCTAGTTTCTTATCATTTTTAAAAACTTCTTTAATCTGAGCGTAATGTAACCAATCTCGCACTTTGTCTTTCATTTTCTCCAAACTCTGCAATTTCCAATTGTCTCCTTCCTTTTCTAGTATTTCCCAATATTTTGGCCATTTAGCCTCCATATTGGGTCTTTTTCGGGCCTTAGCTTCCAGAGGTGAAAGCCACCTTGGTGTTTTATTTTCCAGCAAGTCTTTATATTTTGTCCAGACATTAAACAGTGATTTTCTGACAATATGGTTCTTAAAGGCCTTATTTGCTTTAACCTTGTCATACCATAAATATGCATGCCATCCAAAAGCATTGTTAAACCCTTCCAAATCTAACACATCAGTGTCTTCAAGAAGTAGCCAGTCTTTTAGCCAGCAGAACGCTGCGGCTTCATAATACAACTTTAAGTCTGGCAGGGCAAAGCCCCCTCTTTGTTTTGCATCGGTTAATATCTTAAACTTAATTCTGGGCTTTTTGCCCTGCCAGACAAACTTAGAAATGTCTCTCTGCCACTTCTGAAAGCACTCCGTTTTGTCCAAAACCTGAAGTGTTTGAAATAAAAACAACATCCTTGGCAATACATTCATCTTGATAGCAGCAATTCGGCCTAACAAAGAAAGTTTCAATTTTGACCAACTATCTAAGTCTCTCTTAATTTCTGTCCAGCATTTTTCATAATTGTCCTTAAATAGACTTAGGTTTTTTGCTGTTATGTTTACCCCTAGGTATTTTACTTTTTTAACCACATTAAGTTCCGTCTCATTCTGAAACCGTTCTGACTCTGTATCAGTCAAATTTTTCCCCAAAACCTTAGTTTTCTGTTTATTTAGTTTAAATCCAGCCACCCGACCAAAGTCATTAATCAGTTGTAATACTCTTTTCATACTGGGCTCTGGCTTCTGCAGGGTCAAAACCAGGTCATCTGCGAAAGCTTTTAATTTATATTGTTTCTGACCGACCTGAATTCCTTCCACCAACCGATCCCCTCTAATCATGTTCAATAGCACTTCCAGAACCGAAATGAATAACAAAGGGGAAATAGGGCAACCTTGTCGTGTCCCTTTTTCAATTTTGAGCTCTTCTGTAACCACATTATTAACTATCAATTTAGCTTTCTGTTCTGAATATATCGCCTCAATCCCATTCTCAAAACCCCGTCCCACTCCCATCTCTTTTAAATTTCCCATCATAAATTTCCAGGAGATATTGTCAAAGGCCTTCTCCGCGTCTATAAAAATTAAAACTGCTTTTGTATTTATATCTGTTTGCAAAAGTTCCAAAATGTCAATAATGTTCCTTGTATTAGCAAACAGATATCTACCTGGGAGAAAGCCGGCCTGGTCCTTATGAATTACTTCATTTAAAACTTTTTTAAATCTATTTGCCAAAATGTCTGCAAATATTTTGTAATCCACATTTAAAAGAGAGATGGGACGGTAGTTCTTAAGTTGTGTCTTTTCAGCTTCCGACTTTGGTATTAATGTGATGAACGCTTCCTTCCACGACTCCGGTGCCCTCTTCCCCTCCATAATTTCATTGCTGACCTCCATCAAGGGTTGTATCAAATAATCTTTTAATGTCTTATAGTACTTGGAGGTCAGCCCATCTGGTCCTGGAGATTTGCCGAGTTGCATGTTCTGGATGGCTTGTTCAATCTCCTGTCGTGTTATTTTAGAATTCAGGATTGTCCTATTTTCTTGTGACAATTTAGATAGTCCATTTTTTGCCAAAAATTGTTTAATCTCAACATCGTCTTGCGGCCCTTGGGTGTATAATTTTTTGAAATATCTCTGGAAACACTTTCTAATGTCCACTGGATTCTGAATGTTTTTTCCATCAACCTCTAAGTTTGTAACAGTATTTAATCTTTGTCTTCTCTTCAACTGCCAAGCTAGCAGTTTTCCACATTTATTCGCCGACTCAAACGTTTTTTGTTTCATTAATTTAACCTTCCATTCAATTTCCTGATTTATCAATTTAGAATATTGTGTTTGATAAAGTTTAATTTCTCTCAGAGTTGGCTGTGACTTCGGGTTCACTCTTAATTTCTTCTCTAATTCTTTTATTTTATCCAAGATCTTATCTTTTTTCTCATTTTGTGTTCTTTTCTTTACTGCATTCTGTTGTATCAAGAATCCCCTCATTACAGCTTTACTTGCGTCCCAGACTATTCTTTTTTCCACCATATTATTCATATTTATCTCAAAGTAATCCTTCAAAACTTTTTGGGCCTTCTTGGTAATTTCCTGATCTCTGAACAAATTGTCATTCATCTTCCATCTAAAGGATCCAGTTGGTAATAGTGTCATATCCATCTTTACTGCATTATGGTCGGAACAGGTCTTTGGGCAGATTTCCACTTTTCTGACCTTAGGTGCCAGGCCTCTAGAAATCCATATTTGGTCGATTCTTGTCCAGGTCAGTTGGGCTTCAGAAAAGAATGTTCCCTCTCTTCCTAGTGGGTTCTTTGTCCTCCAAATGTCAATCAAATCCATATTGTCAGTCATTTCAAAAAAGGTTTTAGGTAGTCTGCCGTCTTTTGTAACATTTTGACTTTGTGACTTGTCCATGTTAGTTGATACGACCCCATTCATATCTCCCATCATTATGATGTTGTTGTAATCCAGATAGTCCAGCATTGTCTCCTGCAGCTTCTTGTAAAATTCCGATTTCCCTTCATTAGGTGCATAGATTCCTAATATCAACAGTTTCTCTCCTTGATATTGTATCTCAATAGCCAAAATTCTTCCATGTTCATCTTTAAATAAGAATTTAGGTGACAGGCTCTCTTTTGCATATATCACCACGCCTCTCTTCTTAACTTTGTCCGACGATACAAATTCCTGGCCCAATCTTTTATTTATTAACACTTTTCTGTGGAGCCTCGTCACATGTGTTTCTTGTAAACAGATAATGTCCAATTGTTCTTTTTTTAATATGTGAAATATTTTCTTCCTTTTTTCCGGAATGTTACAACCATTAATATTCCAACTCAGCAGTTGCAGAGACATCCTGGATCAATCTGGTTATTTCTCCAGGGGTGGTATCTTCTCTGAATCTTCAGGTTCCCCAGGTGCTGGTGTTGATGCTGGCGTTGCCCCAGGCCCAGAGGGTAGTTCAATTCCTTTTTGAAGATCCTCTCCGTATGTAGCCAAAAATTTGTCTCTCTCTTCCAATGTTCTAACTTTGACCTTTCTCCCTCTAAAGGTAAAAGATATTCCTTGGGGAAATTCCCACCTGAATGGAATTGCGTTGCTCCTTAGTAGTTTAGCAAGTTCAGAATAGGCGGCTCTAAGATCCAGCAGTTGTCTTGGGATATCTTTATAAATTTCAATTCTTCTGTCCAAAACCTCCAGTGACTTTCCGTAATGTAGGCCCAAAATCTTATCCCTTTCCTCCTTTGATCTCAATGTTATCAAACAGTCTCTGGGCCTCTCCTTCTTTATGAATCTTCCAAGTCTGAAAGCTGACACAATTTTAAAGTCCTTTTCTTCCAAATTCCAGAACTTGGAGAATTCTTTGGTCAAAAACTCAGTTAGATTTCCTTCTTCTGCCTCTTGTAATGATCTAATCCTCAAATTATTCTCACGATTTCGCAGTTCTATCATAGAAAGATAAATCTGATGTTCCCCAACTTGTTTAGTGAGTGGTCTTACCTCTTGCTCTAAATTTTCCAATTTTTGTCTGGTGTCCTCAGCCAATTTCCGATTTTCTGCTGAGGCCTCCGTTAACTGTCCAATTGCTTGTGTATTCTGTACCACTTGTATAGTTAATTTATTTAGACATTCTGTATTTTTATCAATCTTTGCTGATTGCACATCTACTTTCTTGTCCAAAGCTTCCAATTTTTCAAAGATTTTGTCTAGAACAGAAACAGATACTCCTGAGGCCATATCTTCCAATTGTAACTGCTCTGCTTCACCCTCTCCCTCTTTTGCCTATGACAAGGCAACTTCTTCAACTTCTACTTCTGAGGGCAAAGTAGGTACAGATGATCTACGTGTCTGCGAGGCTGAGGTTAGAGTTGTTAAAGTTGTTTGTCTAACTCTCCCTCTTTTTCTTGTGCCACTCATTCCAACGTTATCTGTCAGTCAAGGTCACACTGAGTTATTCCCATGGGAATGGAAAGGCCCAGAGCAAGCAAACAACAAGGGAATCGAAAATAAATGTACATGTAAAGTCACTGTTTTAATCCAATCCTCTAGAGGGAGCTTAAAATGTCTTTCAGAGTCTAATTTAATGTCCAAGAACCTTCAGATACAAATGTTTAGCAGAGTTTATAAATGGTCACTTTGTTACAGACAGTGCTTATTTGTCTCCAAAAAGAATGTTTCAAATTTAAAAGGTCTCAATACCCTCAGATTGTTGCAAGTTCCAATATACAGTATCCAAATCTGAAGTACTGACAGCTCAATCTCTTAATGCACAGGCAGCTCCTGACTCTGGGTTTCACCTTCTAATTTGTAATCCAATAAAAGGAGGAAAGTCAAGTGCAAGTAATAATTCCAAATCTTTAGCTTAAAGTCTTTACTTTAAATTGCAAGTTCAGTAGATGCTTAGATCTGTAAAGTTTAGAATCTCTTTCTTTCAGCCTCCACTCCTCCAGCTGATTGCTTTTTTCAAGTTCAATGGCTGCGGAAGACGGACTTCCTGTTTCCACGTCTCTCCGCTTTCAGCCAAGTTCAAGCCAATTAAGATTTTTCATTTAAAGTCTCTAATTTCAAGTGATTCAGTCTTTTACTCACGAATAAGTTGCTTTTCATCCGAATCCGTAATTTGACAGGAAAAGGGATCAGCGCTCACCGGCAGCAGCAGCGCGGCTTCGCTCCACAGACTGTGAAGCAGCTCTCAGCGCCGCAACCCCCCTCCACGCTCCGGAGCCCCTTACGGGGTTCCTTTCGCGCTTGGAGGGTCGCTCAAGGCGCCCACCGAGCCTCAAGACCCCAGGCTCTTGCTGCCTGGGGTTTTCCGAAGTGGGTCTCCGCTTCGCCGTAGCGGACGACCCGTTGTCTGCGGAGCCTCCTCTCCCGTTCAGAAGAGGACCGCCATTGCCGTTCGCGCCGCCCCCGGAAGTTGTTGTTTGGTCAAACTCATGTGGTAAATTCGAGAACACTGTCCAACCATCTCGTCCTCTGTCGTCCCCTTCTCCTTGTGCCCTCAATCTTTCCCAACATCAGGGTCTTTTCCAGGAAGTCTTCTCTTCTCATGAGGTGGCCAAAGTATTGGAGCCTCAGCTTCACGATCTGTCCTTCCAGTGAGCACTCAGGGCTGATTTCCTTAAGAATGGAGAGGTTGGATCTTCTTGCAGTCCATGGGACTCTCAAGAGTCTCCTCCAGCACCATAATTCAAAAGCATCAATTCTTCAGCAATCAGCCTTCTTTATGGTCCAGCTCTCACTTCCGTACATCACTACTGGGAAAACCATAGCTTTAACTATACGGACCTTTGTTGGCAAGGTGATGTCTCTGCTTTTTAGGATACTGTCTAGGTTTGTCAGGGGGTGCATGTGGGGGCATGAAAGGGGGGCATGTTCTGTTGTGCAAGGAGAAAGGTCCAAGATCATGAGAGCTGGAGTCCAGTAACATATGGAAGACCACACATTTCCCAACCCATTTTAGAACATATCCCTTCTTAAAGCTTTCAAGAGTTTACAATGCTGCAATCACCTTCCTATTAGAAAGCCTAAATAGTAGATTTAGGATTAAATAAAAGGGTGAAAGCTGCCACAGCAAGCAATATTTTCGACAATACAGGAAGCAGCTGCCTAGTTCAGATGTTAAACCGCATCCCCTTGGAACAGTTATTTTCAGAGGGTCACAACAAAAGCAATTCCACCCTAAAGCACCGACAGCTTTGCTGTCACAAATAAAAATTAATGTACTTCTGTTTGGCTACGTGAAAGGCTGAATGGAAATTCACCAATAAACATGCAAAGCGACCATTCAACAAAATGAGCCATAAAGCGCTCACAATGCAAGCTCTCTCCGCATAAGTACGTCACATTAAAACCGTAATAGCTAAAAAGCTTCCATTTGCATGCAAATTGGACTTGTAAAATCCGGAAAAGAAAAGTAAATACCGGTGAAATGACCAAGAGTTCACTGCCGACCAAATCAAACACTCGCACGGTCCCTGTGCTTTCGCCGTAGGCGAGCAAAGTGCAGTCGTGACTCCACGCTACACGTCTCCATTGCGGGTTGGGATCCTTCGGGACTATGGGGGCAGAAAGAGACACGTTAATAAATCCAGAACAAAAGGTGTATTAAGTCAGTGGTGCTACTTTTACTTGCAGTAGGCTGTGGAGGGGGCAGTCTCAGCTACAATATGAACTGATCCACACAAATAGGGCTGCCAACAATTTTGGGGTCTTCTGAAAGAAAGCTCAATAACTTTTGGGGTGTCCTGGCTTTTACTTTTTGAAATATGGCAACCCTACACACAAACAGCACAAAAAAGCTACCACATGGAAGCCATAACATCACTATTACAAACCCTAATAAAATATCCGTTCACCAAGAAAGGTACAGGCAGGCTTTGGGTAACCCTGAGGTTTGCAGAAGTAAATAAATAAGATTAAACCTAATGCAATTGTGTATGTGAAAAACAGCCCGACGATAGCAGGCATGTTATGTGGTCACAATATGCTGGAATAAAAACTGAGGATTGGGGCAAGTGTGGCTGGGGCTGGAGGGTAAGAGAACGGAATTTTGTTAAAGGTCTCACTTGTTAATTGCTACTTTTCGTAGTTTGCTTGGGTGTGAAAAGCTACGTACCTTGACATTTCCCAATGACAGACCCAAACTCATCCTTCGCAGACCTGCAGGATTTGAATTTCATATATAAAACTTGATGCAATGTACATTTGTCAAGATTCATGGCTGTGTCGCTAATCCTCGTCTAAAGCAGAAATGGGGCTCCTGCGACCCTCTAAATGTCATTGGACTCGAACTCCCATGAGCCCTGAGAGTCAAGGATGATGGGAGATGTAGTCCAACATGTTCCCCATCCCTGGCTTAAAGAAAATGAACATGCACAAACAGATTCTGGTGCATTAATAGCAAACTGAATTGTGCCAAGTATATATGGATACTCCGGTTCAAGGAAGTGTGCTCAACAGTCAGGGACAATAAGAGTGCTAATCCAACAAAATTTAGAGGGCACCACATTGGCCACCTCTGCTGTAAACACAACACAAACTTCACAATGAATCTGACATAAATAAGCTGTTTCTATAATAATAAGATAACTTCCTTACGATTTTAGCACATTATTTCACGTGCAGGGGATATCTAATTCAGTAACATGTATCAGATATTAAAGCTCTTTAGATTAAATATCATATCAAAACTAAAGAACAGAAGTTTCAGACCAGTTTTCCCCCCATTCTCTGACTTGGAATTTAACTAAATACTGGCTGTCGTCACATGATCAGATGTAGCCGTTTTGTTCCTTCCTTGACACAAGCAGCAAAAGGAACCAGGAACCAACAGCGAGCTCTCTATTACTTCCATACTGGAAAACTATGCTTAAGGCTTCCAAACAAACCAGGCTATGAAGCCACAAATTAAAGTTGGCTTCCAAGTCCTGGCATGTTTGGAAGCCATTATCCATAGTTCCCAGTTTGGACATAACTTGAAGCTATGATTCCATTTGATTTCACTGCTCACACCCAGGGAAGAACAAGGATGCACAAAGTTTGTGTGTGTCACAAGATTTGTTTACGTGAAACCCCCAGACTAGCAATATGGCTACTGTGTTATATGACCTCGCACACTCCGACTGGCAAGACAAAATTACTAAAATAGGTATGCACATTGTGTTATACTTATACTGTGATCCTATTCACTTGCCTGGGAGCAAGCCACAATGGGGCTCACTTCTGAATAGACATCCATACGATTCTACTGTTATTCATCTTACCTTATTTCTATGCACTGGTCTTGAACAGCTGCTAACAATTTTCCATTGCTAAAAGAGAAAAGCTTTGAATGAAAAAAAAATCCCACATAATAATTACTGCTTTCAAAAGATGTCAGGAATAATTTTATATCCTCCAAGTCTTAAACCTAAAGGGTAAGCTACTGTTCCTTTGGAACCTGAATTGGATCATATAAAGTATCAGAATTCCCTAATTCCTAATGCCATCGCTCTCCAATAACCAGCATGTGTCAAAGATCAGACAGTGGTCTGGTCTGCATGTCATGTTAAGCCAAACCATGGTGTGATGGGACGATGAGCTGCTTGTGTGTAAAATCCTAGTCCCTCAGAGTTTGGTCAAGTTTGCAAACCTCTGTCTGTAACGGAGCCCCTTAAACATGGCTCCGTCAGTCGCTGGCAGATTCCGACAGTGGTTGCTTTCGGAATCGCTTCCAACATAAAAGCTCCTTAACGGAAACACGTCTTCTGGACTCTCTGCGTGACAGTTTCCGGCGAGGAGTGGGTGTCCCTACAGGAGGTCCTGAAACCTCCCCACTGTTTTCGCTGGAAGTGTCTCTGAGCCATCCCTCCAGCTCCCTTTCCCTCAGCTCAGCTCCTCTCCCCCTACTGGTTCCCTCTTCAGCTGCTGAGTCTCTCCCAACCTGTGTGAGCCCTTTCACTTCCCTTCCTTCCGATGGCAGTTCCCTGACATCCACCTCCCCTCCAGGGCCCCCTTCATCCCCTCTCGCCCCCTCCTCTACGGGCGGTGAGGAGGCAAAACCCCGGAATGAACTTCCTTCATCTTCCGATGTCCCGAACACTTCTCTCCACCTGTTGCGGTTCCTGGTCTCGAAGTACTCCTCCTCCTCAGAGTCCATCTCCCCTTCCCCTTCCGATTCCGAGAATCCTTCCAACTCCTCCTCCTCATCGGTGGTCCCAAAGTATTCCCTCCGGAACCTCTCCACAGGCTGAGGTTTCCTTGGGAACCTTTGATGGAACGTTTCTATCAATACCTCGTCATTGATATCTTCTGCCATTACCCAAGTGTTCTACAAATAACTTCGCTGTCTCTTCCGCCGTGACTGCATGCGAGCAGGCTACAAAGTGGCACATCTTTGTTAGTAGGTCTACCACCACCATGATGGCTGTTTTCCCCTTGGACTTCGGCAGATCAGTCATAAAATCTATCGACACTGCCTCCCAAGGTCGTTCTGGGGTTGGTAAGGGTTCTAATAGCCCCGCCGGTGCCCGCCTCTCCCCTTTGGCTCGCTGGCATTGCTCACACCCTCTTACATACTCCCGTACATCTTCCCTCACCTTAGGCCACCAAAATTCCCTGGTGACCAACCACATGGTTTTGTGTTGTCCAAAATGCCCCGCCGTGGGGCTGTCGTGCAACTGCTTGAGTACCCTCCCCCTTAAGTCTCCTTCAGGGATATACAGTGCCCCTTTGTAATACAAAGCTCCATTTCTTTCCTCGAAACCCCCTGGTTCCTCTCCCTCACCCCTAAGACCTCTGAGCTTATTCTGGGCGTATTCATCATTCTCTGTTTCCTCTACCAGTTCTCTTTGTCCCACCAATGCCGCCCCACACACCCAGCGGTCCTCTGGAATGACATGTCTCTCTTCGGGTGCTCCCTCCCCCTCCAAATATTCAGGTTTGCGTGAGAGAGCGTCCGCCCTAATGTTCTCTGGGCCTGGCACGTAACAAATCTCAAAGTTAAATTTGGAGAACTCCTGGGCCCATCTCACTTGCCGTTGGTTGAGCACTCGTGCCGTCCTCCAATACTCTAGGTTCTTGTGGTCAGTGCACACTTGCACCTTATGTTGTGCGCCAATTAGCAGGTGCCTCCATCTCCGGAACGCCTCATGAATGGCTAGTAGTTCTCGGTCATACACCGTGTAGTTCCTCTCGGATTTGTTCAGCTTTCGCGAAAAAAAGGCACACGGTCTCCACTCTGACTCCTCCTTCCCTGGCTGCAGAAGCACCGCCCCAATAGCTCTGTCTGATGCGTCAGTTTCCACTCTCATCGGTTTTTGTAAATCCACATGCAGGAGTTGTTGTTCCGAGGCGAAGGCCCTTTTTAGTTCCTCAAATGCTCGCTCCGCCTCCTCAGTCCAAACGAACTTCTTCTTACTGCTGAGACAGTCCGTAATGGGCGCCGTCAGGTGGGCAAAGTTTCGGATGAACTTACGATAGAAGTTCCCAAATCCTAGGAACCTCTGCACATCCTTCCTTGTTTTGGGTGTTTTCCATTCCAGCACCGCCTGGACCTTGCCGGGATCCATGGCCAATCCCTTGTCTGACAGGCGATACCCCAGGAATTCCACCTCCTTGGTATGAAACTGACACTTCTCCAGTTTCACCCACAGCTGGTTGGCTTGCAGCCTGCTCAACACTTCTCTGACGTCTCTCACATGCTGCTCCTCATTCTCAGAATACACCAACACGTCGTCTAAGAAGGCCACACAATTCTTGTAAAGCAAAGGCCCCAGGACGTGGTTCATAAACGATTGAAAGCACGCGGAGCCTCCTTGTAGGCCGAAGGGCATAACTAAATATTCAAATGCCCCCAAAGGGGTGAACATGGTGGTTTTCCATTCATCCCCCTTCCTTATTCGTATCAGGTTGTACGCCCCCCTTAGGTCCAGTTTAGTAAAAATCTTTCCCTTCCTGACCCTTGTCAAAATGTCGTCAATCCTGGGCATAGGGAAAGCCACTGGTTCTGACACTGCATTTAAGGCCCTGAAGTCACACACAAGCCTCGGCTTGTTCGTGTTTTTTTTTATCCACAAAAAACACTGGGCTGCCCCCCACCGCCCTGGACTCTCTGATGAACCCTCTTTTCAGGTTCTTGTCAATGAACTCTCTTAGCTCCTGCATCTCTCTGTCTGACATGGCGTACAGCTTGCCTACAGGGAGCTGTGCCCCAGGGAGTAAATTGATTTGACAGTCAAAGGGTCTATGCGGAGGTAGTTGGTCAGCTTCCCTTTCGCTGAAGACGTCGCGGAGATCTGCGTATTGTCGTGGTACCTTCACGTTCTCCGTTACTTCAGTCCCTGCTAGGGTGGCTTGGGCCCCTGCCAAACCCTTTCCCTCTTTGCAGTGTTCTAAGCAATGTGCTGAACCAAAAGAAACCACTCTCTGATGCCAGCCCACCAGCGGATCATGTAACGCTAGCCAGCTCATCCCCAATATAATGGGAGCTCCTCCCAAGGTGGCCACATTAAACGCTATCAGTTCGGTGTGCCTTGCCACCTTCATTATCATTGGGACGGTCTGCAAGCTGACTTCTCCTCCCAACAGCTCCCTGCCATCGATCGTGGTCACCTGCAGGGGGTTGCTTAAAGGGATCGTCTGTATCTGGTGTTCAGCTGCAAACTCTTTGCTCATGAAATTGCAGGAGCTGCCTGAGTCCAACAGCGCCTTTATCTTTAGAGGGTGTCCGTTTGGCAGCTCTAGCGCCACTTCTATCACTAGGGCGGGTTTAGGAGGTTCTGGCGTGGGCACTTTCACTGCTCTTTGGCCTGGCTGCTGTGCCCCGACGGTGGCAGCCAGGCGTTGGCTTTTACTTGCTTCGGTATTTCTTCCTCTCTTCCCTCCACAGCTCCTACCATCCCTTGCCATTCCTTCCTCTGGGGGCAGACTCTGGCAAAGTGACCTGGCTGTTGGCAGAGATAGCATTTCCGGGCGCCTTTTCCCTCCTTCTTTCCCCCCTCACTGGGCTTTGAAACTGCGCGCGCGCGCGCTGTTCCGATTTCCATCGGCTCTGCCGGCGGGAAAGTTGGCTCTGGAATGTCTGGAATGCGGAACTCCTTCCAACGTTCCCCCTTCCCTTCCCGCCTCTCCAATGCTCTCGCCTCCTGGCGCGCTCCTATGGTCAGCGCTGATTTGGTCAGCTGGTCCATAGACTCCGCCCTGGGCGCCCGGGAAAGTTCGTCTTTCACAGCCGAAGAAAGCCCTTCTTCAAAGAGCATTTGAATGGGTTCCGCCGATAGATCCCACCCCAATTTATGGATCAACATGGTGAACTCAGTCCAGTACTCACGGACAGATCGGCTCCCCTGTTTGCAAGCCATTAACTGTCTGCGGACCACTCCCTGTTCAATATCGCTGGAAAACATCAGATCCATGGCGCGAAAGAACTTCATCGTGTCCTTTAGGACGTCACTATTCGCTGCCATCAGGGGTCTAACCCAGTCTCTCGCCCCCTTTTCAAGATGCCCAATCACGAAAGCCACTCGTGATTCCTCGTCAGGGAATTCATCAAACTGCAGATTGAGGGCATATTGCATCTCTGTCCGAAAGCCATGATAGTCTTTGGGCTCCCCCCCAAACTTCTGCACCAATCCTGGTACCTTTCTGACGAGCTGGGTGTCTTTCCCCTTTTTGTCTGCATCCTGAGCCCTCCTCTCCTCAAGCCTCGCCGTCTGCAGCGCTAGCTGGACCTCCAACACCCGGTACCTTTCTTCCAGGCTTGGACCCGCTCCAGCTCCTGCTTCTCCGGTTCCGGCTGGGTTGCTCATGATGCCTTCTCCTGCACAAGCTGCTCACGAAGACTGTCGGAATGCTGTGATGGGACGATGAGCTGCTTGTGTGTAAAATCCTAGTCCCTCAGAGTTTGGTCAAGTTTGCAAACCTCTGTCTGTAACGGAGCCCCTTAAACATGGCTCCGTCAGTCGCTGGCAGATTCCGACAGTGGTTGCTTTCGGAATCGCTTCCAACATAAAAGCTCCTTAACGGAAACACGTCTTCTGGACTCTCTGCGTGACAGTTTCCGGCGAGGAGTGGGTGTCCCTACAGGAGGTCCTGAAACCTCCCCACTGTTTTCGCTGGAAGTGTCTCTGAGCCATCCCTCCAGCTCCCTTTCCCTCAGCTCAGCTCCTCTCCCCCTACTGGTTCCCTCTTCAGCTGCTGAGTCTCTCCCAACCTGTGTGAGCCCTTTCACTTCCCTTCCTTCCGATGGCAGTTCCCTGACACATGGCTTAGCACAAATGCACAAGCTCTGAGAAGGGAGTTCATGGCTGCTTCATTTCTCTCCCAACTGCTTTGCTGCTGCACTGCGCTGAGCTAAACCATAGATTGATGTGGCTCCCTCAGAAGACCGTGAGGGCTCCCCACAAAATAACTCCACCATTTGCTACACCACTTTCAGTCACAGTGCATTAAGGGCCTATATAGCATAAGTTAAGTTCCCTTTTTCCAACCAATTAACTCCTCGCAATTATCTTTTTCTGGAGTCATCCCTGTGCAGCAGGCAGGGGAACGGGACATGAGAAAAGCTCTGAAGCAGAACACTCTCTGTGTCCCAGCATTTGTCTTCAAAATTACAATGATTACAACAAACCAAGTGGCTTTTGGAAATAGATTATCACACAAAATGAAAGGAAACTCGAGGCAAAACGGCCTCCTGGATATGTTTTGAGTTCTTTTCATTAAATGGTTTTTGACAAGTTTTCCGGAATATTCTTCCCTGTAGGCCTGCCCAATACCAACTGTCATTACTCCGTTTGAATCCCAAGCCTATGGGAAATAAAAGCCTCCAACATACACTCACACAGAGATTTAGTGATGGAAACCTTTAAACCAATTCATACTCCCATTTCAGTTGCCTCAGAGGACAAACCCCCACCAAAAGTCATTTCGTCGTAACTTGACTTGAATGACAGAACTTGCCTTCCGCTTCAGAGCAGTAAATTCCAATGAAATATGGTTTAGGAGGAAACTTGTTATTTCCCTGCCAAGATGCACACAGCTACTTTGAAACTATGAAATACATCTCCAGAATATAGAACTGTGGGTGTTTATTAAAATAATGTATGCTGTGACATCTATGCAGACAAGCCTTTACAGAGTAATGTTAAGGAAAGAAGGGCCTTGAGGAAAATCTACTTCTGTACAGGAAACACAATAGTAATAGATATATTATACGAGCAAGAGTTTATAAATAAAACACAGAACAAAGGACTTCTGAACAAATTAGGCTATATCCACACCATATATTAAAATCCCTTTTATGCCACTTTAATGGTCATGGCTTTCCACAAAGAATAATGGAAAGTGTCGTCTCTTAAGGCTGCTGGGAACTGTAGTTCTGTGAGGGGTTTCCTGACAACTCCCAGCACCCTTCGCAAACTAGTAGAGATGTGAAGCAGAGTCAACACAGCAAGTCTTCTTTTTCTTTGGCGATCATTCGTGGCTGAGTAAGACTGTCTTCTATGAACACGGTCTTAACAGTGAGTCTGTAAGTGACTGTGGAGGCCCATTCTGGATCCACACGTCCTTCCACAGTGGAGGCATAGATTTCCAGTTGATCACAGTGCAGGTTTGCCAAACGTGCCTTCCTCTTACAACGTTTCTCACTTTCAAGCTGAGTTCAAGCATTTTCAAAGTCCATGATGCCTTTGGTAAAGGGCTTTTCTCCAGTTGGAGCACTCGCAGGCCAGTGTTTCCCAGTTGTTGTTGCTGTTTATACTACATTTTTTTTAGATTTGCCTTCAGAGAGTCTTTAAACCTTTTTTGTTGACCACCAGCATTACGCCTTCCATTTTTAAGTTTGGAATAGAGTAGTTGCTTTGGAAGACAATAATCAACCATCCAAACAACATGACCAGTCCAATGAAGTTGATGTTGAAGAATCATTGCTTCGACAATGGTGACCTTTGCTTCTTCCAACACACTGGCATTAATCTGCCTGTCAGCAAGTCAATTACTCTAGCCACAACCCTATGCTGCCTCTCGCTAGCTTATACTGCTTTGGGTCTGATGTAAAATTATACTAACATATTTAACAAGCTCAACTACACTAGCATAAGTCACAGTGAGAATAAGTGATTTTTCCCAGTATTAAGATATCTTAAGAATATTGAATGGTTTATATAATAGATGTGTTGCATTATATGATATGCTTACAAATGTCTGTGCAGACACTTAGTTTGCATGGCAACTGTAATGTCTATTCATTAAACACAATATTTATATTTTAAAAAGCCACCATAAAATGGGAATTGCCTTCTGATAATCTCACCTGAGTATAATATCCCATCAGCAATTTCGAGTGACACCACACACACACACACACACACACACACTTGCAAAAGAAAAGCAAAGCCACTTACCTTGCGAGGACTAAGTGCCAATTGATCTGTTTACTGACCAGGCGGACAAGTCCAATAGGGAGAGAAAATTTTGCAGGGCTGGAAATAGATACGTGCTAATGTTGGAGTGTGCAAAGCTCAAACATACAAAAACACTGTCAGCATCGTATAACTTCCCAGATCAGAGCTATATTCCCAAAAAGTTATTATATAAAACACCGTAAAAACTGGCAGCAATCATGTATCCCTGGGATACATGCACAATATACATCCATGCCCTTTCTATTCAGCAAAAGTTATTTGCAAATATTAATGCTTCGGAAAAAGATGCAGCAACCAACTACTTTATGCTCACCAAGTGGGCGGCACAATACTTTGCAGATGTCCTGCAGGAAGCTCACAATTTATGTGCATCTAACTTGTGCACATTCAGCTTTATGAACTTGGCAAAAAAAAAAAAAAATTAAGGGGGTGGAAAAGGAAAAAAAAGATGTCCAGAGGAAAAGACTTTGGAAATCCCACCCACCATTGCACCCGATGTGTTTTGACTATACACAATTTTAGCTTCAGGCGCTATCCCCAGAAAGTAAGCCACACATAAATTGTGGTCTTACCCTGTGTATCCTTTTGAACTAACTTAACACAGGGTTTGGGTTAGCTTCTGTTTAATAAAGGACAAAGAAACTTACCTGTACCACAAATATCGGAGCAAAAATAAGGCAGGGCCTATAAAAGAAGAGAAAGTTTGAATTCAGAAGGCCCTGTTCAAATCTTTGAAAAAGAGAGAGACTAGCAAAAAAAGGCTACTTTTCTATAGCTTTTTGTACATTTCTTATACATTCTTGGAGGTCAACTCAGACACATTGAATGGGACCTCCTTATCTCGCCATCCTTTATCTACTCCAGCCCAAGGAGGTATTGCTCACCTTCTTCCTCTTACTCCCGAATCCCATCTCTTACTCTGCCAATCTTACCTTTCAACACTCATTTCCATTACGCATTCTGACGCTCAAGCAAATACAAAAATGTTTTATCACCTTAAACAATAATATTCCTTGTTCTGATTCATTGCAGCACACGTTGCAGATGTATAACAGTTTATCCTTGGGCAGTTTAACACTGGACAGCTACAGTCTTAAGGCCTGGCTCCAACAACGCAAACTCTGTGCAGATCTATGCTGAAGTAAGGCCCACTGAATACACTGGAGCTTGGTGCCAGGTGTATCGTTGACTGTATCTAAGGAGCAACCTTAAAAGCCTCTTTCTCACTACTCCACTTGCAACACTGACAAGAGTTGGGTTCTCATGCTGGCAAATGCTAGAACTCCAGGCATTCTATCATAGATCCAGAGAAGTGAAAACAACAGGTGCCTCTTAGTGCAATAAATACCAATAAATAACTGAATCAATGCCCACTTATATTAATTGCGGCTGGAGTTGGGTACAGTAGGCAGGAGGAGGAGCTTTGACAAGAAAGATGACTTTACCTCTTCAGTACCAGAGGAGTCTATAATGTCACATAGCTCTGGTGCTACAAAACACTACATTTAGCTGCCTTGCGGACCCAGTGGGCGATCAATGCAAAATACAAGCATCAAAGGCAATTACCTGATGAATCCAGCTATCAGTGATTAAACAGAATCAGACTATCAGTTTTTGATAATGTACACTGGCCATGTTTGGATGTCACATCAAACCATAGTTTAGCACGAGAACACAAAGTTCAGCAAGCCTCAGGGTACTTGGAAGGTTTTCTTCTTGATTTCCATTAAATGGGCCATCCGAATGCTGAACTGCACGTAACTGTAATGGCAGTTTCTTTAAACAAGGCAGCAGCATCACCCATTACTTGAAGTCAACTATGGTTTGTCTAAAACAAGGTAAGATTAACCATGGTTTGCAAGGCTTCAACAACATGACAGGCTGGGGCTAATCTAAACCAGAAGCAAAAGGGGACCTCTCCCCTGCAGCTGTGCTAGAGGAGGAGGAAGACAGAGCACATGGTTAAACGGAATAGCCAAACAGGGATTAAGTGTTTGCAGAAAACCTTTTCTAAGAAATCTCAAAAGATCTGACTTATGCCTATACAGTCGTACCTTGTGAGTCGAATGGAATCAGTTCCAGAAGTCCATTCGACTTCCAAAATGTTTGGAAACCAAAGTGCGGCTTCTGATTGGCTGCAGGAAGCCGCAGAAGCCCCGACGTTTTGGGTTCCAAAGAACGTTCACAAACCGGAACACTCACTTCCGGGTTTGCGGTGTTTGGGAGCCAAAACGTTGGAGTACCAAAGCGTTTGGGATCCAAGGTATGACTGTATGTGTATAAATGAATGCCAATGAGACACAATCGTTGCAGAAAAGGCAAGCAGCAGGCGGTTGGGAGAGGGAAGAAAGAGAGAAAAGAAACAAAGGGGATTAAGAGGAAGAATACTTTCCTCAATAATTGTTATGCAATACATGTTGCCCAAAACAATAGGTATACGGCAATATCAGATAACAAACTTTATAAACAAATCCAATGAATTCACACCCCATTCATTTCCTCCACATAAGATTCACTTCCATCAGTGCAAGCCATGCATATTTACCTGTAATTGCTCTAGTGATGATAAATGATGCGCCATGCTTCCGGTTGCCTCTTGGCTGAAATTACAAGAAAAGAATTAGTCTACAACAACTGAACCCTTTATTCACCAACCTACTAAGAAAATGAAGTTTATGAATTACCTGCTGGGCTGTGCAACTAATTAAAATTCTTTTTCGGCTCCAAGGCCACTTTGCTGGCAAGCCATTCAACATGCTTGTCACTCCCAAATCACCTGAGATTGCTACCAACCCCTTTGCGAATGGCCACCAGTCCAAAACAAGTGGAAGGATAGACGCAATTAGGTAATAATATAAATATGCAGGTAATATAATGCACCCCTGCTTTAGCAGTTAGAACCTCTTCCTTGGGATACTACCCCCACCCCAATTTTGAGCTACAGACACTGGAATCTAAATACTCTCTTTAATGGCACAGGCCAGAGACGAAGTCTTCAGTATGAAGATAAATATAAATTTTAAAAGAATTATTTGGGCTGGCCCCTGTTTAGAAAACAGCCGCGGTGCTGGTGTACTAGATTACACTGACAAAACAGCTGCTGGAGTTTATTACAGTGACTAATATACAAATATACTTATATGACAATCCCGGCCCGACTGCGCCAGCTGGCAATTAGTTTCCAGGCCTAATTCAAAATGTTGGTTTTGACCTATCAGGACCGCAATACCTCAAGGACCGCCCCTCTCCATATGAACCGACCTGGACCCTGTGATCATCATCTGAGGCCCTTCTTTATGTGTCTCCTCCATGAGAGGTCTGGAGGGTGGCAACACAAGAATGGCTCCCTATTTGTGGAATGCTCTCCCCATGGGGGCTGATCTGATGCCATCATTATATACCTTTAAGTGCCAGGCGGAAATTTACCTCTATAACCAGGTCTTTGGCCTTTAACTATCAGTGGCCTTTTAGAAGTAAGTGGGATGTTTTTAATGTGTTTCTCTTTTCTCTTGATTTTAATGTATCTAAGTGTGGTTTATTGTCTATTTGTTTGGTTATAATTCGTTTTGGGTTATCCTGGGCAAGATAAAGCAACTAACAAATTTAATAAAACAAAGAAAGAAAGATTATTAAAGATCCACTGGGCTATGCACTCCCTCCTACCTAAGGTTATTGCAAATAAACTCTGTTGCAATTATTGGTTTGTTTGTTTATGTGCCAAAGCCTCAGTTGTCCTGTGGAAATAGTATTTTGTACAAGGATAATAATATTTTTCAACAAGGAGGATACAACACATGTTGTTTACCACCCTATAGAATTGCTTCTGTAGAATTCTTTTAGTAGACACATTTGGGGAATTACAAAATAGAATGAAACAAAGCAGTTCTTTCTCTTTTAGGTCTTAGACCTGATCAAAGAGCAGAAGGAACCATTCAATGGATTTGCTCCCAGATAAACTGGAATAGGATTGAGACTTACAGTGCAATCCTATGCTACCTGGGAACAAGTCTCAATGAACATAGATGGGCCTACTTCTGAGTAAAAATGTAGAAGACTGCATTGTAAAGCTGTAGTCCTGAGTGCCATTAAATTCATTCAACTGCCTGGTTCATACAACACACCAAGCTGAACTTTGGCTTAGTGATACTCTGTGTGACCCCAGAAAGAAGTGCTCCTACCCAGTCGTTTTTGCTGCTACATTTGGCTTAGTGTTGTCTGAACCGGGGGCTGATGGTTCAGCTCTTGCCTCACCAACTTCAAATTGTAGCTAAGGTTTGTCCTCAACCAGGAGCCCCAGTTTGGGTGGAATTTGGCTTAGCACTGCATGGTGTGGCAGCAAAAAGGACCAGGGAGGAGCAAAGCAGCAGCATCGTAAATCTCACTATGTTCAAATTAGAGCAACTAGCTTTAACAGAATATAGGACTCCTCTAAAAACAAAGAAACACACGTCATCTAGATACAAATCCTGTACAGATGCTCAATTAAATGTAAAAGAGAATGCACAGAGGTGAGACCACTAGCCCCAGCAACCTTTAAAATTCCATTTGCACAGGTGCATATCCTAAAGACTCTCTTTGCACACATTTTGCTGTTTATTGATCTGTTTGAGGTTTTTTACCAACCAGCTTGTTTTACATACTGCTTTGTCATTTATATGGCTGTTTGATGCTATATTTTATTTTACTTGTTGTTATGCACCTTGGGCACCTTTGTGCGAAGAGGTGGGTATTAATTCAAATAATAAAGAAATCATAGTGCTGCATATTAAAATAGTTTTGATAAAATTTGGTATGTATCTTCCAAGTGGTGGTCTATGCTTCAAGTTCCAAACCTAGCTTGACTCTTACAGCACACTTCAGCTGGAACCAGGAAAAGCAGAAATACACAATGCAATGTGAGTATCTCCTTAGAAGACCAAAACATCAAAATGATGGCTAGTGTCCATATTCAAGAAAACATTCTATATTTCACATTCACATCCTCAGGATGCTTGCTGACCACGCATCCTTTTACAAGAGGCCAGGAACAAGCAAATCAACACAGATGTGAGACTCACACCAGTCTTGAAAATGGAAAGCACTTTCCGGTGGTAGGTAGCAACCACAAGACGTAATAATCCCAGCAGAGGCTGGGAATTCAAAATATATTTTGGTTATATAATTAATATAATTTAGTTTTGCTTGATAAGTGTGAATGCATAGAAATCGTTAAAAACAATGGCCAAGTACTTGTGGTTATATTATATTAATTATTAAGCATTTCCTGCCATTTTCAGAAAGTAAAATTGAAATCCTTCAATTTTCCTAAAGCAGTTTATGCACTTCTTCATGAAAAGTGGACTTACCAAGTTCCCGTAAATAATAATAACAATAACAGTATTTTTTTATTTATACCCTGCCCATCTGACTGGGTTGCCCCTGCTACTCTGGACGGCTTACAAAGCATATAAAAACAACATCCAATGCTAATAGCAACCATATATTTAAAAGTCTCCATTAACTTTAAAACAAACCACTTATATCAAATAAAGCAATATTCCACAATCCATTAGTATCTAATAGCAAACAGTCATCTTAATAGTAAATGTTGCCCAATCTCAAAAGCAACAGATGATTTGAATGCCTCACCCCCAGAAACATATGGTTAAAACCCATAGCTGAAGCAATTTGCAAAAATTAAGCTTAAAAAATAAAAACAACAACAATTTATTATTTATACCCCGCCCATCTGGCTGGGCTTCCCCAGCCACTCTGGGCAGCTTACAGCATATCTAAAAACTAGTTTCTGCTAGTGGTCCCCATTGGTTTCAGATGCATGGCTCATATCGGGCTACGCATTTAGCATTGTGAGTCCACTTCTGTAGAACTCCCTCCCTGCTGACCTCAGATAGGCCCTGCTTATATATATATTTTATAAAATCTATGCACCAGTTGATTGCAAAAAAAAATAACAATAACAAAACAAAAACAAGCCACCAGTACTTTTAGCAAGCGTGTTAAGTAAGCTTTTCTATTGTTGTGTTTCATTTTATCTTTATTGTATCTTTTGTAACCTTATTGTACACCATTTGCAGATGACAGTATTAGCTGGCCAGAAACACATGTTTAATCATAGCTGTCAACTTTTCCCTTTTCTTGCGAGGAATAATAATTCGGAATAATTTTTTAAAAAGGGAAACGTTGACAGCTATGTGTTTAATACCCATAGCTGAAGAAACCTGCAAAAATTAAGCTTCAAAACAGAATGACTCCTTTTGAATTGATGTGTTCCTGAGTAACTCTTTGCAAAGCAATACGATACAATTCAAAACAAAACAAAACAAAGACGAATAGGAAATGTTTACCCTCTGAAAATAAATGGTAAAAAGCTAATTAAATAATAATAATAATAAGACGATAATAAGAATTAATAAGAAGAAAAGGCCATGCCCCAAAGGACACGTCTGCTCAGGAGTAGGAGCCCCACTGGTTTCATAGGCAGCTTGGCGCCCGCCCCGCGTCCCTTCTCCTCCTACGTGGCTGGGCAGCGGAGCCCCGGGGGCCGCCGGGCAGGTACCTGCCTGCCTGCCTGCCTGCCTGGGGGGGACTGGGAGACCCACCTGCACCTCCGTCTCCGGCGGCCACTCGGTGTTGACCAGCAAGTCGTAGAGGATGTTCTCCTCTTCGCTTTCTTCTGCATCTATTGCCACCTCCGAGCTGCCTCTGCCCGTCTCCGCTTCGCCTCTTCGCACAGCAGCCATGATCATCGGCGGCCCCGGCTGCAGCTGCTACGGCGGCTCGCAGCGGACAAAACTCTCTCTCTCGATAGAGGCGTTCGGTTTTTAACCCTTTACGATCCCTCCGCGAAGCGCTTCTAGGTAACGCGAGCCAGGGGTGTGTGTTGTGGTGGAGGCTGCAGACGTCCTGTGCTATCTGACATACGAATAAATCCCGCTGAGCGGGATCGTATCAACTCGCATTGTTATTATACAATATATTAACATATTATGCGTGAATAAATCCTGCTGAGCTCATATACATACACTGTTTTAATCTCTTATTATATCAGCATATCATATATTGTTATAATACCATCTATATTAATAGATTATGTGTGAATAAATCCCACTGAGCTTATATACATATACTATTTTTAATATATTATATTGTATTATATTGTTATACAATATATTATATATTAACATATTAAATAATGTGTGAATGAATCCCGCTAAGTTTATACACACACACACACATACATACACACATATCTATATACATATATAGATTTAAGTCTATAATAATATATATATATATTTATACACTTTTAAAATCTTAAAACAGTGCAATGATATATTTTTAAAATGTATCATCAAAACACATATAATCACATATTTGATCTACAATATATATTATCAAATATATGATTATGAAAGGTGTTTTTCATAGAATGATATAATTGATATGATCAATATATTGATATAATCAAGTCCAACCCCCTGCAATGCAGGAATCTCTGCGAAAACCTCCCTGTCAGAGGGCCATCCAAGCTGCTTGAAAACCTCCTTTCCCACAATTTGAATCCAAGTTACAAGTTATGTTACTGGTGGTTTGGACAGGTCAGAAATTGGCCTTGCGCAGCCAACCCTTGCTCTCTTTCCCAAATGGGTTCTGGGCATGAAAAGGCCAACAGAAGTGTAATATTGGCTTGTTAAGGCATTATTCTCAAGCATCCAGTAGTCTGGGACTCAGCTGCACAGCTGCAAACAAAACATTTTAAATGTGTTGCAAAGTGCAATATACAAACGTGACACCAGATGACAGTAGGGAGCTATGCAAAACCCATTGTATTTTTCAAAACGTAAAAAAACCCCAATTTCACATATGTGTGGAATCTGTCCTGGGATTCATTTCATTTATAAGTCCCTAAAAGGCACATCCAGTGGGCGATGCATTGGTTCCTTCCAAATGCCATCCAGTTTCCTCCTTGTGATTCCTTGCAAGGGGAAGCAAAAGAAAGCACGCTGGTGAACAGGCCAGTTACCGAGGAAGCAAGGGAGGCAAAACGGCTTTGGCCACCTTCATCTTAAAAACAAACAGCGCTCGCTCCTCAGTAAACGGGTTTTGTAATGAAGGCGTTTGTACGCGCAGCTTCCAGGGCCTGCTGCCTCGAGCGGAACCTCGGCTGAGCGGCCGGCGTTGCGGACCGGAGGACTAAAGCGGTGGGCACGGGGATGGGGAGTGCGCAGGCGCCGTGAGCCCAGTGACGCGTCCTGCCCTTTGCCGCTGCCCAGGCGTTGCTGGCAGACACGCGAACATGGCGGCCTTCTCAGGTACGTGGAGAAGCTTGGGGGGAATGGGGAGGCGGGAGGAAGAACGGAAGCTTGGGGGGGCCCGAGTTGCCTGCCTCTGGGTTCCGCTTGGACTCCAAAGCTCTAGCCCCCCCCCCGGATTCCGGGGAGCCCCTTCATTCCTGTAAGAGTCAGGCCTCTTTCGACCCAGAAAGGTTGGGATCCAGCTGGATCCCTAATGGAAGGGGACACCTGGGTGGAAAGGATCCAGGGGTCTTCGTAGACACTGCAAGCTGGACGTGAGCAAAACTGTGGTGATGCTGCAGCAAAATAAAATAAAAGCTAAGACTATATTATATTTTTATTATATTTTCTATTTTACAATTTAATATATAATTTTTTAATTTCCCATTTAATATTATACATTGGCATCATCATTATCCACTTTACCGCTTTGGCTCTTTAGAGCCTATCAACTTCCTTCCCTCCCGCCTCATGGCTTTCAAAATTAACCTTTATATCACTGCATTTTGAACGTTTTCCAGTTCTAATTACACTCATTACAAATTAGCTCAAAATTTAAATAAAAATAGAAAGATAGAAAATTTCTCATGACAAGTCTTCAGACAACCCTGCTAGTGACGTTAATTGCTTACAATAATCTTTCGTATAAATTTACTCCACTCCTTTTGGAATACTTGATCATGCTGGTTTCGAATTTTACAATTTAAAGTACCCGTTTATATGTCCTTAAGATATCAATGACTTCCCTGCTTCTCATTCCATGGTTCATTTTACATATAATAAATCCCTGCATATTTTACAAAAACTATACCGTTCAGTATTCCATTATTACATCCATCAACACTTATTTACACTGTTGAATTTCTCTTAATGCTGCCAGCATGAAAACACTGAAAAAGCTAAGGCTATTCTAGGCAGCATCAACAGAAGTCTAGTGCCCAGGTTGAAGGAAAGGAATAGTGCTGCTCGATTCTGCCTTGGCCAGACCACACCTGGAATACTGTGTCCAAAAGAGTACCATCCCTGCCAAGTCTGATTCAGCCCAAATTTTAAAGCACACTTAATAAAATAAGCAAACCGCATCGACAGTGTGATGCAGCAACAAAACAAAGCTAAGGCTATTCTAGGCTGCATCAACAGCAGTCTAGTGTCCAGGTCAAAGGGAAGTAATAGTCCAGCTCGATTCTGCCTTGGCCAGACCACACCTGGAGTGCCGTGTCCAGTTCTGGGCACCACAGTTTAAGAAGGGTGTTGACAAGCTGGAATGTGTGCAGAGGAGGGCGACCAAGAGGATCAAGGGTCTGGACACCAAGCCTTATGAGGAACAGTTGAGGGAGCTGGGTATATTTAGCATGGAAAAGAGGAGATATGATAGCCATTGTCGAACATCTCAAAGGCTGTCACATGAAAGACAGAGCAAGCTTGTTTTCTCCTGCTGCAGAGGGTAGGACCCAAAGCAATGAATTCAAGTTACAAGGAAATAGTTCTGCCTGGTGTTTAGTCAGAATCTTTCTGCCTATAAGAGCTGCGTGACAGTGGAACAGACACCCATGAGAGGTGGGGGACTCTCCTGCCTTAGAGGTTTTTACGCAGAGGTTGGGTGACCATCTGTCATGAGTGCTTTAGTGGACATTGCTACATTGCAGGGGGTTGGCCTAGACAAGCCTTACAACTCTATGATTCTATGCATGTTTACATAAGAGTAAGTCTCACTGCATATAATTCTCCTTTCTTTTCAGTATACATACTTAGGATTTGCTATGTTTCTTCTTCTTTTGGTTATTGCATTTATATAGTGTGACTTTTCCTTCAAGAAGCTCAAGGTGGCATACATGGTTCTCCTACCTGTTTTCCCCCTCATAACATGGACTGCTAACACTTCTGTTTGTTTAATTTTCTTGCAGAGATGGGTGTGATGCCAGAAATTGCTCAAGCTGTGGAAGAGATGGACTGGTTGTAAGTATGACACACACACACCCATTTATGTGTAGCCTTCCAGAGTTGTAATCAATAATACCACAAATGGTGCTTCTGGAAATTTTGCCATGTTTCAATGGAAATTACTTGGGATAGTGAAGTTACCGTGCTTGTGTGGTGAATACCTGTGAATAACTTCTGCTGAAAAACTGATGTTTGAATCAAGCACCCACTAAAAATCTGATTCAGATTGTAAAACGCTTGTACAAAGCTGATTTTAGTATTGCAGACAGAATTCTTGTATCGCAGCACTGTGCAAATCAAGTTTTCTTTTATAAACACCCTGATAAATGCCACATTGTTACAGCTTGGGCTTTACCTTTTTCTTGTAGACTTCCTACAGATATCCAAGCAGAGTCCATCCCGTTAATTTTAGGAGGTGGTGATGTACTTATGGTATGTATATTTGTAAACCCAGAAGCCGTTCTGACTTGCAAGCAGTATATAAATTATAATAAAATAATATTGCCACAGTCTGTCTTATAGATAGTATTGTTTTGTCTTATAGATAATATTGTTCCCTATGACCCTCATTATTTGTGCAGCACTATGATAATCATGCTTACTCAGAAGTAATGAGCACATGAAGAAGGAAGGTTGCTAGAAGACAGTGCATAAAATCAAATCCCCTTTGAAATTACTGCTCTTTATTCTGTATGTATGTGACACATTATGCCTTAGCTGCTACTCTTGATACCCACATAGAACAGACTGTATGTTTGAGTATTATTTTATTATTCAATAAATATGGGAGAGAGTTCTCCCAGTATTTTAATAACACAAAGGGTTTAAACTTGTGATTTAATTGCTGTACATGTAACCATTGTATCTTAATTTTTTTATCAAATCTCATTTCTACACAGGCTGCAGAAACTGGGAGTGGAAAAACTGGTGTAAGTGAAATTTACGTTCTGAACTATAAAACAATTTTTGGGTATACATTCAGGTTGTGGACAGTTTTATCTTAAGTTTAAAGTACTCCATTAAATAGCAATAGATCCTGAAGTTTTGTTAGCATGTTGACATAGAGTACTCAGAAACTGAACATTTGTTTTTCCTTTGTTTAATCATAAGCACTTTGAAACCAGAGTCTAGAAGAAAACAATTGGTTCAGATTGTATAATTTAAATAAGCAACTTCATATTTCAGGCATTCAGCATCCCAGTTATTCAGATTGTTTATGAAACTCTTAAGGACCAACAGGAAGGCAAAAAGGGGAAAACCACTATAAAAACTGGTGGAGGAGGTAAGCCTTTTTCTAAAACATTCACTGTCCCAATACCTGAAACCTGATGCAAGTTGAATTTTACAAACATCATTTGTTCAGTCGCTGCTCCTGCCAACCTACCTCTGTAGTATGTAAATCCCAGTGGTTTGAATCTAGGGATGTTTTATATGAAGACACCTGTCAAACATGCTATAATTGTTCAACAAATAGACTTGTGGTACTTCATAGTACTGTATGGTATAGCTGTTTTTTCTTCTTCTTCTCAACAGTGCTCAACAAATGGCAAATGAATCCATATGACAGAGGATCTGCTTTTGGTAAGTTTGATAGTAACTTTTCTAGCAATGAAACAATAATTAGCTGAAAATCAAGCCCAAAATTTAGGTACGTTTCACCACTATGGCTTGGGTCTGGGGTAAGATGATCCGAAAATCCTCTGTTTGCCTTTCTGATCTTTAGAGGAATGACAGCACATATAACCAAATTAAATTTTCCCCATTGATGTCACTAGAGAAACTCAACTATTGTTTGTTATTATTATTTGAATTCCAACAGTATGTATAAGCATAGCAGATTGGACATGGGGTACATATTCCTATAGGTCTTAGCGCTTACACAAAAAAGAGGAGATCTTCATGTGATATGAAGATGCCATTGCAGATTTTAAAACTGTTCAAAGATCATGAGAGGGTGATAGGTTAAGTCTTTGGAGTTGTAATTTGCTTAATGTCTACAAAATGTTACCATGTGAGTTGTTTGAGGGGGGTTGAAAGTGGGTGTACAGTCATACCTTGGGTTACAGACGCTTCAGGTTGCGTTTTTCCAGGTTGCAGACTGCTGAAACCCGGAAGTACCAGAACGGGCTACTTCCGGGTTTTGACGGTCGTGCATGCGCAGAAGCGGTAATTGTGCTTTGGCATGTGCAGAAGCGCCGAATCGCATGCCATGCGTGCGCAGATGCGGGTTGCAAACGTGCATCCCGCACAGATCACGTTCGCAACCCGAGCGTCCACTGTAGTAGTAGTTGCTGTTTTTAAACTTGTTTGCTACAGTTTTAACTTCTGAGCTACTTTCAGTGGAATCAAAACATTTGATAGAACAGCTTTGAAGGATGTATTTGATTCTTGTCAGATGATGCTTTGACTTCGTCAACACAAGGACATAATTACACATATCCATAGCTTCGTTGTTTTTCTTACGAGAGTTTGTACACAGCTATTTTTTGCAAAGTTTGCTGTCTTTACATAAAGCTGGTATTTTGTATCTGCGACTGTAAGAGGTCTTTGGGGTTTTCAGATGTGTCCTTTCTGTTGTTCAGCTATTGGGTCTGATGGTCTGTGCTGCCAAAGCAGGGAGATCAAGGAATGGCATGGATGCCGATCAACAAAAGGCGTGACTAAAGGTACCAAAAACTACATCAGTGTTTGTGTGCATATGTAAAGTTTGTTTTTGAAATAAGAATGCCCCAAGTAAACATTTACTTTCTTGTCTGCATTCAGAATACTGACTACAGATTTAGGGAAACAGGCAACCCAGTTGGCTAGTTCATTTTGAGAATAAAAGAACTTTTTGTTTGTGCCAGTTAAAATAGTTATTTTTAATATTTAGTAAAATATGTCTCTTCTTTATTGAAAAGTTAGTGAAGCTGAAATTAGTTACATGTAAATGTTTCTAAAATGTTCTAGGGAAATATTATTATGAAGTATCCTGTCGTGACCAGGGTTTATGCAGAGTCGGGTGGTCCTCTATGCAAGCGTCATTAGATTTGGGTGAGTATTTACATAAGGAACTATGCTGAAATCTAGGTTACCTGCTAGCAGCCACTGATTCTTCTTGCTCATTAAGGGCATCCCTTCTTATTGCAACGAAATAACTACAATGCTGGGTTGTGGGATTCTCTGCTCAAGCTTAGAAATCAGGCTAAAGGACATAAGATTTCATTAAAAAAAAATATTGTTATGTTCATTCCATAAAATAATCTAAAACTGATCATCTGCAGAGCTGCACCAAATTTTGACATTCAAATATTTAGGGGACACGGAATATGCTTTCCTATGCAGACATACTACCTTAATAATATTGCCTGCCATTTTTGCAGATCTGATATGTGGCTGCTTTAGTACCATTCTCAGCCTTTGTTTTACTTATGTGACCATCCGATCAGGGATCAGTAATAACTGTGGCAACATCACAGCAACTTCAGTCAGATTTTAATACCTGGTCTAACAGAGTAAGCAAAGCCTGCTCGTCGTTCTTACTCTGAATTGCGGCTTTTCTTGTCTCTCAGCACTTCACGGCAAGTTTTTTGCTTTGTAGTACTTATGCATCACTAGTTGTGGCAGAATGTGGGTGTGCATCCTCATCCACACTCTTCTGCAAGTAATCAACTGTGTAGCACTGGATCAGGTGAGAGACTGGCAGCCTTGTTGCCCTTTCGCCAGGAATCTGTTCCTCACTTCTCCCAGCAGAAGAGGTGCAGAATATTACTGGGGAAAGAGGCTGCTTTCATGGAGGGTTCAGAAACCTCTCCCAGTTTCAGTGTGATGCTCATCAGTAGTGCACAGTTTAAAGAACTTTTGCTGTCCTTTTCTCAAAGGGTTTTTTTTTTTAAAGAGGACAGCAAATTTCTAGTGTGACAGCAATCCAAAAAGTATATGGTCTGCTGCATTATAGCATGATCGCTGCTGTGCTATGAACCCTTAAAAAAAATTATTTAATTTTTTTTTTTGCTTATCTTCCAAAAGTATAGTTAGGAGATAGTGGAGAACTGTTTGATTCTAATATTTAAAGAAATAATTTATATTGTTTTATGATTTGTTGTTGTTGTTGTTAGGTACTGACAAGTTTGGCTTTGGCTATGGTGGAACTGGAAAGAAATCTCATAACAAACAGTTTGATAGTTATGGGGAGGTATGTTTTTCTTTTTCCATTTTACCAAAGAATAGAATGATTAAATGTTGTAGTGAACCAACAATGAAATACATAAATGTAGGTTAAATTCATGTAGCTCTCAAAGGGAGGAAAGTACACATGCTTTTAACAGAAATGTGCATGGTGATGTTTGGTTCAATGAGCATTAATTTTCTGTGGAGTATAACTGTTGGATTTTAACTAACTTGGACAGGGCATGTGGTAGTCATGAGAATAGCCTACCCATTGTAATTGTTAGCGACAACACCCTGAATTGGGTTGGTTGTATGCATTCAGTTCTGACATTCCAGTGGAAATGTTGCATTTGGAGTGTTTGCAGTGGTAAGCTGAAATGGAAATCCTTGCTATGGCATCATATGCTCATGTTTGTTTCATTGGAGAAGCCACTGAGTGTCAGCTGCAGCAGTGAGACTTTTCTGGTGGCTACCAGTTGCCCAAATAGTCGTGTATGGTTTTGCTTCCCCTGAAAGTCCATCATTCCCAACTAATTTACACAAACTATCTAGAGGTCTTCAGAAGTTGCGTTATCCATTTTAAACCTCCTCCACGGTGTGGGTTGGAAGCTGGCGGGCACTGGTATTCTGCAAGTTTATTTTACACCTCCAACAAAATTCAGTATTGATAATTAGAGATACTTTATTTCACTTTATATCCACCTTCTAAAATGATACAGTGGCCAACAATAATTAAAACAAGCATGCCTGAGGATGGAACTAATAGCTTTAGTGGCAGTAGCAGTTCTGTCTTCATTACAATATAACAGATAAAATTTGTTCTATTGATTTTTTAATATTTATGTATAATACTTTTGTGTGATCCATACCTCTTTGCAAAAGGCTTGGATCCAGTGAAGTGCTGTTAGAAAGGAGTTGGCGGAAGGAGACTTTCCTGTCCCTCGTACCCAGGAGCACACACACCCCAAATGAAAACACTTCTCCTGAGAATTGGGGGACCATCCTGAATGGAATGAGCTGTGGTGATGCAGAATGAGGACTGCTGAAAATAGGGCAAAGGCACCTTCAGTGAGCAGAGGGGAGCTCCTGCTCACAGAATGTGCCTCTACTCAATTTTCAATGGCCTTCACCTCTTCTGGGCTCTGCCATTCTTTTCAGGATATACTTGCAGGGAGGAGGCTGGCCGAGGGACCAGAAGCAGGAAAATCTCCTCCTACCAATGCACTCCTGCACTTTCCAGTATCCAAGCCAAAAGTATTTAAGCCATTGTGATAAGTAATGTGCTCCACACAACTGCTGATGCTTTATATTCCTGTAAAACATACCACTTTCAATCAACCTCCTTAATTTTATTATCATTATTTATTTTGATAGGAATTCACTATGCATGACACAATCGGCTGTTATGTAGATGTTGATAAAGGGCAAATCATGTTCTCCAAAAATGGTAAGCGGTCTACTTCCCTCCCCCCCATTTAAGTAATGAGTTAAATTCATAAAAAACCAGTCAACATAATGCTTTATTTCCCCCCAGGCAAGGACCTTGGACTTGCGTTTGAAATCCCACAGCACTTAAAGAACCAAGCACTCTTTGCAGCCTGTGTCCTAAAGGTAATTTCTGACTTTTTCCAAAGCACACGAGACTCATTCTAACCGATTAAAAAAAGATGCATACTCTGCTTCTATCATGCTGGACCTTCCTTCCATTTTATCAAGCGTTGCTGCTTATGGAACTTCAAGAAGTTCCATGAGGCACAATGAGAAAGGTGCTGCTGGAAAGTTCAGGTCCTAAGCTTCCATGGAACTAGCGACACGGCTTTTTTGGATCCAGGGCCTTCAGTAATGTGCTGGCAAAAAATACCTTTCTATTTCAAGTAGGCTGTCAGCGTATAAAGATGAAACCTGCCTTACTGATGCTCTAAACAGGTGAACCGCTTCTCCTTAAAGGGCTAGTTTTAACACCTCACCTCTAACTTGCAGCAAACATCACGTGACTTTTCTATAAATTCCCATTGACAATCTTTATGCAAGCTTTTCTGTATTATGTATTCTTTTAGAACGCTGAATTGAAATTCAACTTCGGCGAAGAAGACTTTAAATTTCCACCCAAAGACGGCTTTGTTGCTCTTGATAAGGCTCCCGAGGGTAACTCTGTGAAATCCCAGCATGCAGGTACGCTTGGGGGATGCTCAGGTGTAGGAGCCGCCATAAGAAAAATGTCATATCACATAAAGTTAAAAGCTAAAAAATGTGTGTCCAGTCGTCAACTCAGGACTAAGGCAATTTTCTCAACATTTCCTATTTCAGGAAGTGCGCAAGTAGCACAAACAAAGAATCAGCCGAATGCTCCCAAAGCCTTGATTGTGGAACCTTCCAGGGAACTGGCAGAGCAAACTCTGAACAACGTGAAACAATTCAAAAAATACGTGGATAATCCTAAATTAAGGTACAATGAAATTGGGACTGGGGGAGTCATAGGGTGCCTGAAATCCCCACGATTCCATACACAATCATGCTCTTACTCTGGTTGGATAAGATGATTTCACAGCACGAAATGTAATCTAATGTATGTTGCTTTCAGGGAACTCCTAATTATTGGTGGAGTTGCTGCAAGAGAACAACTTTCCATATTGGAGCAAGGGGTACGTTTTAATTGCTCTTAGTTTGCATTATATCTACAAACATATCTATCTCTTTTTTTTTTAAAAAAAAAGGTGCACAAATGAACTGTAGTGAGTGCGTATTTTTTTTATTAAAAAAAAATGTATGACCCCCCCTTGCCTTTCCATTGCACGATGTCTATGGAAACACAAAAGCTTGTGTTTTGGTATTTTAACTGGTGGGTTGTTTATTGAAGTGGAAAGTGCTTTGTGACTGTGTGTGGTGCAAAGCAGTGTATAATTTTTCGGAATAAATAAAAGCAACATAAAATTGCATTAAAGCAGTTAAGAGTCTGGAAGGCAGATGAGGAGCAATATATAGCCTTTGGTTGAGAAATCAGTAGTTTAGCTAATGGTGGCTTTTTAAGTATCATGAATGAGATAAAGAGTTGTAAAGCACTATGTACCATTAATGCCTCTCTTGCAATATTTGTACAGACCTTTAAAAAGACCATTAAAGTTTTACCTAAGCAATAATTTCTGTGTGTACACAGTGTCTTTCAGACATAATCTAAAATGCTTGAAAGATAAATACTTCCTTAGGCTACGTTCCAAATGTTAGTGTTTTCATATTATTTTGGCATGGACACAGTGTACTATTGCATTATTTACATTTTACAGGTAGATATAGTTGTGGGAACTCCTGGAAGACTAGACGATCTCGTGTCAACCGGAAAACTGACTTTATCGCAAGTTAGGTTCCTAGTTCTTGATGAGGCTGTAAGTGTATATATATATATATATATATATATATTTTATAAAATATTTATTGAAGTTTAAACATTACAGAAAAACAGAAGCAAAACAAAAGAAACAAAAAAGAGCAATAAACAATTACAAAACCTCAAAAACAAAAATAAATTCAAAAATACAAAACATCAACAGTACAAAAAGAAAAAGAAAAGCATTAACAACAACAAAAAAAGCAAAACCCAAAAAAGGACAAACAAACATAGAAAAGAACCACATATTTTCATATCCTTATCTTTCATTTGCTTATTTCCTCGACTTCCTCACACCTCCTTTTTTGTATTCTAGTTCAATTAAATATTCCAGCAAGTCCTTTCCCTCTTTCACAAATTTAGTTCCATAGTTTTAACTTAACACAATTTTAGACTTAAATTTACCTCTTTATCCAATGTCAATCTATTCATACTTAATTCTTCATAATATTTCTGCTAAAGTCATATAACTTCTTTCCAGCATCTTTCTAACATTCGGATGAGGCTGTAAGTGTATAGAACATCTTTTTTGAATAGCATATTTAAAAAAGTTATATACAACACACCCCATGCACTGATGAATTACCCCTCTTTCTGGGAGCCTTCTCCCCCCAAAATATGTGAGGCTTGTTGGACCTTCCTGGGAACAGCAGTGTTGAGGAATTGTTGAAAATTCCTTCCCTGACAGAAGGGAAGAGACATCAGCTGGATACCAACCCTCAGCTAGTGCTGTGGCTTATACTTGGGACTCTGGTCTAAGTGTGAATGCAAGGGGGCAGACAAGCACTTGAAAGTTGGGACCCTGCATGTCCTGGCAAGATCCTGTGACTCAAAATAGCCTAGTATGCCTCCAGCTACCTTTGGTTTTCTGAGCCCCGTCTAATCTGACTCTCAAAATAAAAAAATTCCTTCCAGTAGCACCTTAAAGACCAACTAAGTTTGTTATTGGTATGAGCTTTCGTGTGCATGCACACTTCTTCAGATACCTTGGTGTGCATGCACACTTCTTCAAATTCTTGGTATCTGAAGAAGTGTGCATTCACACGAAAGCTCATACCAATAACAAACTTAGTTGGTCTTTCAGGTGCTACTGGAAGGAATTTTTTTTATTTTGTTTCGACTGCGGCAGACCAACACGGCTGCCTACCTGTAACTGACTCTCAAAGTGAGTGCAGAACAAATAAGAGAATTACGACTGGTTCGCGGATTACTTCCATCTGCCCCTGTTCACATTTCCATCTGTCAAAATACCTTCATAGCCATTCCAACCAGAGGAGTTGATGGGTTTATCGAACCCCTGTAATTAGTCAGGAGGACTGTTCGTTGAATAGTTGGATCTACTACATACTTTTACTTCAGCTTTAAAACACGTGGGTAAAATACCTTAATGAGACTGTGTAATACTCTTTTTCTACAGGATGGCCTTCTCAGCCAGGGGTATTCCGATTTCATAAACAGAATTCATTCTCAGATTCCTCAGATAACTTCAGATGGGAAGAGGCTGCAGGTAAGAGGTTCGCTTTAAGGTTTCCTAGTTGACCTTTCCCCAAAACTTAGCATAGCTGTTGTATGTACCAAATGTTGTTCGTTCAAGCTTCATCATCTCTAAGGAAACTTAAAAACTGTGCACAATGTTTTCTGAGCCACACTGAACTAGGAACTTGCACAATTTAGTTTCTATTGCTCTAGCTGAAATAATATATTTTATAATAAAATAGTGTGGGGGTAAACAAAAACTGAGAACACTTCCAAGTGTCTACTCAAATTGATGGTGTCCTCAGGTTCCTGCTGTTTGGCAGTGCATGAAAAGCGAAAGCAAGGGAAGTAACACTAGCAAGAAATTGATCCATACTTCCAGGGGAAAAGAGGATTGTTGAGAAGCCTTGCTGGCTTCTTCTTTCTCCTTTTCTTTCTGTCTCTTACTCAGGCGCCACAAGGCTAACCTTTATGGATGGAAGACTTTACACACACAGTATGCAGTAACAAGATTTTGCATTTACTCATTTATTTGTCTGCATTTCAGTGGACCGTAATACATCAATGTTCCAGTGTTGTGCTTAAGCATCCATGTACCTTACAATGACTTGCCTAGGCATTCTGCCAAATGCCTCAGTTCTTAATGTGAAGATTTCCCATACATCACTCCCAGTTCACCAGATATAAGTGGCTGAGCAGCTGATGCTTCTGCCAGCACTTGTCTTGACTAAAAGAGGTTTATTTTGTAAATTTTACAGATTGACAGAAGTCAAGAACGGTAATTGCAGAGGGGCTTGTGACATGTACAAGCAACAGTAAAGGTCTTTACCCTTTTCAACTCTGCTTGTTTGTTGTTGTTTCTAGGTTATTGTGTGTTCTGCAACTCTGCATTCGTTTGATGTGAAGAAATTATCTGAAAAGATCATGCACTTCCCCACTTGGGTAGATTTGAAAGGAGAGGATTCTGTCCCAGATACAGTGCACCATGTTGTTGTCCCTGTAAATCCCAAAAATGACAAATACTGGGAAAAGATTGGTAAAAATCACATCAGGGTAAGTAGTACAAAATATATTGGAATAGACAGAATTTTTTAAAATTCCGGATTATAGTTTCAAAATGTACACAAACATTTAAGTTGGAATTGTCGAATAAAGGACAAAAGAAATGGGATTCCATAACTCAGATTATGAATGTTAAGAACATTGTTGTGAAATGCCTGTTTCAGCTTGAAATGTAGTTCAGGAACTCAAAACTCGTTGGACATATTGTAGGATGTGTGGTGGGCCTTGCAACCTTTTTATTTTACTGTAATAATGTCCTAGTTCCTTACTGAGGTTGGGAGGTTTGGTGTGGACTCCTCTCACATCCAGATCTCCCTGTGGCTGATTGACATCCATTCCTCAAATAAAATGTGTTGGAGGGGATTACTGGGTTGCTCTTGTTTTTATTATGTGTTTTGTGTTTTTTTGTTGTGAACAGCTCTGAGACCTGGATGCCTGTGTTTGGCTGCATCTTTTCAATCTCAGCCTTAAGATTGGGCTACAAAGCCATGTGGCTGCAGATAACTATTTTTAAAGGATTACTAAACAATGAAATATAAATGACTGTGTGCTTTGTTGCAGCCCTGCATTCTTTTGCATTAGCTCTGAATGCCTTTTGTCACTTTTAACATTTCTAATTTTACTTTTCAGACTGATGAGGTGCATGCAAAGGACAATACAAGACCTGGTACTAACTCTGCAGGTAACCAATCATTTGGTACACACATAGCTCAGTTAGAGTGTGATGCTGATAACACCAAGGTTGCAGGTTCGATCCCCATAAGGGAAAGCTGCATATTCCTGCTTTGCAGGGGGTTGGACTAGATGATCATCAGGGTTCCTTCCAACTTTGATGCTTTTGTATTTGTAGAAGCCAATGGCTTTAGCAAAGTTCTTCAGTAAAGGATAAGCTGCATGAATCAATAAAGCAACATCACTTTATTTCAGTACTAAGATCTTGTTACAGTTAACCAAGGCAGGGGGCTGAATATTTGTATAGTAAAATAATAAAAAAAAATCTCACAAGGCACCCCCAACGGAAAATGTTAATACCTTTTAACTAGCATTTCTTAGTTAAGTTTTAGAACATAGTTGAAATCTATGGCTATCATTCTAGAAGGATGAGTTGCCTCAATTCAATGTTGTACATGGTGTCAGAATAAACTGTCATTTTTCAGTGTATGCATGCTTAATACGCTGTGTAGGAATAATTTATCTTCTTCCTTAGAAATGTGGTCAGAAGCGATTAAGATTTTAAAAGGAGAATACACTGTCCGGGCCATTAAGGAACACAAGATGGATCAAGCAATAATCTTCTGCAGGACCAAGATAGATTGTGATAACATGGAGCAATACTTCATGCAGCAAGGAGGAGGTAGTAATTTCATGCCTCTTAGTCTTCATTTTGTCTATTTGCAAGGTGATACCAGTTTGCAGATCTTTCCTCCAGGTTTGATTGATTGATTCCAAATGGTAGTTTTTCATCCTGGATATTTTCCATAATGGTTAGATTTCCTCCTGCTTCTGCTATGTTCATGTAACGCCTTCTCAAAGAACTAGAGGTGGTGGTATAGCTCAGTTACAGCCCTCTAAAAAAACATCCCTCACAGCAATGAATTACCCTGGAGATACTTTTTTTAAGTTTTCCTTAATTAAACTAACTTGCCCAGAAAATCTTCATATGTGGTTACTCTCCTCTGTTAATTTGCATGGCAGTGGAGGAAGTCTGCAATTAGAATTGGATGGCCGCTTAGTTTGGTCAGCATATTTATAAATTTGTTCGGTTTTCTATTTTCTGTTTTTCTATTTTATTTCATATTGCCCACTTCATACAACACAGTGTGCCAAACTTTGACTTGCAGATGCGCTGCCTTTCTGATCCTTTATGCTGCCAAGTTTGGCTTAGTGTGTCATGCAAACCATCATGAAAACTGCCATCTAATACAAAGGTTGTATAAAGATTTTTTTGTAAGACTAAAACAAAGAAAGAAATTCCATCTTTCCCCCAGGACAAGCTGTCTGTTTTAAATCTGGTGCCACATCACGTTTGCTTTAGGATAAAGCTCTCTTTCATACTTCTTCATAACTAGCAATGAGAGTCCTAATATACTTCTTTTGTTTGGTTTTAAGGTCCAGATAGGAAAGGACATCAGTTCTCCTGTGTCTGCCTGCATGGTGACAGAAAGCCTCATGAAAGAAAACAGAATTTGGAGCGCTTTAAGGTAATGGTCAGAGCTGTGCTGTTGAATAGGCTAACCCAGTAAAGCATTGTTTATTCAAGGGAGGATTTTAAATGGTGAGGCTATGAGATACAGCTTTTTATTAGGGAAAAGAAAGGAAAGATATCCTTCAAAGCACAAATAGTAGTTGTGTTTCTTCCTATTAAATTGTAACTTGAACTTCTTTCAGTCATTATTATTATTATTCAGTCTTTTAAAATGGCTTCTATATTTAAGGGTTATTTAATATGCCAATCTATTTCAGTTCATTTGGTAAAAAGGAAGTAATCAGCTAGTAAAGGGTGAACAGGTCTAGCAATTACATGTAACCTTACATCATTATTTATTTATTTTATACAGCAGTATAAAGAATACAGTCATCGTAATTGGGAAAATACAAAAATCTCAATAATGCATGGTTCATTCATTCTTAGTTCGTTTAGCTTCAGAGCTAATGAAAAGAGAGGAAAAACAGACAGCAAATGATACGAATCAATCATCATTATTGGGAAAACCAAAAATCAATAATCTTGCATAATTAGTTCTGGAGATCCTTAAAGAAAAGAGGGAGCCAAAACCAGAGACAGGAGATGTAAAGATAAAGCAAGAGGAGATAACAAATAGATTACTGTTCAAATTGTTCCTAGTATTACATGTGGCTGAGCTGTTACCTAAGATTTTATACCCTATTTTTCATTTCCTCTTTCCCTTTTGGTAAAACTGCAGCAAAGTTTTGGCCTTCATTCAAAACCCATATGCACTGACACATTCACTCAATAATACTAGTATACTTTACAATCAGTGCAGACAGTGAAGCCCCACTGAATCCTAAGCAGTGAGCCTGAAGCATCTGTGTATTACCTACCAAGACTACTGTGGTTGGTCTGAGCAGTCACCATAACTTCTGTTCAGGAACTGCAAACCCACGGGGGCCCATATTGCTCCCATATCTGGTCATAGTCCGGTGGCAGCTTCTGCAGTAGGCTAAACATTAGGATTCCAGGTACAAAAAGATAAGGACAGTGTTGTCAGTAGTGTGGTTTGGGGAGAGTGGTTTATATTCTATGATTCCATGAGCAGAACTCTACACAGGGAAAGGGTGGTCCTGGTACTGTCCAGGATGCAATTTTTACTTCTTTTCACTAGTTCGCCATCTCCCTGCTCCCCAACCCCCCAAAGAAATCTCCAGAGGGCAAGGGGACACTCGGGAATTGGATTGGAAGTGGTGTGTGTGTGTGTGTGTGAGAGAGAGAGAGAGAGAGAGAGAGAGAGAGAGAGAGACCAACCAACCCATCCATCCATCCATCCATCCATCCAACAAACAAACCAGCTGCCCTGTTAACAATTCCATTTGGTCAAAGGCCCTTCCATTCATAGAAGCACTAAATTCGTGCGTAGACAGGCACCTTTTTCTCCGACCCCATGTCTTTCATTTGAATGTGTCTTTTAGTTGTAGGTGATGCCTTGCCTTTAAACTGAAATAGTTATATGTGAATGAAAATACATGGCTCTTTAACAAACTTCTCTGTTTAGAAAGGAGATGTCAGATTCTTGATCTGCACTGACGTTGCCGCTAGAGGAATTGATATCTCTGGTGTTCCTTATGGTAAGTACTGAAAACTCTCACTAGAAAGTAGCTATTTGTTGATGGCAAATCTGAACACCCATTTATTCCTCTCTCTTTGATGTCATTAAAAAAAAATGGGCTCAAACCCATTTTCAGGTAAACATTCATAAATCCCATAGAATTCAGTGGGAGAGTTGGGCATAGGCTGATTCTCTCACGTTAAAATCAGCAAAACTTAAAAGTGCTTAACTTGGAAGAAGGGCTGTATTTCAATGATAGAGAACCTGTTTTTCCTGAAAAAGGTACTAGGTTTAATCACAGGATCTCTAGATAGAGCTGGAGAAAACTTTTCTGAAGTCCTGGGGAGCTGCTTCCAGTCAACATAGATGTAGATGAATTCGCTGTCTGATGCTCTTAGCCCTTCCTGGGTTACATTACACATATAAGGGAAAAGCCAAACAGATGGGGTAGGTAATAGAAAAACGTAATATGGGAAATGTATGGAGTTTTCCTTAATTTATCATTTCACCTAAATAAATTGTGTACAAACGGGGTTTTTTTAACAACTCAGCGTCTACTCTTTCTCCTTGATCAGTTATCAACGTCACACTTCCAGATGAAAAACAGAACTACGTTCATCGGATTGGCAGAGTTGGAAGAGCTGAACGGTATGCTTTCAAACCTTTCTTATCCCATTTTGTTCCTTTTATACTTGAGTCTATTAACTAAAATGTATGTGTGTTTCAGGATGGGTCTGGCTATTTCTCTTGTGGCAACAGAAAAAGAAAAGGTAAGTTCTACTTTCCTGAGAGGGAAATAGGGAATATATAGAGGGAATAAACAGCAGATAAGATCTTTTCGCCTTTTTACTGTCTTAATTTTATATCTAACCTTTCAGATCCAAAGTTGGCCCACAGTGGCTGATAAAATCACAAAGAACAGTCCGCATAGCCATTAAGAATTTAGACTTTCCATAGTACTTAACTCAAAGTCAAGTCAGAAATTTTGATACTGCTACAATTTTATTGGATGTTTTAAGGGGGGTTCCTTAATAATGCTTAAACGCTCATGGGTTTTGATTCCTAATATGTTGTTCAAACTTCTTACCTAGGTTTGGTATCACTCATGCCCCAGTCGAGGAAAAGGTTGCTATAACACTCGCCTGAAGGATGAGGGTGGTTGCACCATTTGGTACAATGAGATGCAGGTAACTTTTTTCACTAGTACCGCTAAAAGCCCTTCTTTCTTCCTTTGCATTTCTAAAATCAGGCCAACTTGGGTTCATGGTAGATCTTTAAACTCCGGCCATTGGAATACTAGGCTCTCCAAGCTGTTTTAAGGTTTTAAATGCTAGTACTAACACCAGTGTACAACTTTTGCTAGCCTTTAATATTGCATGCAGTGGCAGAAGGTTGTGTTAAGACTATGTTTCTATTTGAGTGTGCCATCCTTAACTCCTAAAAGCTGGGGATGATCTTGCTTAAGTTTGAATTTTTTAATTATTATTTTTATTTGGTTTTACAAATTTATTCACACTCAAAATCACAAATAATAATAAAATAAAAAAACACAAGATTCTTTCGAATCTCTGGATTTCCCTCCTCCCCTCCATGGGTTCTTTAGTTAACCTTTTCAACTGCGTACTATAAGTCCTCCTAATTGTTCAGTTCTCCGTCATATCTAAAGTCTGTGTAACGCTACAAGAGTTATTTAAGACATGCTAAAGAGTTCAAATGTTTACAGTGGTCTGTAAGATATTGTATGAATTTCTCCCATTCTTTACTGAAGTTTTGATCCTCCTGGTTTCTGAATTTCCCAGTCATTCTCACCATCTCTGCATAGTCTTAATAGTTTAGTCTGCCAGTCCACCTTAAGTTTTTATTCCCATTGGGTAGCATCCAATTGTGTCACACAGCGAGTCTTCTCCTTCCCACTGCAGTCTCTCCTCCACCCCTCACCCCATTCTGCTGCAGAGGGAGTGGGCAGAATTTCCCTCGCGCAGCATTATTATTATTATTATTTATTGAATTTATATACCGCCGTATACCCGGAAGACATTGGATATCGCCCATTGATTTCAGCAGAGCTTACATTCTTAGCTTCTTGACCGGATCATGCTTCGCATGAGTAAAATGGTGTGCCTCACCCAACCATCTTAATCATATGGCCAGGTTTCTTAATGGAATTACATTTCAGTAGCATTGGTTTTAGAGGCTAACATTGGATCATTAGTGGACTTCCCATGTGCGTTTGCTGCCATGAAGAATCAAGAACCATCTTTGTGTTTTCTTCCCTTAGCTGCTGGGCGAGGTAGAAGAGCATCTGAACTGCACCATTTCGCAGGTTGAGCCAGATATAAAAGTCCCAGTAGATGATTTCGATGGTAAAGTCACCTATGGGAAAAGGAGAGCTGCGGGAGGTAAGTGAAGTATTATTGAATAGAAATCTTGCTGCATTTTGGAATAGGGAACTGGGTTTTCTGGTCAGTTGGAATCTATTCTTTCTTCCCCCCCCCCCCCCCATTTTCTGTGGATTTTTATTCTGTGCACCCAGAATTCTGCACACCCAGTGGGGCAGCAAGCTTGTTTTGAAACTTCAGATCTCCTAATGTGATTTGATAGCAGCATGTGGGTTTACTATTTCAGAAACATTGCTGACCACCACACAATCCTAAATCAGTTCTCTAGATTACATCCATCAGGGGGCAAAGGGTCTTTTTTTAACAAATAAGTATGGTGGGAATAATCAATATTCTCAGCTCTTGTAGCTCAACCGTAAGTAGGCAGGACAAGTGTAATTTAGACTTTGGTTCTTTTGACAGGTGGATCCTATAAAGGCCATGTGGATATTTTGGCACCTACAGTACAAGAGTTGGCATCCCTTGAAAAGGAGGCACAGACATCTTTCTTGCACCTTGGTTACCTTCCCAATCAACTGTTTAGAACATTTTGATTTGGCGCCAAGGTGAGAGTTGGGTGTTAGGCTTCTAGCCTGGAAATGCGAAAATCCTTGTAGCAGTAGGACTCCGTTTGCATATACAAACCTTGCATGCCGAGCAGTCTCTGAAAAATGTAAACCCTGATGAATTAGCTATTAGTATTGATCTAATAAAAACAGAACTGCTTAGAACTATATATTTGTGTGTTAATTGTTGTTGTTTTTCCTACCCTACCAAGATATATGCTTAGAATACCTGACATATATGCAAGATCGCTATTGATATATGTCAGATTTCGGACTGCAACTTCCAGCATTCTTGACCATTGGTCATGCTGAAGGCAGCTGCATTCCAACCACGTCTGAACAGCATCAGGTCCTCCACCCTGATGTGTATATATAGTGATTCTGTAAATCTTGAGATTTAAAAATGTCGACTGTAGCCCTTATTTTGTTTCCATAAATTTGCTGAAATCTTAAATCCTGCCATCTTGTAAATGGCTTTTTTTTTTTTTGCCCAGCAAAAGTGCTGTGAATTATCAGATGCACTGATGTGGAAGTGGTTGCTTTACTTTAAAAATCTATCTCAAAGGTTTTCATTTAAATGCCATTGCTAGCTTAAGCTGAGAGCAGGGATGCCAAAAAGGAGACTCTTAATGGAAGCACACACAGAAATTGAATTTTGAACAGTGCTCTTCAGATAAATAAGAGAAGTGAATGGAGAAAGTTGTGGCTACAATGAATCTATCATTTTAAGTGTTTCTCCAATGAGAACTTCAAGCAATATCTTACTTAGCTCACAGGAGCCTATGTCTAGACTACCTCTTTAAACCTTAGGTAGGGTTCTTAGAACTTTCTGCTTCACAGTATCTTCCACACAAATGCGAAGAAGTGTGAGCTTCAGCACTGACTTATATGTGAAGCGCTTCAAGATAAAGACTACACCCGTGTTTCATTTTGTTATTTCAAGTGAATATGCCATTTTTTCTGAGAGAAGACTCATTTCGCCCTCTGCTACACATGACTTAAGTTCTACACTTGTGCTAAATGCGTTTTTTTAAAAAAAGTGGCCCAAAAGCTGCACCAAGAATTGATCCCTCTTAAAGTTGTACTTGGCTGGGCCAAAAATGGGACTCCAAAACAATCTTCTTCTACAGATTGAAAACTAAGCATGTAAGAAACCGTGTGGCCCTTACAGAAGTGGATCTTGAACTCCAGTCTTTCCCAGGCCAAAGTTAAGGCTTCTGTTTAAACCATAGGTGGGAAAACTGTGGCCCAACAGCATTGCCAGTGGTCAGGAAAGATGGGAGTTGCAGTCCAATGACTTGGGGATTCCCCAGCCTGATCTAGACTCTAGGGGACCAGCCGGAAATGAAACAATGATTCAAACTTTAAGACTTCATTCTGGTCACCAAATCAGGGTTTTGTGATTTATTTTTTTAATGACCTTTTAGTACCTACATTAAGAAGTTTCAGCCTGAAAGAGTGGTATTCGACTAAGTTTTACTTAGAGAAGTTCCAGTGAAATTAATGAACGTGACTAAGTTCAATGGGTCCAGTCTTGGTAAAATTTAATTGAATACCACACCAGAAGTCTATTTAAAGTAACTTCTCTGAATTCCCCCTTGAACTTTCCCAAAACCATTCCAGTGGTTTGGAAGGCCCTTCAGAACAGAATGGGAGGTGGTCTGGGGGCTTCAGGGGGGTGGGAGAATATGAACAACTTGTCTACCCCTCCCTTTCAGCCACCGGGATACTTCTGCCGAATCCTAAACTTTTGATGGACAGAAGGAGCCATTCTGTTCATGGATGATGAGTTTAAGGGTGAGAGGGACAACAAGAATGGAAATGTCATTTAAAGAAGCATGGTCAGTTGTAGAATAAGTGTACACTTCAGTTGAACTTCAGAAAGAAAGATGGCGGAGAGTCATATTAGCAAAAAGAAAATCCGTGCAAAGCCCCCAAACTGCACTGCTTTAAAACAAAAAGCATAATTTCTTAGAATGCAGTTCATCTGTCATTTTTTTGCTGGTTCCTACAGTAGAATTGGACTTTATAATTATATAAAGAGATCCAGGCATTCCGGCTTGTTGATTGGAGCCTGTTTTCCAGGGCTACCTAATTTTTTCATTTCCTTCTCTCTTGCAATCTGTCAGCTGCCTCTTGAGGGCACTAATGTTTCATTTTTTCCTCAGAGTAAGAACACAGCCTCAGATAGTTTACTCATGCTTGGTAACAGTTCTACATTTCATGCTAACGCGTATAATAAAATCGGTAGCTCCGAGCTATTTTCTTAATTAAAGAGCTTGTATGTATGGAGCGAAGATCTGCAATGTTAAGAATAAAATTCTGGCTTAATAACTGACTTGTTGAATCATGTTGTAGCTGCTTGCAATTTAATCTAGTAAACTGTTTTATCTACCTCCCTCAAACACTGCTTAAGCTGCTAACTGAGAAAACCTGCACCTTAATTTGTTGCCTTTCTGATGTTTTCGTAGCTACATTTACATACTTGCATTTGCCAGCTGCTGAGAATTAGGCCTGAGCATGTTCAGAGGGTCCACAAGCCATGGGATGTTGAGTCATTTGGGGGGAAAGCTAAATGCGAGGAAAAGAATCGGCATTCTTCAGTGCCTAACTTCTTCCGGTATTCTGATGGAAGACAGGAGTGTTGGCAGGAGCCCTGGACTGCAGCCCTCCTGCTGGGTGTTGCACTGCCACACATTGTCGTATGTCCTGCTGGTTTTTTTCCAACATGATCCTAAGTTTTTGGGCCAGTTATCTACCATAATTGTCAATTTTCCCATAGGGGTTGGTTTGCATCAGTCTGAGCTTATTCAAGAAATGGCAGCCTGTTTTGGACTATTGGAATGAGTACATTTGCAAGGGGCCTCCCTTGAGCAGAGCGGGACAAACCTCCGAGTAAAGTTAGGAGCACAGTGGTACCTTGGTTCTCGAACTTAATCCATTCCGGGAATCCGTTCAACTCCCGAAAACGTTCGAAAACTAAGGTGCGGCTTCCGATTGGCTGCAGGAGTTTTCTGCACTCAATCGGAAGCTGCAGAAGCCACGTCAGAAGTTCAGCTTCCGAAAAACGTTTGCAAACCAGAACACTCACTTCTGGGTTTGCGGCGTTCGGGAGCAGATTTGTTCGGGAGCAAAGCCGTTTGAGTACCAAGGTACCACTGTATGCTGTCACTGTACTTACCATTAGAACCACAGGGCTAAGAAGAAGTGGAAAGGTCCTTGTTTTCCTCTCCCAGAACAGATTCCAGCAGCGGCTATTCCACCTTGCTGCTGCCAGAAACACAGGGAAAGACTTCGGTACAATTTCCACCAGCCTTTTTGGAGCAGTATCCCCTTCAGATCCTGGTCCCACTTAGTTTACAGCTATAAAATACTTTCCATGTCAAAAACTTGGTAGTGTATGTTCTCTGGGGACGTTCTTCTGGCAAAAGGCTGCCAGAAAAAAAGGACTTTAGATGGAGCGTTCTCCCCAAGTCAGCTAAACAACTTGGGAGTACTGCAGTTCAAGGTGATGGACCTCATACCTGTGTATTGACTAGCACTGCTTTTGAGTCATCCTGTGGGAATGTTGAGAAAGGTAGGAGAGGGTATATTGATTAAATATTATCTCTCTGCACTCACGCTAGTGAAAAAGCAGCAGAGCACATTCCCTTGCAGATTGCTGGAAGACAGTTGATGGATTTGTTAGAAGCCTTAAGCAATCCAGTCTGGATTGTCCTGGTAAGTTTCCCTTTTATTTCCCTCTTTGAATAATAGTAACACAACAGTCTTCTTTAAAAGTAAGAGTAAAGTTTACTGACATTCAGTTCACAGCAGTAATCTGAAGGTGGGCTTTATCTTGTGGTTACAGTTAACATTTGTAGGGAAAAGAAGTTCTACCTTGTGGCTTCCATCCTCTGTAAGGATGAGCCATGTGCTGGCTCAGAGCCAGAAGAGGAGGTCCAAGAGAGAAGTCTGAAAAGAGAAAAGGGGGAAGATGACTGCATGGCTAGCCCCTTTACAGGGTCTGTTGGTCACACCCATCTACCTGGTAACACACAAGGGGAGGAGGCTCCAGAACAATGACAGGAAGCCCTCCCTGTCTGGAGCCACATTCCCCTGTGTGTCCACTCTAGGCAACAGGAAAACGTACTTGACTGCTTCAGTGAGGATACATCCCACACATCCTAGCAACCAGAGTAGCCAATCTGGTGCCCTCCAAATGCGGACCACAGCTCCCATTATCCCAGACCATTTGCTGATATGGGGTGGACTCCCAACACATTGGCTACCCCTGTCTTAACAGATGTGAAGAGTCTATCTTTGCCAGACTTATCCGCACTACTGCTTTCCCACTGCTCAGCTGGAGCAAATGGCAATTCGGGTTTCCCCTGAATTGCCATTGGTTCTGATCGATCACTAAAGAATGGGTTTTCCCTTGGGAAGGAGTGGGTCAATGGGGAAACAGCATGGCACAGGTGGACATGCGGCCGAGCCCCTAGTGTGGCTGTGCGGTAAGAAAAGTTGCGCCGAGAGCAGAGAAGCAGAGCAAGCGAGAACTTGTTGGAGACACTGCAGTTCCCCTTGCCACAAACTTCCTGGTGTGCACAGCCTGTTACCCAAGCTCCCGTCCTTACGGTAACTCCCAACTCCCATGAACCCCAACTAGCATGGTAAAATGATAGGTGTTTGAGGGCTACAAGTATCTAAAAGAGACAAACTCATATCACCTGCTGAGAGAGGGAAGGATGTGTGTGTTGCAACACACTAGCAACTGGGGAATAAGCAGGGCAGAATATCACTGGTCTTTAGGAAAATTGCAGGGAGAGGCGGCAAAAGTGATTAGAGAGCTTCATTTGTTCCTCCCCCCCACCTCCCATCCACTTAGATTTCCAGCATTCAAGGTTGTTAGGGAGTAAAACTTCCTAGCATCATTAATCTTGTTTATACTGTAAGCTCCCCACCTAGGTGGAAGAGGCAGGCTCTCTAAACGATTATATAAATGAACTGAAATTTCACCGATCTAAATAAGAGAATATACCTGGCATATCAGAAAGGGAACAGAACAGAACACGACCTGTGTGCGATGCCGACCACATCCTTTAAGCTGAATTTCATAGGTCTCCATACCTGTCTCAACTGTTTACCTATCCTCATCCTGTTTCAAGTAAAATGAATGGAAAACAATTCTGCGTTTTTTGCTTTTTCCCTTTCCTTTTCCTTTTTATATTGTGTCTTTCTTTTATATCTACAAACCATTCTGGTAAGGATGTCTGTCTGTCCGTAAGCGTCCTAAGCGGGGTTTTATTACAATTGATGGTGATTATAATGGTGATAAATACAACAAAGAAATGTGCAGGGCTCTTTCCGCTGAAGTCAAGGGAAAGAGAAAAGTAGAGAAACGAGTATGGTAAAGATCTCAGCCAATTAACAGAGCAGAACTGTTCCGATTGGTGATGAACTGCCCAGTCGGGTAGTTAGACAACTACCAGTAGCTTTTCCCTTTTTTAAGTGGAAAACAAAGGCTGCCTTTATGAACGGGAAGAGGATACAGATGGTGCTTGTGACTCAGTATCCAAAAGTGGGAGGGGGGGTTGCTTTTAGCAACTCCCAGAGTAAGTGCTCTCTTTCCCACTTTCAAGTATGGTTTGTTTTACTACTATGAAAAAAAAGAGAGAGGAGAAATTGAGGTTTTGCTTCTGGCAATACCGCACATTGCTTCGATGTTCTCATGTTCGTGGAATCTTAACATGCAAATAGATGTGCCGGCTGAACTTCAAAGTGCAATCTTAGTTCAGGCTGCTTCCCTAGTCTGTGGATTTATTTCCGGGAAAAGGGCTCTCTAGCTGGCCTAACTCTGCTTGCATGTCTCAAGGCCCGTCGTCGAAAGAAGTTGCAATTCATACCTGTGCAACTTAAACAGGACAGGAAATAATGCTGCGTTGACAACCAGAATAGTTTGCAGTCTGTGCAGTGCCAGATTTATGTATAAGGTCAATAAGCTGTAGCTTAGGGGACCCCTGTCTTGGGGGGGGGGGCAAAAAAATAAAGGAAAAAAACTGGATGTACATCCCCAAAATATAAGATAAAAAACAAATAAAATAAGACCTACATACAGCAACAGTGTTTTGTGTTGTGTAGGCTCCTATGATGTAAGTAATGGGCCCCGCCTGCTAGCCTGCTCCCTAAAATATCACTGGTTTGCTCATTAAAGATCTGTATAGTTAAAGCTATGGTTTTCCCAGTAGTGATGTATGGAAGTGAGAGCTGGACCATAAAGAAGGCTGATCGCCGAAGAATTGATGCTTTTGAATTATGGTGCTGGAGGAGACTCTTGAGAGTCCCATGGCCTGCAAGAAGATCAAACCTATCCATTCTTAAGGAAATCAGCCCTGAGTGCTCACTGGAAGAACAGATCGTGAAGCTGAGGCTCCAATACTTTGGCCACCTCATGAGAAGAGAATAATCCCTGGAAAAGACCCTGATGCTGGGAAAGATGGAGGGCACAAGGAGAAGGGGACGACAGAGGACGAGATGGTTGGACAGTGTTCTCGAAGCTACAAACATGAGTCTGACCAAACTGTGGGAGGCAGTGGAAGACAGGAGTGCCTGGTGTGCTCTGGTCCATGGGGTCACGAAGAGTCGGACACGACTAAACAACTAAACAACAACAACAATATATAGGGTGCCTACATTCTGCATGGACGGGTTGCATGGCAACATGTAGCATGCAGCTGCAGACCAGTGCAGCACAGTTGAATGTAGGTCAAGCTGTTGTACCTGTTATCTAATATTAAAGAGTGCTTGTAGACTGATGATCAGGCAGCATAGACTAAGGATATGAGTCTTATGCCTACTGATTGATTTCATGTAATACGCAATTTATTTATTTTGATCCCATTATGGCTTTAGATACCTATTAGGTCCATAAATTACCATATGGCATATATTCAACACAAAAAACAGTGACAATTTGTTGTTGACAAAGGACAGCTGGACATATAAAGGGCCCCATTACCTTCAGTAGCCTAGGGCCTCATCAAACCTAAATCCGGCCCTGACTCTGTGCGGAAACAATGTACAGACTCTAAAAGAAAGACTCACTTTTCCTCATGCCCCCGCTTTCTTTCTTTTTTTTTTAAATGGATAGAAAGCGGGTGATGGTGCTGTTTGTTTTTGTTTTGAAACCCATGTTGTTTCATGTGTGACAGCACCCCCTTAGGAATGCACGATTAGCCCTCTGCGTTCGCCAGAAAGGTCAGCACTCAAGGAATAAGGAAGAAGCCAGGGAAGGTTTCGATGAATGATTAATAACAATTGTGTTGGCAGCATAGGCAGCGTTTTCATGCAATCCTTTCAGGAGGATTCCATTAAGAAATAGAAATGTTGCCGCAAAGGTTAGGGAGAAGGGAAACCCTGTCAGGCAGGGACCTGGCTTATGCTACCAATGTGTGCATCACTTGGGCTCAGACTATATGATATGTGGAGTTTGTGATTTATTAACTTTTGTTTGAAATCATTTTTATTTGCTTTTCACAAATTGAAATTACAGCAGATTCAATTACATATCCATATAAAGAGATTCCTCCGAATCTCAGGACTTCCCCCACCCACCCCTTCCCTGGAGACCCATTTTACTCATTTAAAACAGCATCTTCTCCAAACTCTAGGTATTATATCAATCCATATTTTCCATGATAATTGTTACACTACAAGTGAACTCAAAATCCTGCCAGTGTTTCCATCTGCTTACAGCGGTCTCTTTGATAACTTTAAAAAAAATTCCCATTCTTTTATAAAGTCTTTGTCCTCTTGGCTCCTGAGTTTCCCAGTCAGCTTTGCCATTTCAGCATAGTCCATCAGCTTGATTTGCCATTCTTCTCTGGTAGGGACCGTACCTTCCTTCCAACTCTAGGCTAGAAGCATCCAGACGGCTGTTGTTGCATACATGAAAAGTCTTTTCTGGTCTTTTGGAATCTCTGTACCTGTAATTCCTAATAAGAAAGCTTCTGGTTTCTTTCTTACATTTCTTTGTTTCATTATATATCACCTCCCAGAACTCTTTTAAATGTGGAGTTTGTGACTGATCCTTTGGCTGGTTTTTAACTCCGTGCATACTGGACAGGCTACATAGCTGGATGGAGGAAAAACACAACGAGAGAGATTACTAGACCCTTTTCCTCCCTTCCCTTTAAAACTCAAAATCACTTTTCCCCAAATTCTTTTTCTTTTCTTTTCCACTTGGGTTGTTTGGAACTGGGGTCCAGCACCACATCAGCCACTCCTGCTCTAACAGAAGGAAGAAAATAACTGGGAAATTAAATACTTCCAATGTTCAGAAGTTAAATATTTTATAATGTGTACAGACTGATTTCTTGGCAAATGAGATTGTTTCTATATGTTTCTATGTGCCTGTTGCAAAGTAGTAAGTCAAACTGGCACGAAATTTCATAGTTGCACTCAAATGACTGAGCCTAACATTAGACGGTTCTGGAGGATGAGAGTGATTTGGATTTCCTCTTGGCTCTTCACCGTAAGATCCTAGGACGAGTTACAACGATGCATTATTAAAATCTGTTACAGCAATTTACAATCAGAGGAATATGACTAGTTCTATAAGATATACCTTGCGTGTTGGCACTTCTCTGAAGATGCCTCACAATCTTTGGTCTATGGATTTACAGTTCGAAAAAATAATTGATAGTAACACTGTAGGGTTCTGCACTCAATATCCCTGGATTCTTCACAATACACTACTTCTAACATGATCCATCCCCACCTATATGCAAAGCTTTATAAACTGTGTGCCTAGAAAGAGAATCTCCTACGACTCAGTTGGTCCTTTTTACTCCACTCTCACCAAGATGTATTTGCCTATCATTTCCAGAGATAAAACTGACCTATGAGACGATTCATGCTTTCTTGATACCCCCCCCCAAAAAAACCGTATCTCAAATAACTGCAGCATTTGTAGAGTTGGAAGGGATCCTGTGGATCACCAAGTCTAACCCCTTGCAAAAAAAGGTAAAGGAGCCCTGGACGGTTAAGTCCAGTCAAAGGCGATTATGGGGTGTGGCGCTCATCTCCGCTTTCAGGCCGAGGGAGCCACAGACAGCTTTCCAGGTCATTTGGCCAGCGTGACAAAACCACTTCTGGTACAACAGAACACTGTGACGGAAACCAGAGTGCACGGAAATGCTGTTTACCTTCCCGCCACAGTGGTACCTATGTATCTACTTGCACTGGCATGTTTTCGAACTGCTAGGTTGGCAGGAACTGGGACAGAGCAACAGGCGCTCACCCTGTTGTGGGGATTCAAACCACTGACCTTCTGACCACAGCTGTCCCATATGGGGATTGAATCTGCAATCTTGGCATTATCAGCATCACACTCTAACCAACTATGCTTGCAATTAAGTCTTCCATTTCTCTGTGGTTGTTCTCCATTTGATAAACAAAAAGGCACCAGGAAACAAATCTTTGGACAAAGATCCATCCCTTTGGGCTGTGCGTGTGAGAGAGAGAGACAGAGAGAGAAAAGTTGCCCACATTGAGCCTATAGGGTTAAGAGTGGCTGCTTTTAATGTGTAGGCCGACAAATTCCCAACACTGGAAACAATGCGCTATAAAATGTACTTTTGCGTCAGTCACAGAATATTAGCCCAGCTCCTAAAACCTATTAACAGCTCAAAAGAACAAGGTCATGAGCAACTGTGCTCCAATCCAGAGGAAAGAAACCCGATCGGTCTGAATTTTGTTCTTGAGAGCATTACAGCTTGGGTAAACCTATCCCTGCCACTTACTGGCTGCTGGTTTTCTTCTTTTCTTTTCACACTCTGTGTTGGTCCTGAGCTCAAAGCAAACAGCTGAGGGTGGAATGCACCGAGGGGTTTTTTGTTTTATGGATGAGGTGCAAGAAGAACAGTCCCCATTGGGCTGCACTAGGGTCACGCTTCACGCCGAATAAAAACCTCCCAGACGTTTTATAAGGGGTGAAATTGAAAGAATGTTGATCTTAATTAACTCAAATGCATACTGATATGTCCTTAAAGGGCATGGGGTGGGAGGTGTCTGTTTGTACGGCCACCCAGGCCCTCAGGTAGATTATGGGGTTGACTGTTACCAGATGCTCAGCTGAGGATGACATTACAGCCTAGCCAAGCTGGGCCTGAGAAACAGAACAACAATTTGTTCTAAATAACATTGTCTGGGGAGATCATTATACAAAGAGGCGCGGTCAGAGGCAGCATGTGCTCATATGGGTTGCTAAATAAACATTAAATACAAAGAAAAGCCGTTTTTCTTATGTGCATAAAAAAATAATAATCCATGAATGTTGAAATAAAGTCAATACATTTCCTAACTGATAAATAAATAGCATTTTAGCAGCATCACTGTGGCAAACCAATATTTATGATGGACGGGCAGTTGACAGGCATGATTAAGAATGCATAACACATTGATATACAAGGTCAGCAGACAGGAAGTGGGCAACCTGTGGCCCTCCAGATGTTGATGGACTCCAACTCCCATCATTCCTGACCACTGTCCATGTTGGCAGGGCTGATGGGAGTTGGAGTCCAGCAATGCTTAGATGGACACAGTCTCCCCAGCGCTGACATAGGCAATGCCAAGAGGATATGGATCTGATCAGCTGCTACCAAACTTACTAATAAAGAGAAAACGTGGGATGTGTTCACCTATCTCATGCCACATTTCAGCGTGATCAGGAACCCAGGATGGGAATATCCAGAAGGCTTGATTCTTCATAGCTCAGATCACCACTGAAAATAGGGACGTCTTATTCCATTGTTGTTGTTGTTGTTTCCCCAGACACTCTGGGTGGCTTCCAACATATATGAAAACATAATAAAACATTAAACATTTTTTTTAAAAAAAACTTCCCTATACAGGGCTGCCTTTGAATGTCTTCTAAAGGTTGTCTAGTTACTTATCTCCTTGGCTCAGGGGTTGCATAACTCTATAACCTCCAACATTTCTCCAGTTAAAATAGGGACATCCTAAGGAAAATGGACGTCGGTGGTGCTGTGGGTTACATGACGGAATGAGCTCCCGTTGCTTGGTCCCTGCTCCTGCCAACCTAGCAGTTCAAAAGCACGTCAAAGTGCAAATAGATAAATAGGTACCGCTCCGGCGGGAAGGTAAACGGCGTTTCTGTGTGCTGCTCTGGTTCGCCAGAAGCAGCTTAGTCATGCTGGCCACAAGACCCGGAAGCTGTACGCCGGCTCCCTTGGCCAATAAAGCGAGATGAGCATCGCAACCCCAGAGTCGGTCATGACTGGACCTAATGTTCAGGGGTCCCTTTACCTTAAGGAAAAGCAGGACATTCCGGGATCAAATCGGAAAAAGGGACTGCTTCTGTAACTCAGGAACTGTCCCTGGTAAATGGGGTCACTTGCAGAGTCTGGATTAAGGATCCATGAGCTATTTTAGCTTTTTTTTTTTTACTAGGTCCCAAATTACATGCTACTTGCAAGTCAGTGTCAACAGCTACTCCTTTGGATAAGGAAAAGTCATTTCTTGCCTGCTGTTTTCCCACTCCGCAACATCTTTTTTTCTACTACTGGGTTTTAAATGCCAGAAATAAGCAGGTATACCCTAACTTGGGTTGAAAACTGCTTGGGGCTTATGTGTGATTTGGAGCAAGGAAAGGGCAGTCAGGGTGAAGGGGTTAAATGCCTCACCTTCCTCCCACCCCCAAATATCCCCACTCCTACTTTTGTGGCACTTTTTACATTTAAAGTGTCTGTTACACTCATCTGCAGGGGCTGGCCCTGAGACACTGTCTTGAGTTGTGAACGAGGAAGTTCCTTGTCGGAATTTTGCTTCTGGCCATGAGCTCCCACAATATCTCAGGTAAGCCAGTATCTTTCAGTCTGAGCTACCCATCTGAAATATGGGGATAAAACAATCACTTAACCTTATAGAGCAGGGGTGGCGAACTTCCAAGAGATTGCGATCTACTCACAGAGTTAAAAACTGGCAGTGATCTACCCCCCCCCCCTTTGGGGGGTTCAGGTCAAGGTTTTTGAGCTTTTTTTAGGGAGGAGGAAAGCCCCATTTGAGGGGGGTGCAGGGCAAAAATGTTGAGTTTTTAGGGGAGCCAACGTTGTTGAGCTTCTTTGGGGGAGCCTGTGATCTACCAGTGATCTACCACAGATGTCCACTGATCTACCAGTAGATTATGATCTACCTGTTGGATGTGCCTGTTATAGAGCATTTGTTGTGAGAGTTATGGAGACATGCACAGAAAGAGCCGTATAGATGGCAATAACGTTAAAGGAGAGCCCAAAATGGTTCAAGTCCAAATTAAAGATGCTTCCTTTTCCCGGTTAAGCCCATATTAAATCAGCTTTAGAACGACATGAAACATAACTTCCCGAAATGACATTTAAAACAAGCTCCTTGATTTAAATAGTGCAAAGTGCACAGGTCTTTTAGCTGCTGAATGAATCACCCTTTGATGATCTTCCTCTCAACCTTTAACAGCAAGAGGTGACTCAAGGACCACACAGAACTCTTGTTTACTTATCAGGCTCCTGAGTTGTTGATAATGTTGAAGTATTTTCCCTCCCTATAAATCTAGTGGAATTCTCTCCCCCCCCCACCCCCCATGCAAAATGTATGCACCCCAGAGCACTCAAGACCCTTCCAATTCATAAATATTAATCTCCTTGTATGCCTAGCGGGCTATTACTTTCATACGCCTCTAATTTTCCTCTTATTATTAGATAATGGTTCCGTATATATTTACGGTAATGCTGAAATATTTTATAGCTGCCATCAGAACTGTGTTTGAGTAAAGTTAATGCCCTGACTTAAATGCATAAGCAAAACACACACAAACTACCTTGTTAGCAAATTCTAGCATTATACTCATAGGATATCGAACGCTTGTCAGTGACTGGACTGAGGAGGAATGGTGGGGGCCGCCCCCCCCTTCTCCTGGACCTTCCCAAGAAAAGGAGGACAGTATAGATTTAGAACAGTGGTTTGCAGAAGGATGTAGTTCAGAGGGGGAAAGCTGGGAAATATTGGAAGAGAAACAGCAGGAGGAAGAAGGACCGGGGCAGAGTCAGCTGACAGACTCAGTGCCTTTGGAGAGCATTCCTGAACCCCCCTCTCCCAGAACTAGGTGGGCATTGAGAGTGGTAGAACAGAAAATTCAGAGGCAGAAAGCTCAGATCAGCTGGCGCAGGGTTGATGTAGAATAAGGGAGATGGAGGGGGTTGGGCTTTACTCAGAGCAAAGCCATTACAGTGGTACCTCGGGTTAAGAACTTAATTCATTCTGGAGGTCCGTTCTTAACCTGAAGTACCACTTTAGCTAATGGGGCCTCCCGCTGCCTCCACGCTGCCGCCACGCAATTTCTGTTCTCATCCTGAAGCAAAGTTCTTAACCCGAGGTACTATTTCTGGGTTAGCGTCTATAACCTGAAGCATCTGTAACCCGAGGTACCACTGTATTCAATAGAGACTGCATTCCTTTCTCTCTGTGTGTGAATACTGAATAAATTACATGGTAGGAACTCTTTTTGGTTATCTGCTTTATGACTGTCACCAGGGGAGGGATCAGATTCCCTGAAGCCTTGACAACGCCCTCCCAGCAGATGTCAAACAGATAAACAGCCATGTGATTTTTAGAAGACATCTGAAGGCAGCTCTGTTCAGGGAAGTTTTTAGTGTGTGATGTTGTATATGATGATGATGATGATGACGACAAGGGGGGAAAAAGGCTAGAATAACACACCAACCTCCCTTCTTGTTCTCAGCTGAAAGTTGTCATTTGAATCGTGCTGAAGATGTGGCAATATAGCAACTCATTCTGACTCTGGGGGGATGGACTACTTTCCTGGCATTGGTCACCACCCAAACAGCACATTCAAATGGAACTCAGAAGTTCTGGTCAAACTGGACAGGGACTGAGGTCCTTTGGGTACCCTCCTTTTAAACTGTTACATTGCAGAGCCACTGGTTTATTTAGAACAGGGGTTGTTGACCTGTGTTCTCCAGATGTTGCCTGATGGATGAGGACGATGGAAGCTGTAGTTCAGCAACATCTGAAGGGCCAAATATTAGCCACCCCTGGACAGCTGTTATAGGATAATAGCTTCTGAGTAGTGCTCAACACTTTTAAGTTAACCTGTTGACTAGAATAGACTGAAATCCAATGGCTTAATAGACATTCAAGTACTTGAAGAATGTTTTGAAACTTACTAGTTGTTTTTTTAAAAAAATAATAATAATATAATGGCTTACATTTAGGGTTGCCACATTTTGAAGTGCAAAAAAGGACACTATGATGACTCTCATTTTAGATACCTCTACTATATGTGCTCAACCCTGAGTGCTCACTGGAAGGGCAGATCCTGAAGCTGAGGCTCCAATACTTTGGCCACCTCATGTGAAGACTCCCTGAAAAGACCCTGATGTTGGGAAAGATTGAGGGCACAAGGAGAAGGGGACGACAGAGGACGAGATGGTTGGACAGTGTTCTCAAAGCTACCAGCAAAGTTTGACCAAACTGCGGGAGGCAGTGGAAGACAGGAGTGCCTGGCGTGCTCTGGTCCATGGGGGTCACGAAGAGTGGGACACGACCAAACAACAACAACCATATGTAGTCTATAGAAGCTGTGATATATTGCTGAGGGTGGCAGGAGAAGAGAAGAGGATAGCAAGTCTTTAACCACCAAGTTATGTCTATGTCACATCCAGAAAGTATAGCAGGAGACACTTTGGCAAATTTAAAAAATCCACCCAGACAGAAATTTTACCCCTGTAACAGAGGTCATGTCCTGGAGAAGAGGACGCATGGCAACCCTAAATAAGACATACCCCATGCCTTGAAAAAACCTGGAAACAAACATGGAGGAGACAAACAGCAACATATGGATGAAATAAAAAGACTGTCCACCATGGAAGTCAACATAAGATAATCATTGCAACAGACAAAAACACTGCTTCATCAACTTCCTAACACAGCCAAGTGAATATTACCTTGTCATTTTCTAATGTTAATATGACTTCTCAGGATGTATTTTAGATTACGTTCCCAGTGTTGGACATAATACAGAAGTGGAATTCTTCAACAGTAAGATGCATATCATTAGAAAGAGGGAGGCAGCAAACTCGCAGATCTAGTTGCATGCAAATGACTTAATTTGAATACATTTTGAAGAAAATTGTGGCTATAAAACCACAGCTGGAGTTTACAACGTGTATCTGCTTCTGCAATAATTGTTACTGTGCAACTGGTCAAGCCAAGCACCACACACAGAAACCCCAAGCCCCATTTTCATACTTTTCTAGCATTTGAAACATCCTGAATACATGTTGGCTTTGTATATGTTGTGTAACGATTTTGATATTTCAAGAGCAAGTGGGCCACTGAGGCACAAGAGTCTTTTCATATACAGTGGTACCTTGGGTTAAGTACTTAATTCGTTCCGGAGGTCCATACTTAACCTGAAACTGTTCTTAACCTGAAGCACCACTTTAGCTAATGGGGCCTCCTGCTGCCGCCGTGCCGCCAGAGCACGATTTCTGTTCACATCCTGAAGCAAAGCTCTTAACATGAAGTACTATTTCTGGGTTAGCGGAGTCTGTAAACTGAAGCCTCTGTAACCTGAAGCGTATGTAACCTGAGGTACCACTGTATGAAGATAAGCTACCTTGGGCTTCACTTGCTTTTCTTAATCTTCTGTCGCTTCTCCTTCACTGCATTCCTAATTATGAATTTGACCTCCTAAATTTAACGGAAAATGCATTTATTTATTTGAAAACTGATAATCTGCTCTTCCATAAAACATAACAAGGCAGCTTACAGCATATGGAATACAATAAAACCAAACAACAAATATCTATAAAATGTGGGCAAAAGCATCTATAAAATGTGGGCAAAACCAGTAGATACTGGTTGGTTTAAAGAAAAAATTGTATTGTCAAGGTCTGTATAAAAAGTGCAGTTCTCACAAGACATCTGAAATAAGGCAAGGTGGTTTCTCTCATAGCGCTACAGGTAGGGAGTTTCACAGTAATAGTCATAATATATGTTTAGACAGATACAGCAAAGATTTTTTGGGGAGAGGGTGTTTTTAAGTTCATAAAGTAAGGACCATCTAGACTGTGAATCCTGGATGTTTTGCTCCCTGCCTTGGAGCATACCCTCCAACATTTCTCTGATGAAAATAGAAATAGAGATGTCCAATTCTAATAGTAGCAGTAGTAGTAGTAGTAGTATTACTCTGCCCATCAGACTTGGTTGCCCCAGTCACCCTGGGCACCTTCCAGCATATAAAAAACCCCGTAATAAAACATTAAAGAACATCCATATACAGGGCTGTTTTCACGTGTCTTCCAAAGGTATCTCCTTGGCTCAGGGGTTGTATAACTCCATACCTTCCAACATTTTTCTGATGAAAATAGGGACGTCCTAAGGAAAAGCAAAACATTCCGGGATCAAATCAGAAACCGGGACAGCTTCTGTAAATCCAGGACTGTCCCTGGAAAATAGGGTTTGCTTGCAGGCGTTTTTCAACCTAGTCTGGGAGGGTTGGGCCCTGACTGACTCCAGCTACAAAAGCCAAGAGACTCTTGGGCTGGGTTATTCCTTAGGGGGTTGTTGCTGTTGATTTTTTATATCTTTATTTTAGATCTTACGGTTTATGTGGGAATGTGTTCAATTTGGTTGTGTACTTTCTGATGTATTCTAACTGGCTATATCAGCAAATAAATGTGGACCCTCCCTTGGCACCTGACTCCCTTTTGTGACCCTGGGTATTCCAGCTGCCTGAAAGCAGGCAGTGTCGATGATATGAGGCAAGCTGTTAATTGCCTGAAATAGAAAAGGGATATGATCCAGGTTGGCGCAATGGATATTGTGGCTAGCCAGCTGTGAAATGTGGAAGCAGCCAGTGGAAGTCTTGAAAAGCTATATAGCTCTCCTACCTAAATTGGTATTTTTCCTTTAAGCACTCCTGCTCCTCTACCAAAACCTTTGGGTTCAAGGGTCATGGTTGGACACAGATTTCTCATACAAGTCAAAAGCAGCATAGAGCCAGGGCAGTGTGCTGTCCTCATTGTGGTAATCTCCTGTTGAGCAGATGTTAAACAGAGATCCATTCATTCATTCTCTGGCAGTATTTTAAAAGTGTAGTGATAACCTCAGCATCCAGCTGGTCTGCATTCCCCATCACAATAAAATGTGTTCTACCAGCCACAGTGCTGCAAGACGCCAGGAGATGCTTAGCTGCTGCAGAGCTGGTCTGCCGGACCTTACGTGGTCGCTATGGTTGAAATTAGAACGTTTAAAACAGGTTTGGGTGCCATATTTATGAACACTGGGAGGGAACGTGCTCTTACTTCCAAGCTATACCCAACAAATTCGAGTGAACAACAGGGTTTCCCTTTAGGTATTGCTGGCGTATTTTGCCTGAAGTAGAAAACCGTGACACTTGTTAACATCTTTTTCCCTCTCCCCACTTTTGAAGAACACCCATTAGACATCCCCAAACAGGAGTCAAAACAGGTTAACTTGAGAGGCTGTGAAGACCCTCCCTAATGTACTCAACCCTCAAGAGATCAAACAGGAAGTTGACAGAGCAGAGCAGGTTACATTTGATGGATGTGCGTACATAAATCACTTCCTCAAAGAGAAATTGTTCCAATTCACTCATTGGCAACCAAGTGCAAAGGTTCTCACAGATATACAACACCACATCTCCCAAAGGTTCCCCAATGAGAATCGTAGTTTAAGTTAAGGTCTGAGAACTGCTGAGTGGGGGGACAGGGGACAGGCAATGTGTTAGCAAAATGGGGAACAAGCTAAAAAGGAAACAACTAAGCAAAATAAATCAAACATTCTCCATAGCTTCATTCCAAACAACTGTGACTAAGGCTCAGTCTATGCACACAAAAGATACCGTAAGTATTTTCTCAGGGCAAGGGTGTTCAACCTACCAATTGGGATTCTAACTACGGATGGAGGAGAAATTCAATTCAGTTCTCATTTAAAGTTGAATTTATCACATTTGTACATTTTCAAACAATTTGAAAATCATCCTTTGAAATTCACACTTGTCCCAAATTTACCATGCAGTTCTCCAGAATTGTACGCGTTAAGGGAGAGCGTGCATAAAAAGGAATAGACATCATAACAGACAAAAACACATTACTTTAGGAGAAATTGCTTGCAAAAATGTGTTTATGAGGAGAAATTAGCACTAAAATGCCGAAGAAAGCTCATGACGATTTAAAAAAAGAAAATCTGGAAATTTCCACAGAATTTGGAGAACTGAATTTAAGATTGGAAGAATGAGAAACCAAGAAAACTGAAATCAGAAGGTCATTCCATCCCTATTTATGATGAGAAAATAAGTGCACTATAGTTTCTTAATCCCATCACGACTTCTCCCCATCCCCCATCCCCAGTTGTCCAGGTTCTGTTCCATCTCCCTTGTAACCAAAGACGGCCTTTCCATTTCTACCACCTCCCATCTAGAAACTTTTCACAGGGGCACATTCAATAAATAACATTGATGGTGATACATTTGCAGGCTCTGGGTGTTAACTCTTGAGGGAGGAATAAAAGATATTTTCTTTTGCCTAGAGAGGAAAGGGAGGAGGAATCTATTTTTGTTGAGCCTAAGAGCTGATTCATGCATCACTGCTGTGATGTAGACATCACCTGAGCATCCTTCAGCTGCAGCACATATAATGTGTGGGGACCTTCAAGATCAGGTGAGGAGCCCAAACCACTTTCCCCCCCTCTCTTTAAGTGTTTGCTAAAACGGGGAGTGAGGCTTTATGAACTGGACAAATACACCTGTGGTCAACTTTATATATCCCATGCATTTGTGTCGCAAGCATCAGCAGCTACACTGTCCAGTGAGCACTGATCCACTAGCATGATCCCCACTAGTACAAATATTTCATTGATAATTATTTGGTATGTACCTCTTTATATGTTTTGTTCTGCTTTATAACTTACATGCAGGTTGCTCAGTTTTGTTGTCATTCATTGCTTGCAATGCCTTATATTCCATTTCCAGCTGATGAAGACTTTATTCCGAAACAGTTGAACTATTCCGGATATAGTGTCCTTTTGAGACTTCGGAGAGACGTCTTCCTTTGAGAGATGGCTTGGCGTTCCTCGCTATTCATTGATTTGTTTGATTCTTTGTTTGACTCTGATACATATAGCAACTTGTAGTTACTTGTATATTTTGTGAGATGTGTTGCATGAGATATACATCATTTTGAAGTGGCTTATTTGTATATTTTGAATGACATCATAACCGATTATATATTCACTATTAGTTATTAGCCAGCGTGTTGCGTTTGCATTTTTGTAGGTCATGAAATATGAGACAGCTGTTATTACTTTACAGTGGCACCTCGGATTACAGACGCTTCAGGTTACAGTCGCTTCAGGTTACAGACTCTGCTAACCCAGAAATAGTACCTTGGGTTAAGAACTTTGCTTCAGGATGAGAACAGAAATTGTGCAGAGGCAGTGCGGAGGAAGCGGAAGGCCCCATTAGCTAAAGCGGTACCTCAGGTTAAGAACAGTTTCAGGTTAAGAACCTCCAGAACAAATTAAGTTCTTAACCCGAGGTATCACTGTACCTATTAAAAAAATAATCGCACGGACATAAGCCTTTCCCATTGTCACTTGCCCATGCTAACACCACAATCTGTCCCTGGATAAGATGCTCATCAGCTCAAGCACTTGTGAGCACTTCCCATATTTCATACATCTCTGAAAATACTCAAACCACAGTTAGGTGTTTATTCTACAAGAAGTATGCCCAAGCTAGCAAGCCCAACGTGAGCTCCATTCCTTGCCACCCATATTCCATTTGGAACAGCTGCATCTCCCCCAATCACTGCACACATAACCTATAATGGAAATGCTGACAGATTCCTCCTTGCAGCAGCATTAGCAAAGGCTGTTCCAATAAACGGTACGCTTCAGTGTGGATGTACACAATAAATTGCTATTCAAGGTCCAAGCCATGTCATTTCCTTCCCTAAACTGTAGAGAACATAAGAGCGCCTTTGTGCTCCAGACCAGCAGTGATTTGGCTCAGTTCATTGTGTGGGTAAGTCCAAAATCTTTAATCAGACTCCTGCCCTAGCCTTTCCTACTTAGCATTAATGCCAACAGTTGCTGCAGCTTTGAAGATTTCATTCCAGAGGTTCAGACAAGTCAATCCAGAGTGCTACATTTTTCTCACACTTGATCAACTGGGGGCTTCTAGATTTTTAAGAAAAAAACATATAACAATTGTGCTAAATAATTGCATAAATGTGTGTGTGAGAGCGCACACACGCATGCACAAGCACAACCGTGTTTTGTTGAAATAGCTATTCCCTCGAAAGGCTACCATTGCAAAACCAGAAATACATTTAGAAGCAATGTAATGTTTAGCTGGAGGCCAGCTGGGTATGTTTCTGATTATGTGAGTGACCCTCACCCTGAAATCCTTTTGTAGAAGTGCCTTTATTCTAGACAACCTACTGACTAGCAAATGATCTAACAGATTTCACAGCACATAAATTAATAGCGCATACAAGTATTCTTGAATTCAGGCTCTGTAATTAAAAAATCAGTTAAACATTCCATTCACAGTAGTGGCTATCAAAACAATAAACGGAATTAGAACTAGGTTGTATGGATTTTTTGTATTTTTTAAAAAATTACCTCACTGGGCAAGATTGCTTAAAATGTTGAAACTGGTGGCTATTTAAATCTTTCTTGTAGCTACCCTAAAATATAAGCTATGAATATTTCATTCTTGGTCTTTTTGCCTGGAAATAAATGTAGCCAATTAACAACAACAACAATATCCTGGGATAAATAATATATTTCTATAGCTTTTTCCATCGTGTAGTATCTTCACATATGCCACAACTAACTTATTCCACACAGCAGCCATTAACTTGAATAGGACCATCTCTTGGGTACGAAGTTCATTAGTTGCTTCCTATATTTAACTATTTAACCGGGGGTTGTGTTAGAGGAAGGATTGTAAGTCCAGTGGTAGAGGATTGGCATTGCAGGCAGAAGATCCCAGGATCAATCCCCAGCATATCAATGTATGACTGGGAAAGGCTCTCTTGAGCGCCAAAAGCTCAAGAGGAAGATTAGGGTCCACATTCAGTGTTGTCTGACAGCCAGTGCGAAGGTTGCTGTACTTGCTTAAGGGTGAGAATAATGGTTTGTGCAATGTGGAATCCAGCGCAGCAGTTGTGCAAGGGAAGCTTTTTGTGCAGCAGGTTGTACGACAGGTAGTATTGAGGCTACAGCAACCAGTTGCACAACCAGCCGCAATAACCATCGTGGCTTCCTCCCCTTCTCTTGTGCAAGCAGTTTTGCCAGCACAATGTTTCCCAAAACTTTGGTCTCCGGCTGGTTTTGGTCAGGGATGATAGGAGTTGTAGTCCAAAAACAGCTGGAGACCCACGTTTCCGAAACACTGCGCTATCCCAACTAGTACAGTGGTACCTCAGGTTAAGTACTTAATTCGTTCCAGAGGTCTGTACTTAACCTGAAACTATTCTTAACCTGAAGCACCACTTTAGCTAATGGGGTCTCCTGCTGCCGCTGCGCCGCCAGCGCACAATTTCTGTTCTCATCCTGAAGAAAAGTTCTTAACCTGAGGTAATATTTCTGGGTTAGCGGAGTCTGTAACCTGAAGCGTATGTAACCTGAGATACCACTGTACACTACTGATCCACTTTAACTTAGCACAATGTTTAATTACCCCCTAGATCCACTGATTTGCCAGTGGACATGCCCATTTCTTGTGTAACTCGGGGCACAACTACCCTTTCAGTGGCAAGTATGGGATTTGCAACTCTGTGCTTGCCCTGAACATACAAAGTATTGAGGCAGAGAGCAGTAGAACTGGCAAGGGAGCCTACTTTTCCTATGCATCCCTTCCCTGGCTGCACCTTCCCACCTTTTCCCCAACAAACATGATTCAAAACTTGTGGCTATGGGGAAAGAGGTGAGGGTATGAGATGAAGAGGCAGATCAGTGGATGCAGGAAATTTATACACCCTTGGCTTCTCCTCATTTCCCCTCTGCCCCAATGGGGCTGGAAATCCAACTTCCTGTGAATGCGAAGTTCTTTTCTTGGTACCCTGGCACTTTAAGCAGGACTTTATATTATTTGATACCCTTGAACACCCTATGTGATACTGTCCATTAGCATTACTTAGGGCAGCCATGCGTCCAGGATTCCCCGGATATATCTGGGATTCATCCTTTGGAAATAGTGTCCAGGTGGAATTTCTGGAAATCAGCTAAAATGTCTGGGGAAACCCAGGTATATGGCAACCCATGTCGGAAGTGTTGATTTTTTGGGGTGAATGTCCTTTAAAATTGCTCAAAAACCTTGGAGATTTTGGCTGGATTTTCCCTTTTAGAAATTTGGCAACCCTAGCATTACTAATTGTAAGATCGAGAGAGGGCAGCTTTTATTGATTAGGTACTGCTGCTCATCATAGATATTTTTGGTAGGCCTATACATTTCCCACACAAAATCTATACATTAGCTCAATTAATAACTATACTAAAGGTGCCAGATGGGTTGGGAGGCCGAATTCCTCATCGTTGCAGCACAAATAACCTTCATCGGTCCATTCTTTTGGTTCTTGTGCACAGAGCCTATTCAATGTTTCATGTCATGCCAAGAAAGCAACTATAACTCAAAGATAAGGGCCTGGATATCATACTTGGAAGATTTGTTAGATTTCATTTGCCTAGGAATTCAATTCATTTTGCTAGATACGAGCGTAATGGCTAGCACTCCTATATGTCTGTTTTGTTTTTAACCACTGGCAATGGATCAGCAACACACGTGGATAACTAGCTTGCACAAAGAGGCAGTGTGCTCTCATGGTATCACATTCCATGTCCCTGTGGAAATGACATTTGAAGTAATGTTCTGCATCATAAAGTTGCAACATCCTAATTCCCATAAGTCTTCAGCTCATTAAATGCAGTTGCTGAATCCAGTGGTTAAAACAGATTGTTTGAGACAGACAAATGGAAGCTCTCCTGGGGCCAGCCAAAGAAGGGGGGATTTGTGAAGTAGGTATTGGTTATCCAGTAGCCAAGAAGGCAAGGGAGGGTTCCTGGCGCTTTTATCAGAAAAGCTGTGGCAAAACAGCGTTTCTCCCCTCAATATACTGGACTGCAGTCCTAACCCCACTTACCTGGGAGTAAACCCTGTTGAATTCAGTGCAGACATGGAGGGCTGTCTTAATAAATTAAAATCCTGTGACATTCACGCTGTTTCAAATTTCACAATGCAGTTGTCCAACAAAGTGATAAGTGCAAAAAACGTGTATGTTAGAATAAAACCTGCATAAAAATAAATATAGTAGTGAAAATAACAAACAAAAAGACTTTGTATCGGGGAGATTGACTGCCCAAATGTGTACATTTGGCAAAACTGCATACAAAAATGTGCGCATGATGAGAAATTTGCCTGAAAATGCAAATGAATTTTCATGTGACCTTTTTTTGTTTTGAATTGCAAATGTGTGGAAATGTGGAGATCTGAAGTTAAGATTGGAACAATGAAAAATGGAGAGAAATCAATAATGGCAGATTCACTCATCCCAGAATATGCATGATTGATAATGTCAGAATTCATAAATTGCAACCATAATCTGGAGTGGGAGGATGTCATTTTGTGTTTTAAGTATCTCTATATGCTTCTTGATGTAATAAAGTATTTGTAGCCTGTGTTTAGCTGCTTCATAAGGTTAGACCTATAGCATTATTGGCTCAAATGTCACAGTATTGTTGTCCTACCCTAGTGCTTCATGGAAAGTCAGGTGGAACAAAAACTCACATATAATTTCATCACTTTATAATTTTCTTGCTTCTATTCAAATTGAGTAAAGAATTCTACTTCAGGAGTGACCTGTGTGCATCTTTGGATAATCTCACTGATATTTGATAACCTACATTTTCTGTTTATAGTAGAGGAATGTACTTTCTGTAGAATAACAAAAGCATTCTGGTGCTGCTTAGCTCATTCCCGAAATTATTTCTATAGCTTGCACCCTCACCCCAAGGAAAGCAACTTCAGGCTAGATATTGTTGGCTGACATAGGCATTGTCAACATGTCAGTCCGATGTCTGAATTTGTAAAATTGAGGCTGTAGACTTCAGACCAGTGTTAATCGCACTATAAGAGATGCCATTGATAACAATCTAGAACAGGCTAAGCACTTCTTTTAAAAACCCACTGCTTTTATTTTGGGAGATTTAAGCATTATGGGAAAAGGTTCTAACCCTTCCTCACTCCACCGATTGGCCACCCAGCAAGAGCTTTCTCTTCTCTCTCTTACATTACACATTCTGGCACTGATTGAGGCAAGTGCAAGCTTCTCTCTCCCTCTTTTTAAAAGTACTTGTGCCATGACACCCTAACACCACTAGACTTTGCAGTTTTAATGTTTGTACTGAGAGTGCTGCACTAAACTTTCCCTTGTTTCCACAAAACCATCCACAGGAATGTTTGTATCATCATTAACAGGAAGTATGTGGGAGTGGCTGCAGCATTCCTGCTCTGGAGGGCATCACTCGAACCAATGGTGAAGTTCAGATAAGAAATCGAAATATTAATTAATCATCATCAAAATCATCGTCATCATCATCATCATGAGGAATGGTTGAAGGAGCTGAGTATGTTTAATCTGGAAAAGAGAACACTGAGCAGAGATATAATAAAAAGTAAAGGTAAAGGGACCCCTGACCATTAGGTCCAGTCGTGACCGACTCTGGGGTTGTGGCGCTCATCTCGCTTTACAGGCCAAGGGAGCCGGCGCACAGCTTCTGGGTCATGGGGCCAGCATGAATAAGCCGCTTCTGGTGAACCAGAGCTGAGCACGGAAACGCCGTTTACCTTCCCGCCGGAGCGGTACCTATTTATCTACTTGCACTTTGACATGCTTTCGAACTGCTAGGTTGGAAGGAGCAGGGACCAAGGAACGGGAGCTCACCCCGTCGCGGGGATTCGAACCGCCGACCTTCTGATTGGCAAGTCCTAGGCTGTGTGGTTTAACCTGCAGTGCCACCCGCATCCTTTAGAGATATGATAGCCGTCTTCAAATATCTCAGGGGCATGGAAGATGGAGCGTGCTTATTTTCACCTGATCTGGAGGGTAGAACTTGAACCAATGACTTCAAGTTACAAGAAAGGAAGTTCCAACTAAACATCAGGAAATCTTTCTGACAGTAAGAGCTGTTCAACAGTCGAACAGTCTCCCTCTGGCGGTAGTGGACTCTCCTTCGCTGGAGGTTTTTACGCAGAGGTTGGGTGGTCATCTGCCATAGATGCTTTAGTTCAGACTCCTGCATTGCAGAGGGGTTGTGCTAGATGACTCTTGCAGTACCTTCCAGCTCTACAAATCATATGTTCCTATGATTTATTTGGCATATGGCCAGGGCACCCTAGTATTATAGCGCAAAAAGAAAATCAGAATCGTTGTGCCATTAAAAGTTATAGGATTTCAGTAGGAAGATGCAGGTTATGCACAGATTACGAATGATGCCAGGTGACCACCTCAAAAGTTCTGAGGTCACAAATCATCTTGAAAGGGAGTGCATATGACACACATTTTGTGTTAGGAGCGCAAATAATCCTGAATGCTCATTAAAGAACCCTGGATATTCCCTAATTCTATTTTGGAACTGTGACTCTAGTCAAGTCAACATATCCCCACAATAATATATTTTGTTATAGGTTCACTAGAATGAAGCAGATGGTGAAATCCAATGTTGCATGTATGGGCTTCTCCTTGTGCAAAGTGGCTTCTACTTTCTCTTCTCCTCTCCCCTTTTGCAGACTCACATTCCCACCTTCCACAAATGTGGATCTCCCACAGGGGCGCTGCAGGGATCCACTCAGAAACCACCACAATGAAATATCAATATGAGACTCTATGGTTTGGCCAACTACCGCAACCGACCACTGTAACAACAAAAGGTTGTTTTATTTTCTCTTAACTAAATGCTTCCTGTAGTCTTCTGTTTTCCACAACAGATTTCAAGACTCTGTGTCATGCAGAAACTGGTTTGCACACTTGCAAAAACAAAACAAAAAACGGAAAGGTTTGCTAGACTTTACAAACATTCTGGGATTATCCTTCAAAGTTTAGGTGACTCAGTCCAAGACTGAGGCAGCAACCAGAATTTTCTTCAAAAACCATCTGGTATAAAATAGATGCTTTTTAAGAAGTGAAAAATACACCTCAAGCTTCCAGTTCATTGAACTAGTGTACTTAAGGGCAGTTCTTACGGCCTATGATTAATGGACTATGGTTAATGATCTGTGGGTCTTCAGGTTGTTATTAAGCACAGTTTTTATGGTCCATAGCACACAAGTCGGAGGTGTGGCCAGCACCATAACTTACCGCCTTTTCTTTGTCTAACCATTTTGATCTAGGTACTTCTTGTAGTTGGGTCAGAATTCTTACAACCTTGATCATTGCTGGATAGCTGAACCTATGCAGACTTAGACATATTTAAGCCCACTGATTTCAATAGGATCAGGGAAGCCTATACTCCGAATAGGATCAGACAGTACAATAACAATTGTTTGGGCCATTTATCTGTTATTCCACTCCTTTTGCTCAAGTAAGTGATCCAACTAATACCATTGACATTAACAGGTGACAGACGAAGCCATTTCTGTCAAGTACAGTGGTACCTCGGATTAAGAACTTAATTCGTTCTGGAGGTCCGTTCTTAACCTGAAACTGTTCTTAACCTGAAGCACCACTTTAGCTAATGGGGCCTCCTGCTGCTGCCGCGCCGCCGAAGCACGATTTCTGTTCTCATCCTGAAGCAAAGTTATTAACCTGAAGCACTATTTCTGGGTTAGTGGAGTCTGTAACCTGAAGCGTATGTAACCTGAAGCGTATGTAACCCGAGGTACCACTGTATTACCTTTAAAAAAGCACAGTTCAGTGTTTTGTTTGCATATACCATGATGGGGAAATTGCCCTGCGAACTTACTGCAGCTCCCGTTTGATTTCCATAAAGGGTTTTCCCCCAAAGGGTTTTCCCCCTTCTGCTTTCCAATTCTTGGGTTTACGAAAATGTATTTTCTTTATGTAGGGCTGCCATATGTCTGGATTTTTCAAGACATTACTGGGATTTTAAAGGTGGAAGTGTCATCCAGCAAGTAACTTGTTCTTTTGGCATTTTCGTAAAATAAATAAATAAATAAAGCTCAACAACTTTTGGGTCTTCCTAAAAAAGCTTAGGGGTGTCCTGTTTTTTCCTTTTTGAAATATGGCAGCCCTACTATAACACCCACACTTTTGTCTCTTTCTTGCATCCCTGCCTCCAGGTACTGATTCCAGCTCCACCAGTTGTGAAGTCTGCACCATGTCCCATTCTCCATCTTACTTCCTGTTGCTCTGTTTCCATGGCAACTCACTGCCAAGCCAATCCCCAGTACTTCCTGGATATTCCTAGTTCCCTCAAATATATTCCTTCCCAAAACATACACTACTTCTGCTCCCATTTTAGATGTAGCAGTTTCTAATGGGTCGGTAATAAGAAGCAGCTACGGGGGTTGGGGAAACAGCTCCGATTTTATCTGTGGAAAACTGGTTCTGCAACCCCAGGTGCTCCAATACATCAGCTTGACTGCGTATATGAAAGCATTCTGATATATCTCCCACTGCTGGAGCCACCAGCAAATATATACCAAGGGAAGGGCAGTCTTAAACAAGTCACATAACATATGGAAGCCTTTTTTTTAACGTGCCGAGAAAGGGCCGAGCAAAAGTGTTTGTTTGAAGAGCCATCCAGTTTCATAGATTCCAAATGTTCAATACTGACAAGTGAAAAATGTTTGCAATTTTTTTTTAAAGAGTCACACCACCAACCTTAAAAAAAGAGAGAGAAAGAAACACTTTCAGTATTTACTTAACCTAGTAACTAGGTTTATTGGGGAGCTCCCATTCTTTGTAGTTTAGGTAATGGATTCACCACATGTTTATGCTTTTAAAGGACTTGGATAAGATGCCTAACACCTCCTGCCTCAGAGGTTAAGACCCTGATGCATTGCCAGTTTACTGCTGTGGTCCTTTCCCTGTGTACAATTACAGTGTCCCCTAGAGTGAAGGAAATCCCTGGGTCCCCCCCCCTCTCTCTATTGCACTAACTAGCTGCACTATTCCACTACCAAAATAAAATTGACTTATTTAAAAGAAGAAAAAGTAATAAAACTTCCACATTATTAACTTTCCCCCCCTTTTAATAGAAGACTGGGGAAGAAATGCCATTGTACCACATTAAAGGCCTTCTCATAAGACTCACCATAGGCTAATGAGCCTTGTTGTGCGCCCTATTACCACATGCAACTGCCTTCAAGTGCTGCTTTTAACTTAACCTTGATGTAGTGCCAGGAATGTGTAAAGGATATACTTTGATAGTAGCGGGGGGAAGCTAATTTCGCGAACATGCTTTGAAAATATGTGTGAGATTGATATTTTAATGTTAATTAATTGAATCAAGTGCCTTCCATAGGGACAAGAAGCCATATCATCTGTTCTTAATAAGGGCTACATTACTCATACTTTCCCCCTTTCGCGCTGCCCCGCTTCCACGGGCTGCAGGACGGACAGTCTCAACACAGCCTCCTTGAGCCAATGGCTTGGGTGGACACTGTGGGAGGGGCTGTGATTTAGGGGCCGAGCATACAGAAGGTGCTAAGTTCAATGCCAGATGGGACCAGGAACCCTGGCAAGTCAATGCCACTCAATGCTCCTCCTAAATGTTCTAATGCAGTCCTTGGCTCACACATATCAAATACCTTTTAGAGAAAATATGTTTAGAGGGGATTGTTTTTAGAGAACAATGTGCTTAGAGAATATACATCCAGAAATACGTATCTTGAGAGCGCATATGCTTAAAAATGATGAATTTAAATATGTACAGAAATTCAAACGTTTGTGTAGGTAAAAGGGATGGAACAGACTTATGGGTGAACACTGAAAAAGTGAGATGAGCCAGAAATGGGTGGATTTGCCAGTCCCTAATAATATGGTGGTAGCTCTAACAGGAAGAGAGTTGTACATGCTCTCTTAAGAGCGCTACAATTAGAATCATTTTCTCACATTGCTTTCAAAGGAATGGACACATAGTGCACCTTCAACCAGTTTACACCCTTGTCTGAAGGTATCTGTCAATGTAAGAAAGAAGTAAATAAGTGCATTTCTATTGGAATGGCGGCTGTCGAACGGAAAGATGACAGTAACGGCTCCAGTGAGCATGGGTCTTCTATCAGAGAAAGACACGCACATTGTGGTTTCCACATTATGGAAGACGTCTAGACTACTTGTCTAGACTAGAACATACCACCCCCCCCTTTCCCTTCATAATTATTGCACTTATTTAGATATGTTACCAGCAGTTGGCCACGATCCAAGGGTCTGTGCAGGATCTACTGCACACATACGGGTTCATTTAAGCTCAGCTTCCGCCAGCAGGCTTCCCCTACTCCGAGAAAAGCCACTCCTTGAAGACCTGAGAGCCTTCCAGAGCAGCATTCCATCACTCTGCTAGAAGAGAAATTGTTGGGGGTGAGGAAGAAGGAGGCAATATTGCATGCATATACAGTGGTTCCTTGGTTCTCAAACGTCTTGGTACTCAAACAACTTGGAAGCCAAACACTGCAAATCCAGAAGTAAGAGTTCCAGTTTGCGAACTTTTGTGGAAGCCGAACGTACTCCGTTTTGAGTGCCACTCTTCCTTTTTGAGTGTTACACTGAGGTCTGTCTGTTTTTGCTATTTATTTTGTGTTTTTGTGGCTCTCTTTTTCTGTGTGTGTGACTGTGTGGAATCCAGTTCAGCTCCTGATCGATTGATTGTGTGACTGCAGTATATTGTTGATTGCCTTCATTTTATGGATCAATGGTCTCGTTAGAGAGTAAAATTCATGTTAAATTGCTGTTTTAGGGGTTGTTTTTAAAAGTCTGGAATGGATTAATCCATTTTGCATTACTTTCTATGGGAAAGTGTGCCTTGGTTTTAGAACGCTTTGGTTTTGGAATGGACTTCCGGAACAGATTAAGTTTGAGAACCAAGGTACCACTGTACCTCTTTGGATTGTCACCATTATGGAGGACAAGGAAGAAAGGAAGGGAGGAAGGAAGAAAAGAAGGAAGGAAGAAAAGAAGGAAGGAAGGAAGGAAGGAAGGAAGGAAGGAAGGAAGGAAGGAAAAGAGCTAATTCCATGTAATGGCTACATCACAAATCTTAAATAAATAGCAATGCACTTGGGAGTTTTGATGCCTTTGGAGAGGGAATATCATGCTACCATCATCAGTGGTGCAGCATATGCTATGGGTGTAGAAGATCCCAGGTTCAATCCCTGGCACTTCTAATGTTAGAAGATAGATAACAGGTGATGGGAATGTAGGAGCATAAGACACTGCCTTATGCCAAGTTAGACTGTTGCTCCATCTACCTCAGTATTGGTCCCTCTAGCAGTGGCTTTCAGGGGTTTCAGGTAGGAGCCTTGCTCAGCCCGACCTGGAAATGCTAGGGATTGAACTGCTGGAGGTGCTGGGATGCAACTCAGCTTGCACTGTAGGCTGATATACTTGTATGGAAAGGGTAGATAGAGAGGAACTTCCAAACTTCCTAAACCATCCTTGTGCCTAACTATTCATTTTCCTACAGTGTTAGACTGATGCTCTCAGGATTGCTGACTTCCTTCACGCAAAACAAATGCAGCAGTTCCCTGGTGCAAGTTCAGACCTTGTTTCTCCCTAAGTTTCTGGAGAGCCATCGCCAGTCATCACAGACAATACTGGGCTGGGTAGAGAAGTATAGTCAGACCTGCTATAAGGCAAGCTTCCTATGTTACTACACTCCCACAGTCTTGGATTTGGACTCCTGTATATGTCATACTGAAAAAATAAAAGACCTGGCAAGGCAAGTGTAAGGTGTGAGAACTGTGAAGGATTCCCAAAGCAAAGAAATAATGTTGAGAAGAAGAATATCCATAATTTCCACGGATCTGCAGCTCCAAAACACTGCAATTTATAGGACTTCTTATATTGTATATTGGCTGGAATCCTGCACACAGACTTTCCCCACAAGGGGAAACAAGGGGTTCAGAATTGCAGTTGCTCTCTTTCTGTGTTAGCTTTCCCTCCATCTACCCTTACTCATAACAACAGCTGGAATGTGAAACCTTAAAACCTTAGTTACGTGTGCCTCTCCTATTGATATCAAAAAGCACTCACGACATGCTTTACAGCCATCCTCTCAGCTGCTCACTGAACTGTGTGTTGCTCAGTCAAATTGTATCTGTGTTGAACTATGAAGTGTTAAATAATGTACACAGGACGGGTGCAAGTGTTGAGTGCCTGGAGGCCCGGGAGAGGAGTGAATAATTAATACCACCATTTCTTCCTTTGTTAGTTGATACTCACTGAATTTCATCATGCTGAGGCTATAGAAAGGGAACTGGGACCACAATGATTTAAATAATAATAATAATAATACTAAAAAGCCTAGTAATGATAGGATCAGTTTACAAATTCTGCCTGAGAAGTAGCTTGGTTTCTGCTCTTTTTCGTTTCATTTTCCATCTTAGAGTTTGAATTTGCACACTTTTTTTAAAAAAAATAAAAATTATTAACTGGCCAATCAAATCAAATTAAATCACATCACATAAATTCCGAATTACAAAGCCGAATTTTAAATTTTGTTGTTGAGGGGACCCATATTTCAAGATCCGAAGGGGGATTCTGATCATCTTCTTGCTACTGCTTTAATGTCCAAATCAGTCCAAATTAGTCCAAATAGAGTTCATAATTCTATCCAGTCTTATCTTGCTGTTTCCACATCACATCTTGTTCATATATTTTCTCTTTTTTCTTTATGATCTCTTCTGATAGTCTCCTTAAGCCGATAAACACCAATAATAATCCTGTGTGAATTTTTCCATTCTTCCAATCCTCAAATCGAGATGGTTTCCATATATCATCGCCTTCATAAATAACATCGCTCTTTCCATCATTAATTACAGAACTGTTGTTCTTAAGTCCCTCTGAGGAGTTTCACCAACAATATAAAAACAGCTCTATTTCTCCTCCCAGACTTAAGTCCTCTGACAGAACTTCCCAATATGGCGACGGCATTTTTAACTGCGTCATTCCAAAGCCCTTATACATTCCACGCTCTTCTTAAAACATGCTTTGGTTCGAAAGTTTATCTCCACACAGCCTTAAATCCACAGCTTAAGTCCTTAAAACGACATTTCTGACTTGTGAGGGGAGGGGATTCTTGTTTAATCACATAAGGAAAGAAAGGAAAGTTTCCCCCCTCCCCCATCAGTCATCAGTCCCTTTACCATACCGAGTCTTGGCGTATCTTCTCATAATCTATACTTGTTCCTCCGACTCGTCTTGTTTTGTTTAACAGAAGAGATCTGTTAGCAGTCTTTACTCCCCCTCCTTCCTTGAAAGATGTGCATTCTCTTCATCCAAATTGTTTCTTTTGAAGTTCTTGCAGCTAGTGGCGCGGATCAGAGACGGCGTCCAGGAGCGCCGAAATCCCACAGGAGGGCTTTGTGCCTAGTGCCCCCATCCCCACAAATTCGGGGGTGGTATAGGGCACAGCAGGCAAGGGCAGTCCCCCCCACCATCCTGGGGGGGGGTAGGGAGGCTAATTACTCCCATCATAGCCTCCAAATTACCTCGTGTGGGTCGGAGAGATGTTATTGCCCCCTAGAGCATGCGCCTCCCACAGCAGCATGGGGGGAATTGTGAGCCCGCAATCCAGCTGGCTGGTGGACGCACAGCATCCCTCCCCCATGGCTGCGGGAAACGCCGTGATGACCCCCTTCTCCGCTGCTGGAGAACAGAAGTGTGGCACTCAAAACAGAAGTGCACCCTCAAACGGAGTATGTTCGGATTCCAAAAAAAGTTCACTAACCGGAACACCTTCTTCCGGTTTTGAAGTGTTTGTGTTCCAAATAGTTTGCGAACTAGGCTGTTCATAGACCGAGGTACCACTGTATTAAGTTTAAGCTACAAGCGAGGATGAAACTGTGATCAGCAGTAGACAAAATAAGCAAAAGGAACAAATGAAAGAGGTTGGAGAAAACAATGGAGATGCAGCGAATTAAAAAGTATGAACTAGGATGTTGATGAAAGGTAGGTTGGGGTGTCTGTGTAGGAATATGATAAGATGGTAAATGTATGTAAAATATAGACTGGAAAATGCATAAAGAAAATTTTACAAAATGAATTTTTACACGCCTTCTCCATTTTACTCTTTCCAAGCTTGCCGTAGTAGACTGTCCATACGTTGTCTGTGACCAGTAGAGACTGCAACATAACTAGAAGAATCCTACCATCATAGTCACGATGTGGAAGCTTCTCTGCAAATTCTCATTTGTGATGACAGCTGCTATAAGATACAATAGTTGCTTGCCCTACAGATAGTCCTGAATGCATGGAAAGTTTCTACCCAAGTGTTCAATCTGTGATCCATGTGGGTGGGTAGCTCTTCCATATTACGGCCACTGCATGGAGCCACTGTCACATGAAACCATGCCCAAATGTAGCTCAGTGACAGAGCCTATGCTTCAAAGGCAGAAGGCCTTAGCTTCAGCCTCCAGCCTCTCCAGACAAGGATAGGAAGGACTCAGTCAAAAACCCTGGAGAGTCACTGCCAGTCACTGTAGACCAGGGGTCAGCAAACTTTTTTAGCAGGGGGCCGGTCCACTGTCCCTCAGACCTTGTGGGGACGACGACTATATTTTGAAAGGAAAAAAAATTGAACAAGTTCCTGTGCCCCACAAATAACCCAGAGATGCATTTTATATAAAAGCACACATTCTACACATGTAAAAACACCGGGCAGGCCCCACAAATAACCCAGAGATGCATTTTAAATAAAAGCACACATTCTACTCATGTAAAAACACGCTGATTCCAGGACCGTCCGTGGGCCGGATTTAGAAGGCGATTGGGCCAGATCCAGCCCCCCAGGCCTTAGTTTGCCTGCCCATGCTGTAGACAATACTGAGCTTAGACCAACTGCAGGTCTGGTTTGGTACAAGGCAGGTTCCTCTGTAAAGGAACATCTCATCTATAAGTGGTGCATTGTTTCGTTTGTTGCTTTTCTCACAGAGAGCCCCAGAGCAGCTTATATTAAGAGCAACCAAGTAAAGACCTAGAAAACACAGCGATACAGAGAAAAGGCAGGACTTACAGACCTTGCCCCACTAAGAGAGGCCACAATGCCCACCCTTCAAATTAAGGGCCAAAAGCCTGAGGAAAGAGAAAGTCTTTTAAACTTGCACCTAAAATAGGAAATGATGGCACCAGGCATGCCTCCCTAGGGAGAACATTTCACACCAATGGGCATTTCACAACAATGAAAAGTCCCATTCTTGTGTTGCCACCCTCTGACCCTCCCGTGGAAGAGGCACATGAAGAAAGGCCTTTGGTGATTATTGCAGGATCCATATGAGTTCATGTGGGAGAAGGCAGTTCTTAGGGCCAAGGGCGTAGGGGGTGGGTGTGTGCTGCTGGAACGATTCCCCCCGGGCACATTTTTTTGGGGGGAGGGGAAGCTGCTCACACCGCTCTCCCTGAATCAGCCCTGTGGTGCTTTGAGAGGCTGGGATCTGATCATGGCATGCGTATGGTCTCCAAGGAATTTTGAGGGGGCCTAGCCCTCTCCTGGAAAATTTGGGGGGGCCATCGCCGTCGTCCCCGGTCACCCAGATGTCGCCTCTGCATCCTATCAAGGACCTCCCACAATGGTACCTATGGAAAACACTAAAAAATAGATGATTGCAGGCCAATCGTACACACAGATAAAGAAAAGATGGAGCTGAACAGACAGCTTGTGTTACCCAATGACTAGACTAATGGCACTTTCATACACCCAGTGGAGGCTGCGGTCCATTTGCGGAAGTGGATCACTGCCTCACCAGGATCAGTCTACCCTCAGCCAGGGCCCACCTGCCTGCCTCCTAACTTCTCATGCCTTTCAGCTATCCTACCTATGGAGTTCTTTAACCTAAGCATCTCTCCCAATGACCTCCTTCCACTGGGCATTCCTGTCTTCAGTCTCCCAACTTGCCCACAACACACTTCCTATGTCTCACAGCCTGTGTGAGGTTTGGTTTTTCTCCCTCAGCCGCCGACCTTTCACAAAGCTGGGATTCCATGAATGTTCAAATGGTGACAGCATTGCTCGGCAGATGGCATATCTGTAAATATTTCATGAAATCACTTGTTTTCAACCCCGTTGGTCAAGGGGCTTCATCAGAGCTTTAGACAGAGGTTTTCATAACAGCTACTAGCAAAAGAGATTCCTTATTACACTGTACTATATGCTGCACACCTTCCAGTTGCCTGGGTTGCCTGTTTGAATGTGATGGATAGCGACAGTAATAGGTTCTTTCATTCCATTAGTGTTCATACAAGCCCTACACACACACACACACACACACAGAGAGAGAGAGAGAGAGAGAGAGAGACAGACAGACAGACAGACAGATAGACAGATAGACAGACAGAGACAGAGAGTGTGTTCAGGGATATTTTTTAAAAATAGTTTTATGAATTGTGTGTCTTTGTTTCTCAATCTGATCCTTTTACATAGTTTTGTACGTATTGTGGTATTTCATGCATTGTGATTTGCAGTTGTTTTTTATTGATCACAAACTTAGTTGGTCTCTAAAGTGCTACTGGACAATATTTTTGTTTTTATTTCGACTGCGTCAGACCAACATGGCTACCTACCTGAGTTTATTGATCACAGTTCAGTAATAGTTTATTGTAATTGTTAAGAATGAATTTCTGTTTAATTATTATATGCTGATATTTGAGAGTTCATTCTGTTGTATACTATTATATTCTAATAGATGCCTGAATTTGAAACAAGTCATTCTATTTTAAAGTTATGTTTTATTATGACTTTTTGTATCGGATCAGATCATCATAAGGTGTGTGTTCTTTATTGTATATTTTGTTGCTGTAAACTGCCTTGTGCCTAGTAATGTTGAAAGGCGGTATACAAATTAAAAGTGAGATGAAAATTAAATGAAGAGAGAGAGAGAATTATTTCTGCAGTTGGGCAACGAAAATGCTTGCCTATGTTTCCCATTTTAAAAAAGAAGGAACTGTGAAAAGATATGTAAATGGAGCCATGTAAAAGGGAAACAAATTTACTTTAAATTACAAGGTGCTACAGATTATTAGTGTCCTTTTGTGTGCTGTTTTCTCCACTTTGAAAAAGAATTAACGGTCTTAACAAAGGATCAACAGGATACTTATGAGGAGATGTTAATGCCTGCTAAAACTAGAGGATACAGGTATAAGTACAAATGGACCGGTGGGATTAGTTACTTTTGAAGTCCCTTCCAGGTGTATATTTAAGATTGTCCAGAAAATGAAGCTTTGCCTTTAACAAAGTTAGTTTTGAATGGGGCCAAGGGACCCATCCCGTGAGGAGGTTTCCAGCTCCGTGTTTCTGTGATATCTGTAAGTCTTGCTCGGGACTAACAAGCAAGCTGTTGGCACCGATACCAAATCTGCATGCTTGTTATAGAGATCTATAGCAGAAATCTTTGCAATTTTGCAGAACCAATTGACATCCATTCTAGTTCAAATAGATCTAGGAGACATTTCCCTGGCTGGATTCAGTTTTGAAAATTTTTCATCCTCTCCACTGACAGGCAGAACTTCAAGGTTTACATGACCTCCCGAAGGAGAAGGAGAAGGAGAAGGAGAAGGAGAAGGAGAGTGTGTATCACCAAAAAGTTTGTGTATGACCTCATCCAATGGTTTCATGTAGATGTTGAAGAAGAAGAAGAAGAAGAAGAAGAAGAAGAAGAAGAAGAAGAAGAAGAAGAATAGTAGTTTGGATTTGATATCCCTTTTTATCACTACCCTAAGGAGTCTCAAAGTGGCTAACATTTTCCTTTCTCTTCCTCCCCCACAACAAACACTCTGTGAGGTGAGTGGGGCTGAGAGACTTCAAAGAAGTGTGACTACCCCAAGGTCACCCAGCAGCTGCATGTGGAGGAGCGGAGACGCGAACCTGGTTCACCAGATTACGAGTCTACCGCTCTTAACCACTACACCACACTGGTTGAGAAACATGAGGGCATAGTATGACCCTTCAGAGCTCCATAAGCCAAGTCAGCAGTCTTCCAGCATCACCTTCTGGGACCAATCCAGAGAGGCTCATTGGGTGCCTTTGTCAGATATCTTTAGGTGTCAGGCAAAACCATTGCTCTTCTCCCAGGCCTTTGGCTAATTAAACTTGTTGTTGTTGTTTAGTCGTTTAGTCGTGTCCAACTCTTCGTGACCACATGGACCAGAGCACACCAGGCACTCCTGTCTTCCACTGCCTCCCACAGTTTGGTCAGACTCATGTTTGTAGCTTCGAGAACACTGTCCAACCATCTCGTCCTCTGTCGTCCCCTTCTCCTTGTGCCCTCCATCTTTCCCAACATCAGGGTCTTTTCCAGGGAGTCTTCTCTTCTCATGAGGTGGCCAAAGTATTGGAGCCTCAGCTTCACGATCTGTCCTTCCAGTGAGCACTCAGGGTTGATTTCCTTAAGAATGGATACGTTTGATCTTCTTGCTGTCCATGGGACTCTCAAGAGTCTCCTCCAGCACCATAATTCAAAAGCATCAATTCTTCGGCGATCAGCCTTCTTTATGGTCCAGCTCTCACTTCCATACATCACTACTGGGAAAACCATGGCTTTAACTATACGGACCTTTGTTGGAAAGGTGATGTCTCTACTTTTTAAGATGTTGTCTAGATTTGCCATCGCCTTTCTCCCAAGGAGCAGGCGTCTTTTAATTTCGTGACTACTGTCACCATCTGCAGTGATCATGGAGCCCAAGAAAGTAAAATCTCTCACTGCCTCCATTTCTTCCCCTTCTATTTGCCAGGAGGTGATGGGACCAGTGGCCATGATCTTCGTTTTTTTGATGTTGAGCTTCAGACCATATTTTGCGCTCTCCTCTTTCACCCTCATTAATAGTTCTTTAATTCCTCCTCACTTTCTGCCATCAAGGTTGTGTCATCTGCATATCTGAGGTTGTTGATATTTCTTCCGGTGATCTTAATTCCAGCTTGGGATTCATCCAGCCCAGCCTTTCGCATGATGAATTCTGCATATAAGTTAAATAAGCAAGGGGACAATATACAGCCTTGCCGTACTCCTTTCCCAATTTTGAACCAATCAGTTGTTCCATTAAACTATCTATGGTCTTTTAAAGGTTGGGGTGTCTTGTTTTTGTTTGTTATTATGTTACATATTTTTGTGTTTTTACAGTGTGAAATAGTAGCACAGAGGATTTTGACAAGCCGGATGTAGGAAACCAATTGCCATTACAGTGGTAACTCGGGTTACAGATGCTTCAGGTTACAGACTCCGCTAACCCAGAAATAGTACCTCAGGTTAAGAACTTTGCTTCAGGATGAGAACAGAAATCGCACGGTGGCGGCGTGGCGGCAGCGGGAGGCCCCATTAGCTAAAGTGGTATCTCAGGTTAAGAACAGTTTCAGGTTAAGAACCTCCAGAACAAATTAAGTTCTTACCCCAAGGTACCACTGTATATGCTCCTTGTTACATATTGTCAGATTTTGATTACTGAGTTTCTAATGCTACTGAATGTTTAATAGCTGTCAAATATTGCTGGAATACAACTGTTTCCTTTTCATATACTGTCAAATGTCCACTACTGCAACATTCTGGTTGTTAACTCACATCAAATATTCACCACAGATAGAGTGAAAATATTGACTGCTACGTGTTGGGCAATATCAATTGCTCACCGCTGCTGAATGTCAACTTTTTTTTAGGAGCTGCAAAATGATGGCTGCTATGTGTCACACACTGCCAAATACTATGTGCTATTGCATGCCAATTATCAATGTTGCTAGATGTGAGATACTGTCAAACACTGACTGGCAGCGCATACTAGTTGTCAGATACTGTCAAATGCTGGTTGCATAATATTTGCTGAATATTCACTCAGCCCGTGAACTTTTGAAGTGTATTCACCAGCAAAACATTCAAGGATTTTGTTTTTTTAAAATCTCATTTTGAAGGCAAACTTCTTGCATTTCTATGCACTTGCAGCATTAGATGCCAGAAATCCTGTGTTAAAAGGCTGTAAATACTACAGTCTGTGAAGTCCTGATCAAGAACTTTTTTTGTGTGGGGAGGGGGTTAAATAGTAATTGTCCTTTTCTTTTCTCTTTTTAAATAATGTTTGCTTTTGCTGTCTGGAACTGTCATGTTCTCTTTCTGCATATGGCTACAATGAAGAATGTAGGCTGCACAAAATCTGGCTTCATAGCTGTAGTGGGAAAGAGTTCTCTTGAAATTTTAAGTGAAGCATCTGTTGAAAATTAGATAACAGTATCATCACTAGCTGTTTGGTGAAGATAAAACAAGGCTGAAATGCAAGATGTTCATTGCTTCAGTTTTTTAGACTAGTGCTTGCAACCTGGAGATTCTATGCCTGTTCCCTAGTAAATCTTGTTGGAATCTGATTTGTACCAAAGAAATGTGACTGTCTAATGCAATAATGGTCTTTTTTTTTATCTAGTACCTTGCAATACCGATGAATTTATAATGTATGCAACTCTACTCCTATAAAAGCCACCTAGGCTGCAATCCAATACAGACATACCTGGGAGAAAGTCCCATTGTACTCAGTAGGGCTTACTTCTGAGTAGACATGTATAGGAGTACACAATTAGGGATATTAAACTGAAACTTCAGAAGCGTCTGTTGCACTAACTAAAGAAGTATTTAAGAAAAGAATAAAGGAAGGTCATCCTTAGAGGTTCCCAAGTTCCTCCTCTTCAAGAGGTCTGGAGGGTGGCAACACAAGAACGGGCCTTTTCTGCTGTGGCTCCCCATTTGTGGAAAGCTCTCCCCAGGGAAGTTTGACTGGCGTCTTCATTAAGCACCTTTAGGCACCAGGCAAAAATGTTCCTTTCCAACCAGGCCTTTGGTTGATTTGATTGACATCCTATGCCCTTTCAAAATGTTTTTTTTTGGGGGGGGGGAGATATTGGGTTGTTGTTTTTATTGTTTTTATTTTGATTGTGCACCCCCCTTGAGACCTGTGGGTATAGTAAAGTAAAGGTAAAGGGACCCCTGACCATTAGGTCCAGTCGTGGCCGACTCTAGGGTTGTGGCACTCATCTCGCTTTATTGGCCGAAGGAGCCAGTGTACAGCTTCCGGGTCATGTGGCCAGCATGACTAAGCCACTTCTGGTGAACCAGAGCAGCGCACGGAAACGCCGTTTACCTTCCCGCTGGAGTGGTACCTATTTATCTACTTGCACTTTGACCTGCTTTCGAACTGCTAGGTTGGCAGGAGCAGGGACCGAGCAATGGGAGCTCACCCCGTCACAGGGATTCGAACCGCCGACCTTCTGATCGGCAAGTACTAGGCTCTGTGTATAAATTCAATAAATAAAATAAAACAATACAGTGGTACCTTGGTTCTCGAACTTAATTCGTTCCAGGAGTCTGTTCAACTCCCAAAACCATTCAAAAACCAAGGCATGGCTTCCAATTGGCTGCAGGAGCTTCCTGCACTCAATTGGAAGCAGCGTCGGACGTTTGGCTTCGCAAACCAGAACACATACTTCTGGGTTTTTGGTGTTCGGGAGCCGATTTGTTCGACAACTAAGCCGTTCAGGAACCAAGGTACCCCTTTATCAGGGCAGGGAGACCTGTATCTATGGAAAAGCCTCACCTTACATTGGCTTCATTGCCCCAAACAGAGTAACAAGTGCTGCTGTATGGATGGAATAAACACTTTGAAACATTTCTCACAGTAGAAATGTTGTCATGGCAGTAAATCACTGACTTTACAAATTGGAAAATCTGTGATCATTTTCAGCAAAGGGCTTTCAACAGCAACATTTTAAAAAAAACTTCCAGCATGGTGAAGATCTTCGCTAGAGATATGCCAAAAAATCCCTGAGCATATTCAGACAAAATCTAGTTTAAGTTCAACCTTTCAGCATCTGTACATCTTGACTTGATTTAAGACAGTACCACTGTGGGTTGAAAAAAATATATACAAAACCCTCTTTTCAGATGGGTGATGAGGAGCGATGAACGATGGGTCCACGGATATAATACCGAAATCATCATCATAATCAAAAGAGCATTTCTATAGGAAATCTGAAAGCATATATTGCAAATCAGAGAGCTGAGATTGAGAGGGATGTTGCTTCCTAAGGCCACCAAGAGAGTTTATTAAAAAAGAAAAGGGAAAAAAAAATGAGATTTGAACCAATGAGTTCCTGGCTCACTGCTCAGTCTCAGCCACTAAATTACACTCTCTATTACTTGAGACTTAGGCTGTGCACACACCATAAATTTAAAGCACATTTCCTAAATGAAAAATAAAAAAGGGAACTGTAGTTTATTAAAAATGCTGGGAATGATAGCTCTGTGAAGAGTTAAAGTAGAGTTCACAGGATTCTTTGGGGAGGTGTTTTAAATGGACGGTGTGTACAGAGTTGTTGCGAAGATAAAATGGGTTTGTGACCATGTCCAATGTATGCCAGTCCTTGAGTTCTTTTCTGAGCAGAACAATCTATATTATCCCTCTCTACCAAGGCAAATTATTTGCATGTGCATATGGAAGCTGGCTTCCTGTTAATTACCTTCTTGTCGGTGAGTTCAGCTTCCTCAAGAAGAAATGCCTTTTTGCCTTTAATAGAGGAACCTGCAGTCCTTCCTCGGGACTTTAATTTAAAAGGAGTCATTAATTTCCATCCCACTTTCTCTTTAAACCTAATAAGCCTATAGCATTAATGCTTAGACTTCCAAATCCCTCACGCTGCCAGATGCCTAAGAAGGAGCGGAGCTACGGATTATAAGACATATGGATTTATTTACAATAGGTAACTTCTTCATTAAAACATCTTAACACAGTCATTACACGGCTTCTTTCCCAGGCCCCCGCTGTCACACATTCAGCCTTGTTCAGGTACAATCTTCACATCTGCTATTCACATCTGCATTCCAGCTCTTAGACCACCTATTACACAGGTCGCAGGAAGAGGAATACATCTTGCTACACAAACACACATCGTGGGCACCACTTTGCAATGCATACTTCAGATTAACATGGTGATTTGCCATGGGAGGGCCAACAGTCACATTGGGCTATTGCCCAAGCAACGGTACTCAGTGGCCAGACATGGCCTGAGATATTTTGTTGGCCGTGGTGGTAAAAATACCATAATAAATATCTGAAAACATGCTAACCTTTAGCTGTAACTAGGGATGGAGGAGAAATCAAATGTAATAACATACCTAGCTAGCTTGGACTTTCCAAAACAATACCCAAACTGAAACACGGCCTTCGAAATTTGTAAGTCTCCCCAATTTTGTAGTACATTTCTCCAGCCAAATCATATACTAGGGTAAAGTGTGCATTAAAGTACATATATCAGTGAAAATAACATACAACATTGCATTCAGGGAAATTGCCTTTGGAAAACAGGACTTTATTGGGCAAAATTGCACAAGCATATTATTTATCACAGCAGTCAAGCATAGGACCTCTTGGAAGACCATGGACGAAGCATGAAGGCAACAGCCCTCTCTTGCTACCCAGTATCTTGTAAGAACACAGGAAGCTGCCTTTTACCATATCAGACCACGGGTCTGTCTAGCTCAATATTGCCCACCAATAATGGTTCTCAGGATTTCAATTGACATTTTTCTCTCAAGCCTACCTGGTGGTGCCATTTTTTTTTATCACCAACACATCACCTTTCCGCATCTTACATTTGGAGACTGCTGCCTCTGATTCTGGGGCAGTAATGGGGAACCTTCCAGAAGATGTTGGACATGACCAAAGGTCAGGGATGATCGCAATTGTAGTCTGGCAACATCTGGAAGACCGTGGATTCCCCATCTCTGTTCTTCTAGAGGGTTCATTTTGCCATGATTTTTTAAAAAAATCATTAATATATTTATATGCAACCTTTCAGTGAAAGTCTCAAGGTGATGGCTCTTGCCTAATATGTAGAAATGGTCAACAGCCACAGATAGGCCTATCTTCTGCAATGAATTTGTGGCCCACCTCTGAGGGCCTTCTGGCGGTTCCCTCACTGTGAGAAGTGAGGTTACAGGGAACCAGGCAGAGGGGCCTTCTCAGTAGTGGCACCTGCCCTGTGGAACGCCCTACCACCAGATGTCAAAGAAATAAACAACTATCTGACTTTTAGAAGACATCTGATGGCAACCCTGTATTGGGAAATTTTTAATGTCTAATGTTTTACAATTTTTTTATGTGCTGTAAGCTGCCCAGAGTGGCTGGGGTATTAATAATAATAATAATAATCTTCATTATATCCTATGCCAACAAATTCTATAAAGTAATTGCTGTACTTTTTTTGTTCCATCCTAAATCTACTGCTAATCTGTTTCACTGGATGAGTGTAATTGAGTTCTAATATTATTGGAACTTGTGCTCTCATATTATGAGAGGGAGGGGAATCGCTCTACCCACTTTTCCCACACCATGAATAATATTATAAACCTCCATCATGTCATCCCCCTCCTTAGCTGTCTTTTTTTTTCTAAGCTAAAAAAACCCCTCAAACATGCTCTCCAAACACAGCTGTTACCATTAAGAATGCATAAGTTTCTGTGCATCATGTGTTTTTACCCACAAAATGGGGGGGGGCGGGGGCGGACTGCTGCTAAGGTTCCCAGATGAATATGCAGACCCAGCCTAAAATGAAGCCCAAAGACAAATGACTTAATTGGTTTTTCTTGTAAGGCATTCACAATGCGCAGATGCGCAGAGCGGCTCAGTCCAATGAAAGTCTAATCTGGAGCATTTTGTTATGACTCGAAGCCTAAGTAAGGAAAGTGCGCCCGCCTCATTGTCCCTTCAAGGTCACTGTTGTACATCACTGCCTCAGAATCAGCTAAGCTGGTAGATTTTGCAATCTTCAGAGAATCCAGCTGTTTCCGGTGTTATGATAGTGATTTTTGCTACAGGTAAATGGTGTAGGTACCAGGTCCGGGGCACAACAATTGTGGTCATTCAGTTTGGTTGTAAGAGGTTCTCCACTCAGCTCAGTGGAGTGCATGCACAGAGTTGAACTGAATGCAGCGAATTGTTCTCACTGGAATGAGGTGAGCTCTGTGTTTGTTTGTTTGTTGTGTGTGTGTGCGCGTGTGTGCATATACACATCTCCTGGGCTTTTTTGTCCAGGGGAAACTACCTCTCAGGTGGGCACCATTGCCATTCTAAGAGATGAGGGAGGTGTTTGTGGCAAGTTCTGGCACCTCTTTTTCTGGAAAAATAGCGCTGCACATCCCATTCATTTATTTGGCTGGAGTGGGCATCTATCAGGGATGCTGTAACAAGGGGGATATCTTGCATTGACAGAGATTGGACCAGGTGACCTTTTGGATCACTTCCAACTCTATGGCTGCATGAAGTATTCAGATCACTTTGCATTCCCTTTTCAAGATATGTTAGCAATATTCTGGTCAAAATTATAACAGTTCCAGGTGTTGCTGGTCTCCAACTCCCATCATTCACCATGCTGGCAGGGGCTGATGGGACTTGTAGTCCTACAACACCTGAAGAGCACCATATTGGCTTTCCCTATAATAGCAGGTTAGTCTGCATGTTCATCCGTTCCTCAGATATATGAACTGTGTTCTTCCCTTGTCAAATGCAAACAATACAAGAAACATAGCTATCTACAGAGACCTCCAGTATTCATCCCAGACCATTTAGATAAATTAAACAGAAATGAATGTATATAATATTAAATTTAGGCTGCAGATCTTTAAGTGCAATATATAACATTTCTGATTTTTTTTAAAAAGAGTGAGATGTTTTTGTCATGGGTAGGCAAAATAAAATGTCACTCAACACATATTAAGAGTTCCCAGTGAATAATATTTTGTCACATACATATCTATTTATTAGAATAATATTTCAGCTTTCACACTCTCCCATAACCATTTTATTGGAAATGGAAAAAAGAGCAGCCCTCAGAAATATATGTATATATATTAAAAATACATGATTTTTCTTATATATATATATATATATATATATACACATACATACTATATATATATATATATATATATATATATATATATGAGAAAAAATCATGTATTTTTAAAAATATGAAACAAAAAGGATTCTGTTGAAGTAATGAATGTTTAAACAATTGCCATGGTTCAGTAAAAATGATTAAAGTCGTAGTGTACATTTATCAATGCTTTCTCCGGTTGTTTCCGTTTGCAACTGCTTATGGTTTTAAGCAAGCTATCGTTGTTCTAGTGCCATGTTTCCCAAACTTGAATCTCCAGCTGTTTTGGGACTACAGGATGATGGGGACTGTAGTCCAAAAACCGCTGGAGACCCAAGTTTGGGAAACATCAGGTCCCCTTGGTGTCTATTAATTTATGGTTGTAGTGTAACTGTACTGCCTTGCTCTGCTTTCAAGAGATGTTGAACAGTGGACAGAATAAGTTAGGCTAAATAATGATGCAGGGGGTCTTCAGGCAGCTCACACAAAGCTTCCAGAAAAGTCAAAGAGATAACTGGCTTAAGGTAAATACCGTATTTTTCGCCCTATAGGACGCACTTTTTCCCCTCCAAAAATGAAGGGGAAATCTGGGTGCGTCCTATGGGGCGAATGCAGGCTTTCGCTGAAGCTTGGAGAGCGAGAGGGGTCGGTGCGCACCGACCCCTCTCGCTCTCCAGGCTTCAGGAAGACATCCGCAGCCTAGGCAGCCCTGCGGGAGTTCCCGCAGGGCTGTCTAGGCTGCGGGTAGCAGCCTGCTTCCCGGAGCACCGGGCGCGCTGAAAGCAGAGCTCCCGGCGCTTCGGGAACACATCTGCAGCCTAGGCAGCCCTGCGGGAGGTCCCACAGGGATGTCTAGGCTGCGGATAGCAGCCTGCTTCCCGGAGCGTCAGGCGCCCTGAAAGCAGAGCGCCCGGCGCTTCGGGAACACATCCGCAGCCTAGGCAGCCCTGCGGGAAGTCCCCGCAGGGCTCCCCATGCTGCGGATAGCAGCCTGCTGCCCAGGCGGGTGGGGCGCCCTGAAGCAGAGCGCCCCGCGCGCCGGACAGACATCCACAGCGTGGGGAGCCCTGCAGGAGTTCCCCGCAGGGCTCCCCATGCTGCGGATAGCAGCCTGCCGCCCGGCGGGTGGGGCGCCCTGAAGCAGAGCACCCCTCGCGCTGGGCAGACATCGGCCAGCCCCACAAGCTCGGGGGACAGCAGGGAGGCGCAGCGCCGCCATCCCGCTGTTCCTCGACCTTGTTCGGTTCCCCCGACCTGCTTTTGGGGGGGAAATAAAGGGAAAATTTTTTTCCTTTATTTCCCCCCCAAAAAACTAGGTGCGTCCTATGGGACGAAAAATACGGTACATCTTTTGTGGTGAAGTACCTGCTACTCCTCAACACCCTTGCATATGGCTTCTTCATATTCGTATCCACGGGGGAAGGTTTGCTTAACTAATTTTGAAATTCACCAGTAGGGACATTGTCTTAAACACTTTCCAAATGTAAACTTATGTATTCATTAGCATCGAACCTTGCATATGGCGCTAGGAATTCATTATGCATGTTCTTATTGTTCATGCAGATGTTATTAAATATGTAAACTCGACACCGATGCTTTTTTCCTTTTTTTGCAAAATAAAGCACTGCAGATCGCTTGAGTAATATTGGTAAGTTGCCAGTACTTGCTGTATCTGTATAAATAGGAGCCCAAGTGTTAGTGTCTAACACAGGCCAGATGTTTGTCTGCAAGAGGACGGGCGAGCTGCACATTGATGGTTTTCCGAACCCAATAGTAACCATTTTTCATTAACAACAAAGCTACCTGTCACTGAGCTGGTCTTGTGGTGCTAACTGATACTTCCAAATGCGAGCTTCCCTATGTGAGGTTCTGTGTGTGTGTTAAGGCGGGGATTGCGGGTGTGACAGTTTTTCTAAGGCGATTAAGTCAAACAGTTTATGGTGTGCTACATTATGTTTAGAATGTGGTCACTCAGATGACGCTGGAAGGAAGGATCCATGTAGGTTTGGCTGATCTCCGAGTTTAAACGAAAGGGAGTAAAGAAAAATAAAAAAATGAAAACTGAGAAGGTCCCCTCACCCTGTTCAATATGTAAACATATTATTTTTCTCTAATGGTCTGCTGGACAAAGGCACTGTTGTATTTTTAAAGCCTGACAACCGCCGGATCAAATCACAGTGTGAGGAAATCAGTTTGTAGGATCGTAAAAGTTTGATCTTTTATGCCCCCCGTCTCTTCTGCTGAAACAGATAGCATAATGACTTTGCTGCTGAGCTCCCCATGTACGTGGAATTATTGTTGTTTTTAATTCCCCACATACTATCTCCTCCATAGTATCACCCCCAATTCTATATTAAGATCTTCAGAAGAGAGTCTACTACTATCCCATTGTCAGGTGAAGTTTGTTATTTGACAAGTGATAGAGCCTTTTCTGTGGTGGCACCCTCTCTGTGGAATGCCCACCCTGTAGACTGATGCCAAAGTTACAATTGTTTCAGCACCAGATTAAAATACCTTTACTTGCTTAGGCATTTTAACATGTTTCTTTGTTGGCTGAGTGGAGAACACAAATGAAACGGAAACAGAAAAGCAGAGCAAAGGAAAGTCCAAGGAATGCAGTCTAACTCAACTTTCTAAGATTTAACTCTTCAAGCTCATGTTAATAATAATAATAATTATAACAATAATTTTATTATTTATGCCCCCTCCATCTTGGCCAGGTTTCCCCAGCCACTCTGGGCGGCTTACAGCATATATTAAAAATGTTGCTATAGAGGTTGTTTTTTCCTCAAGGTCACTTAGTTATAAGGTGATTGTGATCATGAAAAATCCAGCCTCAACCAGGGAAAGTCTTAAGTGAGCAGACTTTTGGAGGTCCTTCCAGATGATGTTTTGGGTGTGCACTCACTCTGCTTTTTTCATTGAATTTTTTCAAAGGGTCCTATTCCTAAAACGCTTCTTCTCTTCAAAGAAGCTGTTGTTCTTTATAGAGACTGTCACTGACTGTCATGTCACAAATTAAAGAGATAAGACTGTCCCTGAAAAAAATATTCCTAGGGGGCCAAAGCAAAGCAAAGTTCAGATTGTGGGGCAGGGCACCCATTTGCCACACCCTGGCTACAGGGCCACCACACTGGTCTTACTGCAACAGAGGCAGCATGACCAGTTCCGCCATACTGGGTGCTGAGCCTAGGGGTACTGCAGGGCGCCACAACTATGATATAGTGAATTGAGCAGAACAGAAGGCAAGAGGTGGGGTGTGTGTGCTGAATTTTGGCTTTGCCCAGGGCACTACTGAAATCTGAAAGACCAAAGTCTTCCCCTGACCTGCAGTATACTAAGCCTGGTCATGTGTACCAGAAATTGGCAACTACTATTTCCTAGACAGCATCTTAAAAAGCAGAGACATCACCTTGCCGACAAAGGTCCTTGTAGTTAAAGCTATGGTTTTCCCAGTAGTGATGTATGGAAGTGAGAGCTGGACCACAAAGAAGGCTGATCGCCGAAGGATTGATGCTTTTGAATTATGGTGCTGGAGGAGACTCTTGAGAGTCCCATGGACTTCAAGAAGATCAAACCTAACAATTCTGAAGGAAATCAGCCCTGAGTGCTCACTGGAAGGACAGATCGTGAAGCTGAGGCTCCAATACTTTGGCCACCTCATGAGAAGAGAAGACTCCCTGGAAAAGACCCTGATGTTGGGAAAGATTGAGGGCACAAGGAGGACGAGATGGTTGGACAGTGTTCTTGAAACTACCAGCATGAGTTTGACCAAACTGTGGGAGGCAGTGGAAGACAGGAGTGCCTGGCGTGCTCTGGTCCATGGGGTCATGAAGAGTTGGACACAACTAAATGACTAAACAACAACAACAACAATTTCCAGAGGAGTTAGTCCAATTTGCAGCAGAGTCAACCTCAAAGCAGGTGTTGGGAACCTTTGGCCTTTGAGATGTTGCTGAACTCCTGTCCTCCCTGGCCTTTGGGCTGATGGGATTTGTAGTTTAGCAATATCCAGAGTGCCAAAGGTTCCAGCATAAGCTTTTGTGAGCTCAAGTCCACAACAACTGATACAGTGGAATCTAGTCCACTAAACCTTATGTTGTGATAAATACCTTACCTATTTCTAAGGTGCTATAAGATTCTTTATTGTGATTAACATTTATTTTTTTTTTTTTTAAAACAAGACTATGTTTAGGGAAGAGCAGTTAACATTTATAGTGAAGACACCACACCGTGAATATAACGGCAGCCTTGTCTTTTCAGAGGCCGACACCCTGCGAACTTTCAGGAAGACCTTGTTTAAGCTCAAATTGAATGATCCGGGGGGAAAGCTATTGTATATCACTATGAAAACAATTAGAATGCTAGAATGCTGCACCGAGCCCAACTTCCACCTGAAATTTACACTTTACATATTTTCACTTGGTTGTCATCCCTTATGAAAGAAATCCAAAGATAAGCCATAGGGGCACGATTTTAAAGAGAAAAAGAAGGGGGGGGGGAGAGAGAACAAGGACAAAGAAGGTAAACAAAAGTACAATCTGCATACTTTGAAAGCATAGAAGTGGGGGGATACAAGAACTGGGAGCTTGGAGTCCTGCCCTACGAGAAAACATTATCAGAAAACATTAGTGGGATCCCTATAATAGGGGAAGGTTAGAATTTATTCTTGCACAGGGGAAGAAAAAACAACAACAACCCTGACCCAATCTTGTTCATTCATTCTTTGTTTAATTGAGTCCCCAACACAAAAGGTGTTGAAAAACAGCACTGGAAAGATACCAGAGATTCATTTGGAAAAGAAAAGGAATAGAAAAACAGCTTCTCAATAGCTGCAGCATGTGTTCCGGCTGTTCGTGGAACAAAACCACACAGCTTCTCAGCTGCTGCCCTGAAAAGTTTGCGTGTGCCGTTTTTGGCCACAGCACAAACGCATCCTTCCCCAATCGCCGCTCCGACTCTCTAAGCTTCATTGTGCATCAGGACCTGGCTCTCCCATTGGTGGAGGGACAGTTTCACTCCCAAGAAAGGGGTCTTTCTCCTTCGGTCCAGAAATGGCTCCCATTCAGTTCCTGCCTCTATTCATGACAGTTCAGCTCACTTTTATATCCTGCAAGGGGCAGCAGAACTGCTTCTTAGGCCAAAGGGATGCCAGAGCTATTTGTTAAGCTAAAGGTGAAGAGAGATGATGTTTTAGAGCAGCAGAGGTGTTTGGGAAGCAACAGTCTAATGATACTTTTCCAAGGATGAATATTTGGGGCCCAGGACAGAGGGTTGGGGGGAGGGGGAGTGAGGAGCAGAGAAATACAGTTCTGCACATTTGCCTCAAAGGCTGGCTGTTGATACCACTAATGGGCCGGTGCCTGTGAAGTGACAAAGAAGCTACACATAGAGAAATTGTGCACATTCTGACCCATCACTGCATATTTTGTACTTCACTTAGTCAGTTATGGTTACAGGTTTTTGGTTTTTTTTAAAAAAACAACTTTTGATTGATTTGTATATCTTATTGACATTTTACAGCTATAACCCCAAAAATCCATATAAACACACACAATATGCTTTTTTATTAATAAGGCAAAAAAAAATTTAACCAATCAAACAATAAATGTATGTGTTGCAAGGTAACTTTTTAAGGTTGTTCACACACCATACATTTAAAGTTCGCTCCCCTCCAAAGAATCCAGGAAACCCGAGTTTACCCATCACAGAGCTACATTTCCAAAAAACCTTAACTGGTGCTATTAACAATAATCCTTCTACTTGGTTAATTGATATGGCAATTTCCATGCACATGACTTCTGATGCTAATCCCCCCCCCCAAAAAAGAGTTAAATGATAACTCATCAGAGGCAGCTACAGTTGCAAATGGAAACAAAATATCTGTGAAAGGAAGAGGAGCAGGTTTGCTCAAGTGTGTTGCAGGTAGAAATACTGTTTGTAATGAAGTGAGAGCAGTAGTTGCTCGAATTAACAAATAAGAAAGTTTTGAGAATTTACATGCTAGATTAAAACTGATTAATTCTTTGAGAAGGGGATTGTAAGAAAAACACTGGGGCCTAATTTGAATAATAGAGTGCCTGGTGGGAAATCTCCTCCTTTATTTCCACACTGCGGCTGCAGACCAAATCACCTGTCAGGAGAGCTGTGAGATTCAGGTGAGGGTCAGATGCCTTGTCAATCCCAGCAGGTATATAACAGGAAGACCTGGCCTGCCCAGGCGCCTTATTTTAAGAATAACATCACAACTTCATTTTCCTAAGAAATAATGCTTATTTCACAAAATGTTTACAAAGTTCAGCTACTGCAAAAGTTTTTCAGTGTTAATTTCATGTGTTTTTTGAAATCACCATCGTATTTTACAATAACATATTATGTCCTTTAGAGAAGAAATTGTGAATTGCAGAATTTTAAATACCTGTCATCATCCTTGGCTTCACTCAATTTTGTTTATAACATTTTTCCATTTTCTTCTAGTCATGAGGATGGGGAATGGGGAGGGGCCTCACAAAGGGAGTAGCCTAGGGCATCTCTTCATCTAAATTTGGCCCTGCCCTGAGCCATCTGAAGGCAGCCCTGTATAGGGAAGATTGTTTAAAATGTTTACTGGTTTATTATGTTTCTATATATGTTGGTAGCTGTCCAGAGTAGTTGGGGCAACCCAGTCAAATGGTTGGGGGTATAAATATAATAATAATAATAATAATAATAATAATAATAATAATAATAATAATAATAGAATAAGGTAAAGGTAAAGGTAAAGGTACCCCTGACCATTAGGTCCAGTTGTGACCGACTCTGGGGTTGCGGCGCTCATCTCACTTTATTGGCCGGTGTACAGTTTCTGGGTCATGTGGCCAGCATGACTAAGCCGCTTCTGGCGAACCAGAGCAGCGCACAGAAACGCCATTTACCTTCCTGCCGGAGTGGTACCTATTTATCTAGTTGCACTTTGATGTGCTTTCGAACTGCTAGGTTGGCAGGAGCAGGGACCGAGCAACGGGAGCTCACCCTGTCACAGGGATTCGAACTGCCAACCTTCTGATCAGCAAGTTCTAGGCTCTGTGGTTTAACCCACAGCGCCACCTGTGTACCATTAATAATTGAATAGGACACCCCTATTTTCATCAGAGAAATGTTGGAGCATATGGAGTCACAGCTAATCCTAGGTTTCTGATCAGTTTGCCAGTACAATTAATACACGTGTATTTTTAAACACCTCTTGGTCACATTCACACTTTATATTTGTTAAATCATAGCAGCCTTAAAATAAAGAAAGAAATAACATGTGGAGAATTTCTGACATGAAAAGCAAACTTCAAAAGCGCAGGATTTCCAAAGGCACAGAGTCGTCAAATCTCTTGTTTTTTCTGCTTCATTACATCACACCTCCTTTCATGCAAATTCCCAAGGGGGAATCTTAGAAGGAGGGTGGTGAAAGAGAGATTATATGCCATGAGGGATTCTTGCAGCCCCAAAAATTCTGTCAGCGTTGTGGCAGGAAAATGCCGGCGTGGTCAGGCACTGCAGAGCAAAACAGACATCAATGCTTTTTATTTCCCACTTTCCCTTTAAAATAATAGTAATAATACAGAAATCATTGTATGAGCTGAGGAGGATGTGCTGACTCTTCTGCGTAATCTTTCGTACCTCAAAGAATGGCTGCCAATGGGTGACAAGGCTCGGTTCAACTGTAATATTATCGTTTTAGGCATCAGCTGAGGGAAGAGCTGGCTGCCGGCCCGAGTGACAGGCAGTGATAGGATATCGCCCTGCCCCCACTGTCAGCACAAACCGTCTTTGATTTCGGATCTGATGACAAGAAGACTGAAATGATGCTTGAGGAAATGAGGACTGGCCAATTAAGAAAGCTGGGGGGGGGGGGAGAGAGAAAAAGAGAAGGAATGCTATATGATTGAAGGGGGCGGGAAGAGTTTATAAAGTACAGCTGAGAATCTCAATAGTTTTCCTTGTCCTTCCCCTCTGCTTTAAGACTAAACTGAGGGAGCATTAAGCAAGGCCATGGGGATAATAGGTTGAAGAAGAGAGTACAGTGGTACCTCTGGTTACGTACTTAATTCGTTCCGGAGGTCCGTTCTTAACCTGAAACTGTTCTTAACCTGAGGTACCGCTTTAGCTAATGGGGCCTGCCGCACCGCCGCCACGTGATTTCTGTTCTCATCCTGAAGCAAAGTTCTTAACCCGAGGTACTATTTCTGGGTTAGCGGAGTCTGTAACCTGAAGCGTATGTAACCTGAAGCGTCTGTAACCCAAGGTACCACTGTAATTGGTGTCAAGCAGAAAATAGTAAAGGATCAGCTGGTGTTTGCAAACACACTGGCTGCAGGAAACATTTTATAGTTGCCTTTCCCATTGAAAGCAGAGCATTGTAGTTCTCCATTCTACTGCTTCCCCCCACCCCAAGCCTCTGTACATAGGCTTTGGCAAAGTTTTTAGCCGGCGGTTGGGATGACAGTGGTGGTGGAATGGATCACTGATGTTTTATTTAGGTGTCTGCAGAGCCAGAGACTGGAATCCTAAACGACAAAATGCAAAATGTGTATTGCTCGAAATGCTTCATCATGTTTCTTTTATCCAAAGAAAAGGAGGGGGGGTGAATAGGTGGGAGAGAGAAAGGCTTTTACAATGGAGAAAAGGGAGGGAGAAAGAGAAAGAATTCAAACCCCAAACTTTGCTCTTAGCCCAACATCTGTTTTTGATATGTGAAACTAATCCCTACTCTACTTGACAACAAACTTCTAAAACAGGGGAGATAAAAGTACTTCTGCACATGTTCTAGCAAGTATCAGGTGTCACACTGAGCCTGTGCCACAAAGGTTCGGAACTGGGGCGTATGAGCAATCCTAGCAATCAAACCTAGCCTACTTCCTCTCAGAACAAGGTTTTATGCAAGGATGTAAGGTTACATCTTACAGGACTCTTTGATTCGGGGGTTCACAAACTTTTTATGTACCAATGAAAACTTGCCCGTCATCACTAAGGAAACAACCCAGCAAGCATGCCCAATGTCCAGGAATGTTGGTAGTCATCGTCCAAAAAGTATCCGGAAGGCCATAGGTTCTCTCCATCTCCGTGAGAGAACACCAGGCAGTTTAAGGTGATATTCAGAATTGGGCTGCCCCTCTGGCAGGAATCCCATACCTTCCAAGTGTCCCAATTTTCCAGGGACAGCCCCAGAATGATGAAAGCCAACCCAGCTTCTGATTTGATCCTGGAATGCCCCTATTTCCCCTGTCGGTGCCATTGGTGCTGAGCTCGGGGAGGAGGATAAGCTGGCACTTGTCCCAAACGATGGCAGTGGTGGTATACATCCTTCATTATACACCTTTAGGCGCCAGGCAAAAACATTCCCTTTTCACTAGGCCTTTGTTTGATTTGATTGTTATCCTATGCCAGGCTTCCTCTACCTCGGCCCTCCAGATGTTGTGAGACTACAATTCCCATCATCCCTGACAACTGGTCCTGCTAGCTAGGGATCATGGGAGTTGTAGGCCAAAAACATCTGGAGAGCCAAGGCTGAGGAAGCCTGTCCTATGCACTTTTAAAATGTGTTGGGGGGGGCAGGTTATTGGGTCGTTTTTATTTTTATTATGTACTTTGTGGTTTTATATTCTGATTTTATTCTGTGAACCACCCTGAGACCTGTTGGTATAGGGCGGTATATAAATTAAATTAGTAGTAGTAGTAGTAGTAGTAGTAGTAGTAAAGGTAAAGGGACCCCTGAACATTAGGTCCAGTCGTGACCGACTCTGGGGTTGCAGCGCTCATCTCACTTTATTGGCTGAGGGAGTCGGCTTACAGCTTCTGGGTCATGTGGCCAGCATGACCAAGCCGCTTCTGCGAACCACAGCAGTGCACGGAAACGCCGTTTACCTTCCTGCTGGAGCGGTACCTATTTATCTACTTGCACTTTGACATGCTTTCAAACTGCTAGGTTGGCAGGAGCTGGGACCGAGCAACGGGAGCTCACCCCGTCGTGGGGATTCGAACTGCCGACCTTCTGATTGGCAAGTCTTAGGCTCTGTGGTTTAACCCACAGCGCCACCCTTGTCCCTAGTAGTGGTGGTAATAATAATAGTGACAGCTTGAACTTGTGTTCAATGTAATGTGTGAAAAAGCCTTACCCTTTGTCACTGAAATACTACTTAGTAATAGAATAAAAATGGAAACTAGAATTTTGTCAGCCAAATTAGGCAATGTACACATACCCTTTTTGCATCATGTAATAGTCTAAGTTTGGGTGTTTATTCAGGTCAAGAATCCAGGTCCTGTGCTGGAGGAGCAAGCAGCTTCATAATGAAAAAAGGCATGACATGATTGCCCCATACAGGTGATTGCAGAAGACAGCATAGCACAGCCTTCTTTTCTTTGGGAAGAATCTAATACATGACCATATGGAGTTCAGGTGTCAAATGATGAATGATGAACATGTTGCTGGCACGCTGTTGCACCCAATTGTCTGCCACAGGATGATGATCTTTAGCCTATGTAAACTTCTCAACTGAGCCACCCTTGACTATCTCATGTAGCATTTCAACACTGACTGAATTGTCAGCCATAACATTTTCCCCAACAGCTGAAAAGCCCCCAGCAGATGCTGTGTTTGCAAAAGAAGAGTCTTCAGCCCACTGTCAATCATATTCTAAGTATACAGCTTGCTGCATATGATTGTCTTCAGTCATTAGTGACAGCTAGATACTTCATATAGTTCCTACAAAAGGCATGGGTGCAAGGAGAGAGAGAAATAGCTCTAAAATTCTATCACTATCACCTTGGATTTGATAGCATCTATCCGCTTTTAAGGCATATTTCAAAGCTGAGCTCAATTCCTCCGACGTTTGAAGAGGGCTCAAAAAGTCAAAGGTTGGGAGGGCAACTGAGGTTTTTTTCTTTTCTTATCCCACTGTTTGTTTTTATCTGGCAGTTGTTCATCAGGAAAATTAGGCGAATTGTAGGGATTCCTAGTACACTTGCGGAATAATCACTTTTTGAAATATTGGCATGTGTGCCTGGAGTGTCTGGGCAGGAGATTCCTCCTTATCTTGCCTCCTTTGTGTTTGTTCAGTGAAAATAAACAAATGCAAATAAAATTGTAGCCATGGTGGCTGGTTGTGTAAAATATACAACTCTCAATGAATCTGCAGGATCCAGATTGTGCTAGTGTTTAAAGCAAGCTTCATGATGTCTAGACAAGCAAAAAATGTATCTACACCTTTCCTTTTTCCTGCCTTAATACCCATGTTTGGAAAGGGACATCCTGAGACCTGTGGTTTTTTCCCCCCAAGTGAAATTTGAAAACATCATGCGGATACTTTTCCAGTGGGGGAGTGAAACAGGCTTTTTATCACTCTGAGCTCCCGAAAGAACCATTTGAGTATACGCTTCCTGTCCAGGGAGGAAATGGCCCTGTCAGTAACTCGGATGGACCCTGATTTTCAATAACTTTCCATCCTGGCAAACCATGATTCAGTTTCCATTTATAAAGTGAAATGAGTGCTTAAATAATCAACAGCCAAAAGGCAGCAGTAGGAAATGAGCCATCCTTCAAAAACAATTCTTGTCTGTTTAGTTTGGACTTTGTTCTATTGTTAAAGGATTTCCTTATGTGCTAAGTATTGGAAATAATCTATGTGCATTGCACATTTCTTGCATGTTTTTTTTCTACTTCTTCTTTACACCGTGCAAGGAAATTTGGCAATTACTGTCTTAATTTTCAAGAGGGAAACGGAAGCTGGTACAGCAGCAATACAAGCCTAGCCATTGGAGAATAAACTACTTCCTGATAGATCAATTTATTATACAGACAAGAACCACGGACTCATAGGCTCCATGTGCCCTGTGCATTTAAAGCTGTATCACATCACTTTAAACAACCATGGTTTCCCCCAAAGAATCCTGGGAACTGTAGTTTGTTAAGGCCGCTGAGAATTGTTACAAGACCTCTATTTTCCTCACAGAGCTCTAAAACCAGAGCTCTCTGGGGAGAGGGGTTGACTGTTACACCACTCAGGGAATTGTAGCTCTGTAAGACGAACAGGGGGTCTGCTAACAACTCTCAATATGCTTAACAAACTGCAGTTTCCACCATTCTTTGGGGGAAATCCATGGCTTTTTAATGTGGTATAACATACCCTCCAACTTTACACTAAGGAAAATAGTGATGTCCCATTCAACAACAACAAAAATACTCCTCCCATCTGACTGGGTTGCACCAGCCACTCTGAGGAGCTTCCAGCACATCTAAAAACATAATAAAAGATTAAACATTTTAAAAATTCCCTCTTTATCCTTTAAAAACCTTTCTATTTTTCTCATGTTGTTCTTGCCTTTACTTCTATATAGGTGTCTGTAAAAGTCCAGGAATCCTTTTCTAATCTCTTTCGGATTATCTATCTCGGTACCTTCAATGATGATCTTATTCACTGTGTTTTGTTCCTTTCTTTTCTTTATCTGCCATGCCAGCCATTTTCCTGATTTATTCGCGAACTCGAAATTTCTCTGTCTCAACCTATTTATATTTCCTTCTACTTCTTTGTTTATTATCATTGCAAATTGTGTTTGTAGAGTCTTTATGTTCTGTTTTATCTTCTCATTATTAGGTTTCTTTATCAATTTTTGTTCATTCTCTGTTATTTGTCTCAAAATTTCCTTCTTTACTTTCTCTCTATTTTTGTTTTTCAAGGCATTTTGCTGGATAAAGAAACCTCTCATCATGGCGTTGCTGGCATCCCATACCGTGTTCATTTTTGTCTCCTTATTGCAGTTATTTACAAAATAGTCCATCAAACACCTTCGTGCACTATCCAAAACTTTTTGATCATCTAAAAGGTAGTCATTAATTCTCCATCTAAAGGTTTTTTCTTCATAACCTTTTAATTCAAATTTTATTGCACTATGATCCGAAATCACTCTTGGTTGAATTTCAATGTCTGTGATTCTTGGAGTTAATTCGTTCGAGACCCATACTTGATCTATTCTCGACATGGATTGATTTGACTCAGAGTAAAATGTAAATTGTTTCTCCAGGGGATGTCTAAGTCTCCAGATGTCAATCAAGTTACAGTTCTTTATCATTGAAAAAAAGGTCTTAGGTAGTTTTCCATCTTTGCTCATCCCTGTTGTTCTTAATCTATCCATTTCCGTTGACACCACTCCATTTAGGTCTCCCATTATTATGATCTTCTGGTCCATGTATTCAAATAATTTTTCTTCTAGACTTTTATAGAAGTCTGTTTTGTTACCATTAGGTGCGTAGATCCTGACGATTACTATTTTTTCTCCTTGCCATTTGATCTGGACTGCAATAATTCTGCCTTCTTCATCCTTAAAAATTTGCTGAGTTTAAATTTTTTTACTGATATACAATACTACCCCTCTCTTTTTAGTCCTATCTGATGATATAAATTCATTTCCTAGTCTTTTGTTAATCAAAACTTTTTTATGTCTTCTTGCCACATGAGTTTCTTGCAAACAAATAATGTCCAAATTCTTCTTTTTTAAATGTTGTTCAATCTTATTCCATTTTTTAAAATCATTAATCCCATTAATATTCCATGTCCATAATTTCAACACCATCTTTGCCATATTGGAAATTTTATTACAAATTTTATAGTCTGTCTACTTCTTCTTCCTCTTCTTCTTCCTCTTCTTCTTCTAACTTTTTCCTTTCTTCTTCTTCTATCTGTTTCAAGTCTACTCCTCCTGCAGCCTCCATTCCTGGTTCTGCACCTCTTGTCTCGTCATCTTCACTTCATAGCTCTTTATATTTTCTCAAAAATTTGCTTATTTCCTCCGGACTTGTAAGTCTGTGTCTTTTGCTTTTGTAGAAGAAAGAAATTCCTTCCAGAAATTCCCATCTGAATTCTATGTTGTTTTTCTTGAGGATTTGCACCGTTGCTTTGTATGGGTCTCTTCGTTTTAACAGCCTAATTGGGATATCTTTAAAAATAATTATGTAATTTCCATCTATGTTCAATCTCTTTTCTCTATTTTTTTGAAGTACCAAGTTTCTCATCTCTTTGTCTTTAAATGTAATCAGACAATCTCCTGGGAACTTCTTTGCCTTCACTGATTTTGTCTTGATTCGAAATGCATTTTGTTTTGTCCTTGCAACCTCCTCTGTCTGCAGCTCCATCCATTGTGCAATCTCCTTTATTAATTTCTCTTTAATATTCTCTCCTTGCACCTCTGGACAAGCCTAAATCTCAGATTCACTTCCCGCTGTCTCAGTTCATTCATGGCAATCGTGTCCCAGACCTCCTCCTGTGCCTTATTAATTTCCGACATTCCTGTTCTTATTTTCTCCTCTTCTTTTTTCACCTCCCTCATCTCCAATTTATTCCTTTTCATTCCCTCCTCCAAAGTTTGAGTCCTACTCATGTCCTTTCAGTTCACTAACTGTTTTGTCAATTTTTTTTGTCCATCTGGCCCATTTTTTTATCCATCTGGCCCATTCTTTTGTCCATTTGTTCTAATTTGGATTCTAAATTCTTCTCACTCTGCTTAATATCATTTTTAATTTCTGCAAACATTTTCAAAATTTCTCCTCTGAAGTCTGTTTCCTGTTTAGAACCTCTCCTGTCCGCCGGAGTTCCACTTTCACTCGCTTTCTTCTGTGTGTGAGACATAGTTTTACCAAATCTCAACTCTTTCCCACTCAATATATAGTCGTTAACAAATTAATGTAAACACAACCCTTTTTCTGGAGAAACAAAATTAATATATTCCCACACTTCTCAAAATATTCTTAGGCCCAATAACAAAAGATTTAAAAATGATTTTTATATCTCAATTAAATTATGTATTCCAATTATAATTCAAAAAGTTTCCAGAATAACCCTCCTATTGAATGTTTAAATGTCAAACTTCAATTTCCTTCAATTTTGGGTCCTATAACAATTTTTCCCAAAATTGTTATAGGACCCAAAACCCGATGGGCAGGATGACGAATAAATTTTCTTCCTTCTTCTTGCCACCACTTAGGCTAAATCCACTCCAAACCACAATTAAAGCTCCACAGACTCCAGGGTTGAATGGTGATAATATCCAAATCAATACATTTCCCTAACCAATAGTATTATCTCAGAAGAAGGAAAAACAAAGAAGAAACCAAAAAACAAAATGGCCAGACGTGTCTCGAAAAGGCAAAAGGGAAAAATAATCCCGAGCTCAATTATATTAAAATGATGAAATTAAGTCCAAATGTTGAATATTTTCCAATTGCCTAAATGTCCCAATATACTTGTAAAAATCCACTTAGCAAATCATGCATTTAATTTGTAGAAAAAAGAATAACAACAACAACAACAACAACAACAAATAAAAAATAAAAATAAAAACAGAAATAAGAGGGGGGGAAATAGAGTAAAAAATGAAAAATAAAAATGAGAACAGGATCCCCCTAAAAACACAAAGAGGGAGCTAAAAATAATCCAAAATTATAGAAATTTAAATCTCAGTTTAAATCAAATCCGAATAGGCATCTAGTCCCTATATATTTCAAGTGGCTCTGTCAAAACGTAACCAGATCGACCATTCAGAGGAGGGGATTAGCAAAAAACCTTCATGCAGACTCAGCAATCCTTAGAAAGTTGGAAATTAAACTTAGAAGGACTTAAACAAAAGAAAAATAAGAAGGTGCCAAAAGGGAAGTGCTTTGCTCAATGTAATCCAGTCAATCCATCAATCTGTCTTTTTATCTCTTTTCTACTTTCTTCCTTCTGTTGCTAGATCGCGCTCAACTTCAGCAAAATGGAGATACAAAAGCACTATTTTGTTGCGCAGTTCTTTTTAAACCGAAAGTATCGGGAAGCCTCTATAAATTTCCTTCTGTCAAACCAATCGTTACACGAAGACCCCTCCACAGTCGTACATAAACAAGTTTCTGCTTCCTCTACCCACTTTTGCAACTATTTGCAACTATTTGCAACACTGTATATAACTTTTTTACAAACTTTCTCAGAGGAAGAAGTTCAAACCGCTTGCTGTTTCACCAACCTCTCGTTTCCGACTCCGCTCTCAGTCGTTCGTTGCTGTTCGATCTCAGATGAAGCTGACCTCCGTTTTTCAGTCTTTCTTTTTACTCCGAAACCTTCCTTTTTGTAAAAATCCAATTATAAATCCAAATTGGTTCGAATTTCTTGTTAATTGAGAATCGCCTATTTGCCTTGCAAGCCTGGGGCTGCGCTTTCGGGGGGGAGACAATGGATTCCTGGTGCCTGCTTCTCCGCCCGCTGTTCTCTTCGCTCCTTTTTACGGAGTTACCTAACGGCCAGGCGATCCGCTGTTGGCTCCGCTGGGATCTTGACCCTCTGGTCTCCCTCCAGAGGGGTTTTGGGGGGCTACCGCGCCCTGTAGCACCCCCGATTTCCCCCGAAAGCCCAGATTTTCCCTCTCCAAGAAAATCCCGCTTGCGTCGGGTCCGTGGCTGCGACCGGAAGGTGGTGGGAGTGTAAAAAGGTGAGAGGCTTCTGGGAAATGATATATAATGAATTGAAAAAGATGTTGAAATATGCGTTTATTAAGAAACCGGAGGCCTTCTTATTGGGATTGGTAGGAAATGAGATAAGTAAGAAAGACTGTAAACGTTTTCAATACGCAGTTACAGCAGCGAGAATACTTCTGGCCCAAAAATGGAAACAGGAAGAATTACCGACGGTGGAAGAATGGAGACTGAAATTGACTGATTATGCAGAATTGGACAAACTAACAGGGAAGATTCGGTATCAACGAGACCAAAAGTTCATCGAGGACTGGGGAAGATTTACAGATTATCTGAAAGGCATATGTGATGAACAGATAACGTTTGTTGGTTTTCAAGAGACTCTGTGAAAAACAGAGGAATATTGTTAAAAAGAAAATAAGAGGAGGGAAGGAGATATCTAAAGGCAATACTAAGTTAAGAAATGCGTTAATAATATTGATGCAAATGAAAGATCGGCAGACGAGCTGAGGGAAGTCAAAAAAAGAGATGAATGTGTGATAAAATGTGAATTGATTGTATAAAAAATGGTCTTTTTTTCTTTTGTGGAAAATGAATAAAAATATTATTAAAAAAACAAAACAAAATGGGGACTATTCCCTCCACCCAAAATGTAGCCATAATGGTGCTATGATTTAATTGGTTTTAAAGTGCATTTGGCTGGACCCTGACTTGCTGTTCTAGAAATGATGGGGCAGAAGTGGCAGGATCCAGCAGAGGCTCCTTCCGGATGAAGACCATTTTTGCCAATTTCCCCTTCTCCCTTGTAGTCTCCACCACCACCATCTCCCACACTGTCCTAGAGGGTCCTCAAGCCCTGCAGAGGGAAGGTGGATACGGTACTCTAAGAGGAATGACAAATCAATGGAAAGCATCCGCTTAGAAGAGTTGTGCTCTAGCATTATGGATCCAACCCATTACCTCTCAAGTGTGCTGTCTGGAAAGAGGATAAGACATTTATGTCGCCTGGCTGGTCGTCTTCTAGCCAGAGTATAGGACTACCTTATACCCAATGGGGGAAAACCAGTTGTGTCAGACTTAGGGTCTAAATATGTAGCAGGAAAGTTCATCAGCTTAGAAGGAACACAGCAGGATTTAAAATAAACCAAGCTTAGACCTTAATAACAGTTTGATATTACTACTATTATTAATTTTGTTTCTATACCGCTTTAAATTTTTAAGGAAAACCCTTAAAGCGGTTTACAACCTACAGTAAAACATCAAATGAAACAACCCCAGAATACAACGTTACTGAAGAAAGTCAAATATAAAGCACACATTCAAAGCAACATAATTAACAGGAAACTAAAGCATTATCTTTAAGATATTGTTTCTTCTTTTTTTAAAAAACAAACCCACTGATATCATGCACATAGCTTCCTGTTAAATGCTATTAAAAGACACAATTTCAGGCAATGGATGACTAATGTTCAGATTCTGGGGATTAAATAATAATAATAATAAATAATAATAATAATAATAATAATAATAATAATAATAGTAAGTTATTTATATCCCACCCATCTGGCTGGGTTTCCCCAACCACTCTGGGCATCTCCCAACAGAACATTAAAAAAACAGTAAAAAAAAATCAAACATTAAAAACTTCCCTAAACAAGGCTGCCTACAGATGCCTTCTAAAAGTCGAATAGCTGTTCATTTCCTTGACATCTGATAGGAGGGCATTCCACAGGGCGGGCACCACTACCAAGAAGGCCCTCTGCCTGCTTCCCTGTAACTTGGCTTCTCACAGTGAGGAAACCACCAGAAAGCCCTCGGTGCTGGATCTCAGTGTCCGGGCAGAACGGTGTGGTTGGAGACGCTCCTTCAGGTATATTGGGCCGAGACCGTTTAGGGCTTTAAAGGTCAGCACCAACCCTTTGAATTGTGCTTGGAAACGTACAGGGAGCCAAAGATTCCTGAGTAGTTTGGTGAAGGTGGATATCTCCATCACTATTAGTCTCTTGTGATCACAGAACTGAAGTTCCTGAGGTTCCTGGGTAGAGGGTGTTAATGTTAAACCAATAACCCGTAGTAGAGATACTGTAGGTGTTTAATTTTTGCAATTTGATTTGCAGCCTTCTTTTAAACACTGAAGCACAGAAAGCACCTTAGAGGTACCGTGATCAAACGGCTTACTCTGAGCAATCTCACTGAAGCCAAGGGGGAGCTGGAGAAATTAGCCGACATATGCTATAAACTTCGTAAAAACTGCACACTCAGATCCCATTGGCATCTGCGCTTCAGGAGCCACTGGATTGTTTGCACAACGCAGCAGCTGTTGCAAATTTTCTTCTGAATCAAAAGCCCCACGGAGCATCACGGACAGCCCACAGCGCCTGTGCTTGATTTGGGGAGCGCGGTAGAAGTGGAGCTGTAATTTCACAACAGCCGTCATTACAACTCATCACATTGGCAAGCGCAGAAATGTTGTGGACGGGGCTATAAGCCTATTAAGTCTGCATGTTCTGGGACTGATCTTCGTTCTCTTCTCCTTCCAGCTGTTGCAAAGGAAAAGGAAACCAAAGATTCAAAGGAGAATGTGGGGGCAGGGGGGTTGAATAAAAATAATAAAAGGAGCATTTTGAATATACGGCTCTTGTCAACGGTGGTTTCATAAGATTTCTTATCAGCATTTGACAAATCCTTTCTACAACACAATGTATGCTGTATGTATACATGGACCATGTTGCACATGGATTTTAATTATATTGTACCTCTACTGTATTTCCTCTTTCCCCCTCCATCCCTTCCTGTTGCACAAGCCATATTCTTGGCATTAGCAACCCAGATAAAGGATGTTATTTTTGATGTATAAATCAGAATGGCGTAATTCGTCACTTCACACTTCATTTACATCCACAGCCTAACACTGCATTATATGTCCTTTTATCAGCCACAACAGAATCTGTCTGTTGACATACAAGTTATGTCATGCATTTTAACCTAGTGCTGGCCATGGACTTCATTCCATCCATTTCCTTTCTTCTGCTTTGAAAATATTTTCAACTGCCTGCCATCCAGGCAAGGTTTGGCAACTTTAAATCCTATAGATGTCAGCTGTTAAGTATGTGTTTATCCCACTCCATTTGTTATCATTGTTGTGGCTATATGGTGAATAGGATGCTCTCTGAGACACAATTGTCCAATCATAGGTCTGTCCTGTCTCATTTTTTGGTGGGCTTTCCATAAAACTGCATGAAAAGTCCACATGTAAACTGCATACATTGGGTACCCTTCCTTCAGGGGGAAACTGTAAAATATGCAGTTCCCCCCACAAAGTATGCATTTTGTATGCATTTTCAGAACAAGATGTGTATTTTTGTGTATACTTTTGGATACTGACTCTGTATCACAAAATCTTCTAAATAATACTACAGTGGTACCTCGGGTTACATATGCTTCAGGTTACAGACACTTCAGGTTACAGACTCCACTAACCCAGAAATAGTGCTTCAGGTTAAGAACTTTGCTTCAGGATGAGAACAGAAATCGTGCTCCGGCGGCGCGACAGCAGCAGGAGGCCCCATTAGCTAAAGTGGTGCTTCAGGTTAAGAACAGTTTCAGGTTAAGTACGGACCTCCGGAACGAATTAAGTACTTAACCCGAGGTACCACTGTATATTGCTTTATAATACTTGCTCTCCTTACCTAGTTTTCATATGCAACCGTTATATGTGACTATTATAGTTTTCTCTATTTTCTAGTGAACTATGATTTGACAGGTAGCTGTGTTGGTCTGACGCAGTCAAAATATATATATATATATATAAAATTGTCCAGTAGCACCTTAGAGACCAACTAAGTTTGTTCTTGGTATAAGCTTTCGTGTGCATGCACACTTCTTCAGATACCAAGCTAATACCAGGAACAAACTTAGTTGGTCTCTAAGGTGCTACTGGACAATTTTATAATATTTTTTTAATATGATTTGACAGAGCCTTTCAACATTCCCCCATACAGAAATGGATTTATTTTTAAAATAGTACGATTAAACAACTTTATTTATCACACCAAGCCAAGCCAAAAGCAAAGCAGGTACCATAAATGACATCAGAAAGAAAGAATCCCACAATCTCTTGGATTGTATACATATACTAAGTAAACATTTCATGCCGGATTGAGGCAGAGAATTATGCGGGTATCATATTTGAGCCACGGACTGTGCACCAATTTCAATTATCCTTTGCAATAACCATGAATGGTTTTGTAGGTTCCCAGAGTCATTTTGTTTCAGGAAGTCTAGAAACACGAAGTCCTCAAGTATTGTTCCTTTTTTTTGCCTCCCTCGTCCATTAACCTCTTGCAGTCTGTAGGCAGAATCTGAAAGGCTCACCAACCATTCTGCGTTGCATGACTCATACTGCAATGCTACATGTGTTTTCTCAGAGGTGAGTCCCAATGGCACTTATTCTCTAGTAAGTACATTTAGGATTCCATCCGTAGGCTTCCATCAAATCAAGCACATATACATGTGTCTGATTTAACAACAGAAACTTATGCATGGATCATGTTCAAAGGCATAAAAGGATGCCAAGTGTAGGACAAAACAATGTATTCATCCAGTGTGGTGGAAGCACTACTTGCACCCCCAAACAGAAGGTTGGTGCATTCACCTTTGACACTTCACTGGTTGGTACAGCATTTTTTCTTAAAATCTAAGACTCCACACATTTTAATAATCTGCTTTCTCAAGAGTCAGCTGCATTAGTCTGGTACTGTTCCTTTGGAGGATCCAAGTGAGCACATGACATGCTTGTCAGGGACTGGGCAGAGGAGGAATGGTGGAGACCACATCCCCAGCCTGACGCTTCCAGAGAAGAAGAAGACAGTTCAGAATTACAACATGGGTTTGAGGGAGGTCACAGCTCAGAGGCAGATGGGGGGGGGGAAGCTGGGAAATAATGGGAGAGGAGGAAGAAGAAGCACCAGAGGGGGGACAGCTGATGGACACAGTGTCTTTAGAAAGCATTCCACACCCCCTCTCTCCTAGAACCCAGCAGGCATTGAAAGAAGGAGAGCAGAGAGCTCAGAGGCAGAGGGCACTTCTCAGCACCTGTAGTGATGACGCATGAAGGGAGATAGAGAGGTGGTGGAGACTCACTCAGAGCAACACCATTACTTCAGGAGGCTGCATTTCTAAACCTCTCTCTGTGGATATTGAATAAATAGCGTTGGTAAGAACTTTCCTTGTCTTATCCGTTCCTGGCAACCTACCGTGGGGGGGTTGGATCCTCTGATGCCTGACAATGCTTTATTTTCCCATCAGCTCTAGAGCATATGAACTTAAGAAGAGTTGGCATCTCTAGAAGAGAGGCCTATAGCAGAAGGGCAGAAGCATTCAGAAAGAAGATACTGTGAGCGTCAAAATTGAGATGTGGAAAATATGGAAATAATGAGGAGAGGCAGGACTGAGATGTGGAGATATGTTTCAGAGATCCAGACTGTGGGAAGCTCTGAAAAATTAATAATTATAATCTGGACTTTAATTTGGTCTTTTTTATTTTAGTTTTTTATTTTAATTGGAGTATTATGATTGGATATATTAATTGGATGTTTTTTATTGGAAAAGCAATAAAAATGATTTAAAAAAAGAAAGAAAGAAGGTACTGTGAGGGGTTAGAGCAGGCTTCCTCAACCTCAGCCCTCCAGATGTTTTGAGACTACAACTCCCATCATCCCTGACCACTGGTCCTGCTAGATAGGGATCATGGGAGTTGTAGGCCAAAAACATCTGAAGGGCCGAGTTTGAGGAAGCCTGGGTTAGAGGGTCACAGTACTTTCTTTCTGAACATTTCTGCCTATAAAGAGAAATAAATATATAAATAAAGGACCTACCCACATGATGCTGGCACAAATCCCCACACAAACACTATGCAATAGAACGAGAGAACAATGCCCCCATCTCTCTCCCCTCCTTCTTTCCCCTTTCTCTCCCCCCCATAAGATGTCCATGACATTAGTGTCTTACACCAAACATAAACTAACCGTGAAAAAGACTCTATGAATTGAAAGTGGAGATGCTATATGTACTTTTCCTTGTTTCTTTGTTTATTTTGGAACACAAGAAAATCTTCAATTAAAAAGGAAGAAAGGAATAAAGGAAGAAACGCTTTCCTATTCCTGCTCTTACTGGCGCGTTTCTTTAAGTACAGTGGACCCTCCAGATATGAACTTAATTCGTTCTGGGGGCCTTTACGTACCCCAAAAAGTCCGCATCTAGAGACACTGCTTCTGTGCACACGCGCGGCACGATAGAGCACTTCTGTGCATGTGCACGCAGCAAAACCCAGAAGTATACATTTCCAGGTTTGCCGCGTTCGCAACCCAAAAGTTATGTTACCCGAAGGTAACATAACCCTAGGGTCCACTGTCCAGAGAACAAGGTTGCCTGAAAAACCCAGGATGTGTCAGAGGGAAAATGAATTGATATTGATGTGTATTTAAATTAGTAACTTTGTATTAATGTAACCTCTTTATATGGAACTGCATATTTTTGTAATATTTTGTTTAAGTTGTCTGTTGTTGCTCCTTTCTTTATACACTGCTTAGAGATACTTTTAATATATTAAGTGGTATAGAAATTAATCAAAATCAAATCAATTCCAGGAGGACCCTGAAAGTGTTGCAGCTTTGCGATACACAAGTTTGTGAAGGTGGGGAATTTGAAAAAATGTGTGCACCTCCCAAAGATTATCAGGCTCTCTCTCTCTCTCCCTCCATGTGTGTGTGTGTGTGTGTTTTACAGGCCAGATCTCATATTGTTATAAATATCAGTTTCCGGGTGTTAATTCTCATTGCGTATCCTTTTTAAAACCAACAACACCATATTGCCATTTTGCTTGTCTGATTAGCGTTCCCAAAAAAAATATGTGAATTGTGTTAGCACACCTTTAGAATTGCTCTTGGTGGGTAGAAATCATTTATTACTGATTTATTACTTGGCGTAAAAATGGAAAACTGACTTGAATGGTTACAGTAAAATATTCAGGAACGGAAGATATGTAAAATGAACCATGGAAAGAGAAGAGGGGAAGCCACTGGATATCAATAAGTTTGTAAAATGTTTATTTAAAATTGTAAAAAATAATAATGAAAAATTAATAAATTTATATATAGATAAAGAAAGCATTTATTACTACTATGTGGAGCCTGAAGGTAAAAATCTATTTCAAGAGTGACTCTTCCAGAATGCCATCTGTTCCCTGTGGGGCACCCCCTTGTCTGCCTTGCCTAACAATTAGAAAATATCAGATGAAGGCTTGGGGCACAGAGGGGAAAGAAACACTCAGGGACTGGAACCAATAGGGAGAAAATGAACCGAGAAACAGAACGAAAAATGTTTCAAAGTTGAGAGAGGCAGAGCCGCGAACAAAAGGTCTGTTTGAAAACACTTCACAATAACACACTATTCTTGTCATCAACAGACACTGATTGACTAAGTCACTCGAGTGACATACGTTTCTGGTGATCCTGAACAAAAAAGGATAGGCACCCCAAGCATAGGTTATGGGAAAAGTTCCCCTTTGAGCTGTCATACAAGTGTTTCTTTATGAACATGTGCAACTTTGATTTATCTCCTGTAGGGTTTCTTTCTTTCTGGATGATTATTGTTCCTTTTCTAGCCTGTTGACCCTTGATACAATTATGAGGCCCTTGAAAGCCCAGGGAAGGGATACGATATAATCATAGCAAGGATCGGACTTGGAGACATTGCTTCGCTTTTATGATGACAGGGTTTGGGGTTTTCTCCTTTGACAGATGTATGCCTCACTTTTATTCCTGCAATTCTGCCCATGGTTTTGGATGATTACTCTGCATGTATATGTAACAGGCATTGGTTTTACCGGACAGGTTTTACCTTTATATATTTACCAGACAAGATTTATATGCCGCTTAATTCACAAAGCGCTTTACATGAAATATTCATTAAAGATACTGATAAAATTAAATATTAAAAACTAACAGGCCTACATTTTATGAAAATCTACATATATTCAGCCATTTTAAAAGAGCTATACACAAAAAAAATCACATATTCATATTACTAGATGCCAAAAATTACATGCCTGGGCAGGACAGTAATGGCAATTTTTAAAACAGTGACTCATATCTGTATTGTTTGACCTCCTCCTTAAAAAGGCCTGCATTTTTTTTTACTTTTGGAGCAGTAAAGCAGGTCAGAATCTTGTAGAAAAGATAGTTACTGATTAAAAGAAATATGCTTGGGATGGACTTCAGGATGAAAAACTATTAAAATTATTTGTGTAAATTTCCCTGTGTTCAAGCATGTTGCTGGTTTGTCAACGCAGCATTACTGAATCATATAGTTGTTATGATGATCACCATCAACAACATGGCAACTTCCTTTGATCAAATCAGTTTGTTTCCTTCTTGAAGCACCAGAAGATGCAATCACTTTTTAAAAGATAGATTTCCTGGCATTTCCGTGAAGCTAGAAGCTTAGGGGAGACCTGACTGTAATTGGCTTCATAAACACAGTTGCCATAATTAGTCATAAACATTTCTGTCACCACCATTCAGTCACAAACAATTAGGCTGAAAATAAGCCAGAAAGCCTGTATTCATCCCCTCAAACATATGGGATTTGTGATGGTATAAATTTATATCAGTAATGACTAACTTATTTCTGAGTCCCTAATAACTCTGCATTCAGGGCAAAAGAATTAATCAGGATTATTGTTATGACAATGGAAGTTTTTACAGTGGGTGTGAAGAACTGGTTCTCCCTCCCCCCCTTTTTTGTACAAAATTTATTATTATTATTATTCTGTATATTTTGGAGCATCCTGGAAGTCCTTTATATATATCACTAACACGGAACAAGCCTGAGAGATTAAGAGTGAAGAAAATTTTGTGACTTGAACATAATCCTAGATACAATTGAGCTTAGTCTTCTGGTCAAGAACTCATAGGATTTGGGGTTTTTAACCCCAATGAACTCAATGAATAAAATCAACCATAACACTAAGCTAGGATTCCATAAAAGTGAAACTAAACTCTGCCTACATCTTTATATACACAGGAATGAAATAATTCATTCTTGCTTATCAGGCAGAAGTTAAGATGAGTTGCAAGTGAATTTTTGACATCTTCACAATATTTCTGAGGCAGCTTCCCAGACCAACTACCACTTATCAGGTATATCATTGAGTTGAACACATAAAATAACCAGAAGGCTCTTGGTGCTGGATCTGGGCTGAATGTATCTCTTTGGATCAAACTAAGATCTAACAGTCATTATGAAGCTTAACATCCTGTACCCAGCAATGGCCAGCTAGATGCCTCTAAGGTATTTATCCTATTATGTCTGTTATGAGAAGCAGGACCATACTCTGAAATGTCTAAGGCTTGAAGAAGTCCTCCTCTTGGTTGCATGAAGGGAAGGAGAGAGAAGAGAGAAGAGACAGTGCTTCAGACTCCTCATGATTTGGCAATAGATGTGGGCATGACCACTGTCTACAATTTCCCCCCAACCACTCTGTGCTGTGATAATAGCCGTTGCTTGTGCTGATAGTGAACCATTACAACTGGAAGTATTTGAGGAAAAGGTACTGGCATGGACAAAACTCGGTGTGCATTGTTTTGTAGCAGGTCCCTTCAAACGCTTGATTCTAGAAAGGCTGTGAAACGACCTGTTTGTTAAATGTTCTGTTTTACTCTCTTCCCAAGGAGCTCAGCACAGCATCCACCGAGTTTCCAGGCTGTCTCCCACCCAGATCTGAAACTACCTCAGGAACCTTTAGACCAGCGTCTGGGCAAAAAATTCTGAAAAGAAACGGTGCAAGGTTAAACCCAAACCTGTTTTGAGGTTCACGCGCAACTAATTGAGACATAAAGCGTTATGCATGTAGCTACTTTCAGCTGTTGCGAAATCCATCTTTGAAGTAAAATTACGGTAAATGTAAAACCAGGAAAGCTGAGTTCTCAGTCGTAACTTTTATGACAAATGCGTGGAAGGAACTCGCTCTGCAATGATACCTCTGATCTTTCAAATGAGCATGGCATTATTCAAAAATGGTTCAAATCATCTAGTAGTGAGCTTGGATTTTTATTTTGGGTTTTATTTATTTATTTTGTTTTTACGTCTAATTTTATGACCCCCATCAGCTGCCAGGAGTGATGCTAATACAAGTGAAGACATTATTTCTCTGCACTCGTATTTCTATGTACATTTACTCCGGTTATCCCAATTTAGTGTGGACAGCTCCTGGTAAACTGCCTCTGTTTTGATTTCTATGGGAAGACAGTATATTGAAAAGGCCTTTAAAAGTACTATTAGCATGCACATGTGTGCAGTCAAGTTCTTCCTTCCAGTGAGGACCACCATTTTTGTTTTTTGGTGGCAGCTGCCTTTTCCAATCCACAATACCGTATAGCAATGCTTGTACCCTGGCATCCTTTGGTATTCGACACAGTAAGGTAAAGGTAAAGGTAAAGGGACCCCTGACCATTAGGTCCAGTCGTGGCCGACTCTGGGGTTGCAGCCCTCATCTCGCTTTATTAGCTGAGGGAGCCGGCGTACAGCTTCCGGGTCATGTGGCCAGCATGACAAAAGCTTCTGGCAAACCAGAGCAGCACACGGAAACGCCGTTTACCTTCCCGCTGGAGCGGTACCTATTTATCTACTTGCACTTTGACGTGCTTTCGAACTGCTAGGTTGGCAGGAGCAGGGACCGAGCAACGGGAGCTCACCCCATCGTGGGGATTTGAACCGCCGACCTTCTGATCGGCAAGTCCTAGGCTCTGTGGTTAACCCACAGCGCCACCCGCGTCCCTAATTCCCAGAGTAGTTTCACAATCAATCCCTCTTTGCAGGGGACTCTTCAAGTTGTCTTTCTGAGAGAGGTCTCCTAACAATTCTCAGCACCCTTAACAAACTCCCGTTCCCAGGATTCTTCAGGCGGAAGCCATGCCTGCTTCAAGTGGCATATTAGTGCTTCAATGTATTGCATGTGGATGAGGCCTGGGTGAGCGATAGATGGACACATAAGTGATGAGGAGTCTAATACTGCAGGAAAGTTGTAGGAGGAGTCAGGAAATGGTCTTATGGAGAAAGCAGCGCAGGGAAGAAAATGAAGGGAGCTTCCTCTTTCCATTTCCACCTGTTTCTTTTGTGCTAGAGAGATACGATTGGCACCTAAAGGTGACACTTTATCACCATTTGCTCATTCGCCATGCCAGATGAACCCTTTCCCCACCCTTCCTCATAGCCTTCCATGCAGTTCAGGAAAACACAAAGAAAATGCCAAGTCAGGAAGCAGCCTCTGCAACCACTTTTCCCAGTCATGAGCTCTGGATGGTTACAGAGTTCACAGCAAAATGTCACCACTCCAGCAGGAGCAGATTTTTGTGGTTTGGCACTTGTTCAGTGGAGTTTACAACATGTCAGACCCCACAAGGTTGAGCTGTGTGAGAAAAGAGCAGCAGTGATTCAATACGATCTTTTGGCATTTCTGTCCCGGGGGCTGCTCTCTGCGACGCAGGCATGAGTGCGCAGGCCGGGGAGGCGGAAGAACTGTGAATTATGTGCAGTCTGTGAGCTATTGTACCGAGTAAAAGGCACACAGTATTGCTTGAGGCTCCCTTGGCAGGGAGAGGGGACTGAAAAAACGGCCTCTGCCCATTTTTGCTACAGACTATTCAGATGGCCGTGTTGCTCCTTTCACAGATCCCCCCCCAAGTGCCCCTATTTTCCAGGGACAGTCCCGGAATTACAGGCACTGTCCAGATTTCTGATTTGATCCTCAAAGGTCCCACTTTTCTGATTTGATCCTCAAAGGTTCCGCTTTCCTTAGGACATCCCTATTGACATTGGAGGGTATGGCGTTAAGTGACCCCCAGAGCCAAGGAGATAAGTAACTTGACAACCTTTAGAAGACATCTGAAGGCAGCCCTGTAGAGGGAAGTTCTTTAATGTTTAATGTTTTATTATGCTGAGTGACTGGGACAACCAGCCAGGTGGGTGGGATGGAATTATCATCATCCTTTAATAGGATGTCCCTATTTTCATCAGAGAAATGTTGGAAAGTATGCTTTCACTGGGGCAAGCAGACACAATTACTTACTTACTTACTTACTTACTTACTTACTTAGAATACTTATATCCTGCTTTGCAGCAGGCTCTCGAATCAGTTTACAAAAGAGTCTTGAAATAAATTCACACAGAGAAAGAAGGGAAAGGGTTTGTTTTGGGGCTCTGGTGAGTGCCTTTGGAGGGAGGCCTGCCTCTTTCTCTGAAGATTTGATTGGGGCAATGGAACTGACCCCCCCCCCAGTTTGAAGTGTTTTAAAGCTGTGCCTTCACCTGTGTCCATTCTGTAGATATGCAAACATACTCAAATATTACAAAGTCTCGCCAGTCACCTTGTGTGCCGTATGACTTAAGTTCTGTTTACTTAATCAAATATGGGGAAGTTCTAGCGGCGTGTGGTGAAATTTTTCCATGGGGAACAGTTAGGGCCAGAGGCACCAGCTCGCAAGGGCGATGGGAGGGGGGGGGTTGATCTGCACACGAGCATCATGCCTCTTCCCGAAGAAGAAGAAGAAGAAGAGGAGTTTGGATTTGATATCCCGCTTTATCACTACCCGAAGGAGTCTCAAAGCAGCTAACATTCTTCTTTCCCCTCCTCCCCCACAACAAACACTCTGTGAGGTGAGTGGAGCTGAGAGACTTCAGAGAAGTGTGACTAGCCCAAGGTCACCCAGCAGCTGCATGTGGAGGAGTGGGGAAACGAACCTGGTTCATCAGATTATGAGACTACCGCTCTTAACCACTACACCACACTGGCACACTGAAGGTAGGCAGAAGCTTCCCAGGCTTTGGGAAGGAGGCGCCATGGGAACATTTAGGGAACTAGCCTAGTCCCTCATGTCTGCTGACCACAAGCCACTAGGAAGTTCTGTATCTCAAGAACTCCTCACCACTTAGGGAAGTTGGGGCAAGCATAACAAGATGAATGTGAAAATAGTATAAATAGGTTGTTCACTTATTTTTGGTCCAGTCACCTTCCACTCTGGCTGGCCCAAGACTGGCAGGATTTTGGATCTGGTGGCTCCTTCGCTTCTGTTCCTTCCTCCCCTACCCCTATAGGATTACTCTGCCCTGTTACCATCAGCTGCCATCACTCTTACCATCAGTGACATCATCACACAGGAAAGTCTGTCTGGCTGTGTAGCACGTCAAAAAGCCGTCCTGTTCACTACATGATCCCTGAAAGGTTCATACCTGCCATGTGGCTAATCCCAAGAAGAAGAAGCAGTCAGTAGGGGAGAACTCTGTGGCCCGTCCAAATAAGATGAATATTTTTACAGCCTAAGTATTTTAGGGTGGGGCTAAGGCTCTTTCTTGAGCCCCTAATTCGAATAAGGCAACAGAACCACATTGGCCCCTTCTTGGCTGTGATTCACCAGAGCAATGTGGGGAGGAAATGTAGCCTTTGAAATCCCAGAATCTCAATTCTGAGAAAAACCATCTGTTCCCTGCATGACAAGCTAAGAAAGATCCCATCACCAGTGCTTAGCAAATGATAAATAATAACAATAAATGAAGAGTTTTGGGGGCTTCCAGGCTGAAGCAGCTGATTGTATTTAGCCTAGGTGAAATAATATGAACCCACCCAGCTGTGGGACCCCCTCCACCCTTTTTTAACAAATGGCGAATGCAGGATTTATTTTTATTGCTGTTCCCATGGAAACATGTTTTAAAAATTGAAAACAATATTCTGCTAAATTTAAACAGAAGAGCTTTAAAACCATTGCATTATGGGGGGGGGGAAGGACTGAACTGTACATATAGCCTGTTTTGAATGACACTGACTCATCTGAATTGCTCCTTTTCTTTAGTAGTGGCATAGGAGCCTGTGGGGACTGTGGGTGCTTGGGCACCCACAATAATATAATTGTGGTGGCCAGGCACCCACAAAGTCAATGACCAAAGCCGCCAGGTGGCAGCAGTGCTACCTCAGAGATGGCAGGGATGCGGGTGGTACTGTGGTCTAAACCACTGAGCTTCTTGGGCTTGCCAATCGGAAGGTTGTGGTTAGAATCCCCGCAACAGAGTGAGCTCCCGTTGTTCTGTCCCAGCTGTTGCCAACCTAGCAGTTTGAAAGCACACCAGTGCAAGTAGATAAATAGGTACCACTGTGGCAGGAAGGCAAACGGCGTTTTCGTGGGCTCTGGCACTCGTCACAGTGTTCCATTGAGCCAGAAGCGGTTTAGTCATGCTGGCCACATGACCCAGAAAGCTGTCTGTGGACAAATGCCAGCTCAATCAGCCTGAAAGCGAGATGAGTGCCGCAACCCCATAGTCACCTTTGACTGGACTTAACCATCCAGGGGTCCTTTACCTTTACCTTACCTCTGAGAGAAAGGTCGGCAGTTCAGCTCTCCTCTCCGCAGCCAGCCAGCAAGGCACCCTTTTCCAGAGACCGGGGCTTGGACCCAGAGGCAGAGTAATCACTTTCCCCTCTCATCAGAGAGTGGCAGCAATCTTGAACTATATGGAACCAATGCACTACATATGATACATTCACTAATTTGGAACAAGTCTTCCTTCCTGTTCTAATAAAATAGCATAATTTTAGTTTCAAGGTCCCTTGGTGACTTTGCTCTTTTGCTGATGCAATCAGAATATCAAAACTCTATGTTCTGGTATCATAAATCCCAAGTCCTTCTGTTTTTTACCTTGAAACAAAGGCATCATCATAGTTCCAAGGTCCTTTACGTCTCGTGTACATGCAGCTTAAAAATAATGAGGCCTCTCTTGAGCGTCATTCGCAGAGCTATGGGTTCAAGGCCTTCCGTGTATGTTGTGGCAGCATGACATGAGAAAGTCCTAAGGAACCGCTATATCATATTATTATAGAATTTATTTCCTGCATTTATGTTTGGCCTTTCTTCTATGAAGCTCTAGACTTCATGCATAGTTTCCTCCACATTTTATCCACACAACAACTTTGTGAGGTAGGTTAGTCTGAGAGACCCGAATTCCTCCAATGAGCTCCATGGAGAATTATTGAACCTGAGTTTCCATGATCCTAATCAGTTCATTCCATTAGCATATCACTTTATGCAGGCAGATTTCCTCTTGGCTGTTAATCCAAAGTAGAACTTTGCTCATCGTCAACTGAGACGGCATATATTTCAGTACCAAAGAAGAAGCAAGGTTATGAAAACCCACCCAAGGATAGATGCAAATGTTGGAACATAAGAGTCCAGATGGATCAGGCCAGGAGGTGGTCAGTCTAACCCAACATTGTGTTTCCCAGAGTGACCAGTCAGATAGCTCCAGGAAGTCCACAAGCAAGGGTTGAAGGTGATAAAGGGAAGATGATCTTAGCGAGACCTGTTGCCTCCCTAAGTTGGAATTGAAAGGCAAACTGCCATTGAATGTGGCATTTCCATTCATCAAACAAACAAGAGAAGAGTCCTACTAGATCCAACCATCTAGTGCAATTTTCCACAATGCTCAGCCAGATGCCCTTCAAAAGAAGTACAAAAGTGAGGCATAATGGTGATAGCTCTTCCCCACTCTTCCTCACCGTCAGACTACAGATCTTCAGAGGCATGTTGCCTGAGGTTCCATTTAGCCATTGCAGGTCAGAATTGACCCCAAGCTTTCTTTGTGAATCACCATCTGGGACATTTTTTTAAATCAGCACATTGCATTTGTGTCCTCCCTTGTGGTCAGTGGCGAAGCTGCATGCTCCACTACCGGGGGCGGAGAGCAGGCGGGGGCATGGCTGGCGCCCCGGGGTGTGTGACACATGTCCCGGGGGTGTGGCACACGTTTTGGGGGCATGGCACGCAGCCTGTGGGGGCCTGGTGCCCGGCATGGAGGGGGCGTGCGGCGCGTGTCTGCGGGGGCCCCACCATGTCACCCTACCGAAATAGTGGTGCCAGGGGTGGTCTGCTCCCTTCACACCCCCGTTCCTCCGCCAGTGCTTGTGGTGGGGTTCCAAAGTGGTCTCTCATCCAGACAGTGACCAGCCCTAACCAAGCTTAGCTTCAGTGAAGACTCCTGCCTCCCAAGTGGATGGAGTCAAGTCCAGAGTAGCTATGCCAAGAGGCATAGCATGCAGTTCCTATGTAGCCACAGGAGCTTCTAATGGTTTCCTGCAACTCGCTAGTGATTCTCTCATGGCATCCATTTTGAGATGGACTGGCTTAAGTATTCCACTGTGGGGAGAAACTCTCTCTGACTCCAATGAGATTTTAAAGGGCTTTCTTCGTGTACTTTGAAGCGTATTTGGCTTTTGCAATTCCCCCTCCCCCAAAGGTCCCCATGCCCCATCCCACATTGTGAAGGAGGGTCCCCTGACTCCTCAGAGAGGGTTTCCAGGGGGGTGAATGGCTGGGGCAAAGAAGTGGGAAACTTTCCTTCCACTGAGCTTTACTCATTTATCTTTATCTGTGTACAAAGTGGATCCACTAGATTTGACCAGGATATTCACTGGTGGAAGTCAGGACTGTTGCTCAGAGGAGCTTTGCCACCTTGAAAGCTGCTGAAATGCGCCCTAGTCTTTGGCACCGCCTGGGACTGCCTAATAACATGGCCTTGGTTCTCTCCCTCCCCATTTATTCATTTCTATCAAAACCAGTTACAGAGCAACTCACGAGACCACCATAATTCTACACGCACTTCCTCTCACCTCCAGAGGGAAAGGTCTGCTGCTGGACAAACTTGATTTCCAATGGCTTTTGAAAGAGTCTGTTGTGCCTCATTTTGTTTTGAGTGGAGCAATTATCAGTAATTATTGGGAAATGAGCAGGAGTCAGAAGCAATTCCAAAACCACCCCGGAATAAGCCGGCCATTGTTGTAGCCGGACTCACGGAAGCCCCCACGGTTTGGAGAATTAACATTCTGAAGTAGTTAGACATGACAGCTTCCTTCTCAGAAATGAGATCAAGCAATGATGTTGCTGCATTGAATGTGGACCTTTTTCGCATGCAAGAGCTACAGAGGGACTGGTTCCAAGAATGCTCTAGAGTTGCCTGTTGCTTGTTTTGCCTCATCTTAACACAATTTTGTATTATTGCACCACTTTCTTTTTAAAGGGGGACATCATACTTTTATAATCTTAAGCATTTAGGTTTCCCCCAAAACCTTCCATTAAATACCTCCATCATATACAAATAGAGTTAAGCATATATCCTATTCCTTTTAAAAGTTGGCAAATTTATCTGAGGAGCTTAGGTTTTAATTCTTCACTAGCCAAGCACCATAGGAAATCCTCCTTTAGGCTTTTGCATGGTTTTGATCTACACGGGGTTGGGCGATTGACATGGGTTTCTGTCTGACAAAGTGCTCCCCATGTATTGCTTGGTTTTCTTGTGCATTTTTGGATTGGCCTTTCTCAGGGTGAGAACTGCAAATAGGTGGTTCTGGTGGGCTTTCTATGCTGGTAGTGTGTCTCTCCCCCCCTCCATGCCAGTAAGCAGATGCTCACCTCTCCTCCTTCCTCCTTCCATTTATTTCCACCGGACATGGAGTGGACATGATCTATGATTAGAAGAACAGGAGAAGATGCAGGTGATGATGGAAGTGGAAAAGCACTATTCCTCTTCTATTGTTAGATTTATTTATTTGTTGAGTCGCCATCCATTTTTCAAACCAAAACAAAGAAATGAAAGGGGGTTTCATTTCTCATTTGTTTTCAAAACCCTTGAAAACTCTGACTGATACACCTGATGGGAGCATCAAAGCAGTAGGGAGATGGAGTTCCGTTGCATATTGGGGACATGTTCAAACTCCAGGAAAGTTGGCTCAGGGAAAGACATCTAGTGGGTGTGAATGGCCTGAGCCAAATTTGCATGCCTGAATATAACGTTTTTATGTGTTAGGCATACATTTCCATTGCAACGCCACAGAAAACCTCAGTGAGAGGACAATCTGCAGGTGATAGCCACCCATCTGTGGGAGAATAACCTGGGTGCCATATCAGGTCTTCAGTTGATGAGGAGAACCCAGTGGGTTATAGCTCCTTTCATCAAATGTTTCTGAGGTTTAGTTAGTGAGGCTGGAGATGCTGCAACAGAAAACAGGAAGATGGGCTAGGGTACTTGTGCTTGTGTAGGCAGAGTGCAAGGTGAAGAGGCCATTGAGTGGACGAGTCTTTGAGAGGGTAGAGATGTCGCATGATAGCTGGGATTTTCCTGTAGCTGACATCTTCTTCAGAGATGTCAAGTGTTCATCTTTCTGAGGGAGGCTGCTGCATTTATATGAGGACTATTTAACCTTGAAACAAAGTTTGTATAGCTGCTGCTGGACGAAGCTGAGTCAGGATGGCCCCGTTTTGTTGCTGACTAGCCACAGTTGATAAGGGTAAGAGGAGAATCACAGGATCCTACTTAAAGAACGGGCAGCAATAGGTGCTCCTTTGGGTTTTCGGGTCCCTGTACCCAGTGCTATTTTTCTAGAAAAAGAGGAGCCAGAACTCACCATCAACACCACCCTCGTTCTCTTTGAATGGCAATGATGCCCACCTCAGAGGTGCCGGAACTGAGTTCTGGTGAGTTCCGGCTCAAAGAAAGACCTGCCTGTACCCATGTCTGGCTGCCTACAATTTATACTTTCAGCATGTGTTCAATGAGCAGTTGGGTTAGATTTCAGCAGATGCTTCCTCCACCTTTCTATGTGTAGGCTTACAAAGGCCTGTTGACATTGCCAGCTCACCCCATTCTCACCTAGGATGCGCGATGAGGGAAAGGTGTCTCGGAATTAACTTTGCTTAACAATAAGGCCAAGCGTCAACCATCGTCTACCCATCACAGATTGAGAGTACATTGTCAGATGGGCTGTGGTTCTGCCTATGATAAAAGGTGCGAAGTCAAGAGATGGATTAAAGCCATCTGTTCCCCCGCCCAGTCTGCAAGCAGCTTGGGGCAACATAGAGCAGTCTCAGAACTACTCTCAGCAAAATGTGCTGCCTGAATCTTTGCCCTGAGAGCTGTTTGCCAGTCCAGAACCACAGAAGTACAGCATGTTCTAGCCCTATCCCTGGCACAGCTACGGTGGCAAGGACACCAGGCAGTGGGCTGAGAAAAGCTTCCCAGGCAAGCTTCCTTGCCACCCAGGAATTAGCTCTCTCTCTCTGCTCTATAAATTAGCTCGCCTTCTCTTAGGTGATGGAAGGACAAACTAGTTTCACACACAGTAAAACAATAATGCTATAGGAAATTCCAGGGTATATTCTTATTACTGATACTATCATTAACTGGAATTACCGGTAGACCACAAAGAGGGACGAATCCTGTGATGGAAAACTGGCATCATGTACCAAACTCTCATATGACAGAATCACGGTTTTGATTACACATCCTACGTCAGAGATGGGGAACCTGTGGCCCATCAGATATTGTTGGACCCTAGTAACTGGGTCTTTGGTGGCAATGGGGAAATGGACCAGGCGGCCCCTGGTTGTAGGCAAGAGTACAGGACTCAATGGGGGCATAGACTGATCCATCATAAGCCGTTTTGACTTTCTTGTTTACATATTTGCTGTTGTTTGTTAAATTCATTGGCTATCCATCAGAGCAGGCATAGGCAAACTCGGCCCTCCAGATGTTTTGGGACTACAATTCCCATCATCCCTGACCACCGGTCCTGATAGCTAGGCATAGCTGTCAACTTTTCCCTTTTCTTGTGAGGAATCCTATTTGGAATAAGGGAATTTTCCTTTAAAAAAGGGAAAGGTTGACAGCTATGTAGCTAGGGATGATGGGAGTTGTAGTCCCAAAACACCTGGAGTTTGCCCATGCCTGCATCAGAGTAATCCCAGTGCAATAGCTACAGATTTGAATGTTTGGTTGTTTTAATTAGCTGTCGTTACTGATAATTTTGTTGTTTTATTCTTTTTATGCATTTATTTTTATCCGGACATCCCAGGATTTGATGCCGATATTTCAAGTGGGCATCTCTCCATCTTGTACATGGACTTCCAAAGCCCAGAGGACTCAGCTGAATCAATTGTGTTGAGTTTGGCTGTTCAGTTAAGACTTGACAGACAATTAAGACTGGAGATGATAATATGATCCTAAGCCATATATCAGTTATATGGGGTTTGACGGGTGCTAAATGTAGATGGGCTCTTGGTGTCCTTACTTCTGCCAACAAAAAAACCCTGTTATTGATTCACAGGAAAGATAGTACCCCTTTGATCGATGGATAGAAGATATGACAACTCTCGCAACATATGAATGGATTGCTTTTTTGGGACAAATACTTGGAATGCATTTATAACAGTTACAATGATTTGTTATAATTGTATACTCATTGGAATAATAGCATTACTTATCTTACAGTTTAAAGCACCTTTTTCTTTTTTCTTTCCCCCTCATTTCTTTCACTTTATTTGCCCACCAAAAATTTTCAATAAAATATAATTTTTTGTCTTTTTAAAAAGGCTGGAGATTCTCACCACCAAGAGAAAAATGCTGTTATCATTTGATTTTATCAATTGATTCTCACGAGGCATCTCAGAGTGATTTTCAATATGACGGAAAAGGCTACACATATAAAAACTGTTTAAAACAATTGCATGTAAAAGCATTTTAAAAACAACAACAACAACCAAACCCTCTAAATATAAAAACTGTTGAAAACTCAACAATGCATACCTAAAATACTTTCGCATTCAGGACAGATACGAACTGGAATAAAGATGTCAGGAGCCTTGTTGAAAGAGGAAAGTATTTTGCAGGTGCTGAAAAGGTGGGAGAGAAGGTCCCTGTCTGATATGCGGTGGGAGGGAGTTCTAAAAGGCAGATGCTGCCACACTAAATGGTAAGCAGGCATTTGGCATGGGCATTTGAATCTACCTGTATCAAGGTCAGCCTTCCCCAAACAGGTGTTCTCTAGGTGTTATTAGACTACAACTCCCATCAGCTCCAACCAGGATAGCCAAGAGCTAGGGATGGTGGGAGTTCTACTCCAGCAATATCCAAAGTCCATCTGGTTGGTGGAGGAGGGTGTTCTAGGTCAGGCATAGGCAAACTCAGCCTTCCAGATGTTTTTGGACTACAATTCCCATCATCCCTGACCACTGGTCCTGTTACCTAGGGATGATGGGAGTTGTAGTTCCAAAACATCTGGAGGGCCAAGTTTGCCTATGCCTGTTCTAGGTACCCAACTCAGCACAGGATTATGGCCTCACCATTTTTCTTCTCCTTCCGGAATCATAGACAAGTTACTATTAACTCTTCAGATCAAATGCTGGAGAATCCGGGCTCTTCTGGGTTGTACTTGAGATCCACACCTGGAAGTGCTTA